>NC_056733.1:796776717-797116543 GCF_019279795.1 Protopterus annectens | reverse complement strand
ATGTCCCATGATTGGAATATTGTTTGTATTAGTAATGAATGTGATAATGAGTGAGGTCGCTTATAAACATGAAGTATGATATAAATCAAGGATGTCCCATGAGTGGAATATTGTTTGTATTAGTAATGAATGTGATAATGAGTGAGGTCGCTTATAAACATGAAGTATGATATAAATCAAGGATGTCCCATGAGTGGAATATTGTTTGTATTAGTAATGAATGTGATAATGAGTGAGGTCTCTTATAAACATGAAGTATGATATAAATCAAGGATGTCCCATGAGTGGAATATTGTTTGTATTAGTAATGAATGTGATAATGAGTGAGGTCGCTTATAAACATGAAGTATGATATAAATCAAGGATGTCCCATGAGTGGAATATTGTTTGTATTAGTAATGAATGTGATAATGAGTGAGGTCGCTTATAAACATGAAGTATGATATAAATCAAGGATGTCCCATGAGTGGAATATTGTTTGTATTAGTAATGAATGTGATAATGAGTGAGGTCGCTTATAAACATGAAGTATGATATAAATCAAGGATGTCCCATGAGTGGAATATTGTTTGTATTAGTAATGAATGTGATAATGAGTGAGGTCGCTTATAAACATGAAGTATGATATAAATCAGGGATGTCCCATGAGTGGAATATTGTTTGTATTAGTAATTAATGTGATAATGAGTGAGGTCGCTTATAAACATGAAGTATGATATAAATCAAGGATGTCCCATGAGTGGAATATTGTTTGTATTAGTAATGAATGTGATAATGAGTGAGGTCGCTTATAAACATGAAGTATGATATAAATCAAGGATGTCCCATTAGTGGAATATTGTTTGTATTAGTAATGAATGTGATAATGAGTGAGGTCTCTTATAAACATGAAGTATGATATAAATCAAGGATGTCCCATGAGTGGAATATTGTTTGTATTAGTAATGAATGTGATAATGAGTGAGGTCGCTTATAAACATGAAGTATGATATAAATCAAGGATGTCCCATGAGTGGAATATTGTTTGTATTAGTAATGAATGTGATAATGAGTGAGGTCTCGTATAAACATGAAGTATGATATAAATCAAGGATGTCCCATTAGTGGAATATTGTTTGTATTAGTAATGAATGTGATAATGAGTGAGGTCGCTTATAAACATGAAGTATGATATAAATCAAGGATGTCCCATGAGTGGAATATTGTTTGTATTAGTAATGAATGTGATAATGAGTGAGGTCGCTTATAAACATGAAGTATGATATAAATCAAGGATGTCCCATGAGTGGAATATTGTTTGTATTAGTAATGAATGTGATAATGAGTGAGGTCGCTTATAAACATGAAGTATGATATAAATCAAGGATGTCCCATGAGTGGAATATTGTTTGTATTAGTAATGAATGTGATAATGAGTGAGGTCGCTTATAAACATGAAGTATGATATAAATCAAGGATGTCCCATGAGTGGAATATTGTTTGTATTAGTAATGAATGTGATAATGAGTGAGGTCGCTTATAAACATGAAGTATGATATAAATCAAGGATGTCCCATGAGTGGAATATTGTTTGTATTAGTAATTAATGTGATAATGAGTGAGGTCGCTTATAAACATGAAGTATGATATAAATCAAGGATGTCCCATGAGTGGAATATTGTTTGTATTAGTAATGAATGTGATAATGAGTGAGGTCGCTTATAAACATGAAGTATGATATAAATCAAGGATGTCCCATGAGTGGAATATTGTTTGTATTAGTAATGAATGTGATAATGAGTGAGGTCGCTTATAAACATGAAGTATGATATAAATCAAGGATGTCCCGTGAGTGGAATATTGTTTGTATTAGTAATGAATGTGATAATGAGTGAGGTCGCTTATAAACATGAAGTATGATATAAATCAAGGATGTCCCATGAGTGGAATATTGTTTGTATTAGTAATTAATGTGATAATGAGTGAGGTCGCTTATAAACATGAAGTATGATATAAATCAAGGATGTCCCATGAGTGGAATATTGTTTGTATTAGTAATTAATGTGATAATGAGTGAGGTCGCTTATAAACATGAAGTATGATATAAATCAAGGATGTCCCATGAGTGGAATATTGTTTGTATTAGTAATGAATGTGATAATGAGTGAGGTCGCTTATAAACATGAAGTATGATATAAATCAAGGATGTCCCATGAGTGGAATATTGTTTGTATTAGTAATGAATGTGATAATGAGTGAGGTCGCTTATAAACATGAAGTATGATATAAATCAAGGATGTCCCATGAGTGGAATATTGTTTGTATTAGTAATGAATGTGATAATGAGTGAGGTCGCTTATAAACATGAAGTATGATATAAATCAAGGATGTCCCATGAGTGGAATATTGTTTGTATTAGTAATGAATGTGGTAATGAGTGAGGTCTCTTATAAACATGAAGTATGATATAAATCAAGGATGTCCCATGAGTGGAATATTGTTTGTATTAGTAATGAATGTGATAATGAGTGAGGTCGCTTATAAACATGAAGTATGATATAAATCAAGGATGTCCCATGAGTGGAATATTGTTTGTATTAGTAATTAATGTGATAATGAGTGAGGTCGCTTATAAACATGAAGTATGATATAAATCAAGGATGTCCCATGAGTGGAATATTGTTTGTATTAGTAATGAATGTGATAATGAGTGAGGTCGCTTATAAACATGAAGTATGATATAAATCAAGGATGTCCCATGAGTGGAATATTGTTTGTATTAGTAATTAATGTGATAATGAGTGAGGTCGCTTATAAACATGAAGTATGATATAAATCAAGGATGTCCCATGAGTGGAATATTGTTTGTATTAGTAATGAATGTGATAATGAGTGAGGTCGCTTATAAACATGAAGTATGATATAAATCAAGGATGTCCCATGAGTGGAATATTGTTTGTATTAGTAATGAATGTGATAATGAGTGAGGTCACTTATAAACATAAAGTATGATGTAAATCAAGGATGTCCCATGAGTGGAATATTGTTTGTATTAGTAATGAATGTGATAATGAGTGAGGTCGCTTATAAACATGAAGTATGATATAAATCAAGGATGTCCCATGAGTGGAATATTGTTTGTATTAGTAATGAATGTGATAATGAGTGAGGTCGCTTATAAACATGAAGTATGATATAAATCAAGGATGTCCCATGAGTGGAATATTGTTTGTATTAGTAATGAATGTGATAATGAGTGAGGTCGCTTATAAACATGAAGTATGATATAAATCAAGGATGTCCCATGAGTGGAATATTGTTTGTATTAGTAATGAATGTGATAATGAGTGAGGTCGCTTATAAACATGAAGTATGATATAAATCAAGGATGTCCCATGAGTGGAATATTGTTTGTATTAGTAATGAATGTGATAATGAGTGAGGTCGCTTATAAACATGAAGTATGATATAAATCAAGGATGTCCCATGAGTGGAATATTGTTTGTATTAGTAATTAATGTGATAATGAGTGAGGTCGCTTATAAACATGAAGTATGATATAAATCAAGGATGTCCCATGAGTGGAATATTGTTTGTATTAGTAATGAATGTGATAATGAGTGAGGTCGCTTATAAACATGAAGTATGATATAAATCAAGGATGTCCCATGAGTGGAATATTGTTTGTATTAGTAATGAATGTGATAATGAGTGAGGTCGCTTATAAACATGAAGTATGATATAAATCAAGGATGTCCCATGAGTGGAATATTGTTTGTATTAGTAATGAATGTGATAATGAGTGAGGTCGCTTATAAACATGAAGTATGATATAAATCAAGGATGTCCCATGAGTGGAATATTGTTTGTATTAGTAATGAATGTGATAATGAGTGAGTCGCTTATAAACATGAAGTATGATATAAATCAAGGATGTCCCATGAGTGGAATATTGTTTGTATTAGTAATGAATGTGATAATGAGTGAGGTCGCTTATAAACATGAAGTATGATATAAATCAAGGATGTCCCATGAGTGGAATATTGTTTGTATTAGTAATGAATGTGATAATGAGTGAGGTCGCTTATAAACATGAAGTATGATATAAAGCAAGGATGTCCCATGAGTGGAATATTGTTTGTATTAGTAATTAATGTGATAATGAGTGAGGTCGCTTATAAACATGAAGTATGATATAAATCAAGGATGTCCCATGAGTGGAATATTGTTTGTATTAGTAATGAATGTGATAATGAGTGAGGTCGCTTATAAACATGAAGTATGATATAAATCAAGGATGTCCCATGAGTGGAATATTGTTTGTATTAGTAATGAATGTGATAATGAGTGAGGTCGCTTATAAACATAAAGTATGATGTAAATCAAGGATGTCCCTTGAGTGGAATATTGTTTGTATTAGTAATGAATGTGATAATGAGTGAGGTCGCTTATAAACATGAAGTATGATATAAATCAAGGATGTCCCATGAGTGGAATATTGTTTGTATTAGTAATGAATGTGATAATGAGTGAGGTCGCTTATAAACATGAAGTATGATATAAATCAAGGATGTCCCATGAGTGGAATATTGTTTGTATTAGTAATGAATGTGATAATGAGTGAGGTCTCTTATAAACATGAAGTATGATATAAAGCAAGGATGTCCCATGAGTGGAATATTGTTTGTATTAGTAATGAATGTGATAATGAGTGAGGTCGCTTATAAACATGAAGTATGATATAAATCAAGGATGTCCCATGAGTGGAATATTGTTTGTATTAGTAATGAATGTGATAATGAGTGAGGTCGCTTATAAACATGAAGTATGATATAAATCAAGGATGTCCCATTAGTGGAATATTGTTTGTATTAGTAATGAATGTGATAATGAGTGAGGTCGCTTATAAACATGAAGTATGATATAAATCAAGGATGTCCCATGAGTGGAATATTGTTTGTATTAGTAATGAATGTGATAATGAGTGAGGTCGCTTATAAACATGAAGTATGATATAAATCAAGGATGTCCCATGAGTGGAATATTGTTTGTATTAGTAATGAATGTGATAATGAGTGAGGTCGCTTATAAACATGAAGTATGATATAAATCAAGGATGTCCCATGAGTGGAATATTGTTTGTATTAGTAATGAATGTGATAATGAGTGAGGTCGCTTATAAACATGAAGTATGATATAAATCAAGGATGTCCCATGAGTGGAATATTGTTTGTATTAGTAATGAATGTGATAATGAGTGAGGTCGCTTATAAACATGAAGTATGATATAAATCAAGGATGTCCCATTAGTGGAATATTGTTTGTATTAGTAATGAATGTGATAATGAGTGAGGTCGCTTATAAACATGAAGTATGATATAAATCAAGGATGTCCCATGAGTGGAATATTGTTTGTATTAGTAATGAATGTGATAATGAGTGAGTTCTTATAAACATGAAGTATGATATAAATCAAGGATGTCCCATTAGTGGAATATTGTTTGTATTAGTAATGAATGTGATAATGAGTGAGGTCGCTTATAAACATGAAGTATGATATAAATCAAGGATGTCCCATGAGTGGAATATTGTTTGTATTAGTAATGAATGTGGTAATGAGTGAGGTCTCTTATAAACATGAAGTATGATATAAATCAAGGATGTCCCATGAGTGGAATATTGTTTGTATTAGTAATGAATGTGATAATGAGTGAGGTCGCTTATAAACATGAAGTATGATATAAATCAAGGATGTCCCATGAGTGGAATATTGTTTGTATTAGTAATGAATGTGATAATGAGTGAGGTCGCTTATAAACATGAAGTATGATATAAAGCAAGGATGTCCCATGAGTGGAATATTGTTTGTATTAGTAATGAATGTGATAATGAGTGAGGTCTCGTATAAACATGAAGTATGATATAAATCAAGGATGTCCCATTAGTGGAATATTGTTTGTATTAGTAATGAATGTGATAATGAGTGAGGTCGCTTATAAACATGAAGTATGATATAAATCAAGGATGTCCCATGAGTGGAATATTGTTTGTATTAGTAATGAATGTGATAATGAGTGAGGTCGCTTATAAACATGAAGTATGATATAAATCAAGGATGTCCCATGAGTGGAATATTGTTTGTATTAGTAATGAATGTGATAATGAGTGAGGTCGCTTATAAACATGAAGTATGATATAAATCAAGGATGTCCCATGAGTGGAATATTGTTTGTATTAGTAATTAATGTGATAATGAGTGAGGTCGCTTATAAACATGAAGTATGATATAAATCAAGGATGTCCCATGAGTGGAATATTGTTTGTATTAGTAATGAATGTGATAATGAGTGAGGTCGCTTATAAACATGAAGTATGATATAAATCAAGGATGTCCCATGAGTGGAATATTGTTTGTATTAGTAATTAATGTGATAATGAGTGAGGTCGCTTATAAACATGAAGTATGATATAAATCAAGGATGTCCCATGAGTGGAATATTGTTTGTATTAGTAATGAATGTGATAATGAGTGAGGTCGCTTATAAACATGAAGTATGATATAAATCAAGGATGTCCCATGAGTGGAATATTGTTTGTATTAGTAATTAATGTGATAATGAGTGAGGTCGCTTATAAACATGAAGTATGATATAAATCAAGGATGTCCCATGAGTGGAATATTGTTTGTATTAGTAATTAATGTGATAATGAGTGAGGTCGCTTATAAACATGAAGTATGATATAAATCAAGGATGTCCCATGAGTGGAATATTGTTTGTATTAGTAATTAATGTGATAATGAGTGAGGTCGCTTATAAACATGAAGTATGATATAAATCAAGGATGTCCCATGAGTGGAATATTGTTTGTATTAGTAATGAATGTGATAATGAGTGAGGTCGCTTATAAACATGAAGTATGATATAAATCAAGGATGTCCCATGAGTGGAATATTGTTTGTATTAGTAATGAATGTGATAATGAGTGAGGTCGCTTATAAACATGAAGTATGATATAAATCAAGGATGTCCCATGAGTGGAATATTGTTTGTATTAGTAATTAATGTGATAATGAGTGAGGTCGCTTATAAACATGAAGTATGATATAAATCAAGGATGTCCCATGAGTGGAATATTGTTTGTATTAGTAATGAATGTGATAATGAGTGAGGTCTCTTATAAACATGAAGTATGATATAAATCAAGGATGTCCCATGAGTGGAATATTGTTTGTATTAGTAATGAATGTGATAATGAGTGAGGTCGCTTATAAACATGAAGTATGATATAAATCAAGGATGTCCCATGAGTGGAATATTGTTTGTATTAGTAATGAATGTGATAATGAGTGAGGTCGCTTATAAACATGAAGTATGATATAAATCAAGGATGTCCCATGAGTGGAATATTGTTTGTATTAGTAATGAATGTGATAATGAGTGAGGTCGCTTATAAACATGAAGTATGATATAAATCAAGGATGTCCCATGAGTGGAATATTGTTTGTATTAGTAATGAATGTGATAATGAGTGAGGTCGCTTATAAACATGAAGTATGATATAAATCAAGGATGTCCCATGAGTGGAATATTGTTTGTATTAGTAATGAATGTGATAATGAGTGAGGTCGCTTATAAACATGAAGTATGATATAAATCAAGGATGTCCCATGAGTGGAATATTGTTTGTATTAGTAATGAATGTGATAATGAGTGAGGTCGCTTATAAACATGAAGTATGATATAAATCAAGGATGTCCCATGAGTGGAATATTGTTTGTATTAGTAATTAATGTGATAATGAGTGAGGTCGCTTATAAACATGAAGTATGATATAAATCAAGGATGTCCCATGAGTGGAATATTGTTTGTATTAGTAATGAATGTGATAATGAGTGAGGTCGCTTATAAACATGAAGTATGATATAAATCAAGGATGTCCCATGAGTGGAATATTGTTTGTATTAGTAATGAATGTGATAATGAGTGAGGTCGCTTATAAACATGAAGTATGATATAAATCAAGGATGTCCCATGAGTGGAATATTGTTTGTATTAGTAATTAATGTGATAATGAGTGAGGTCGCTTATAAACATGAAGTATGATATAAATCAAGGATGTCCCATGAGTGGAATATTGTTTGTATTAGTAATGAATGTGATAATGAGTGAGGTCGCTTATAAACATGAAGTATGATATAAATCAAGGATGTCCCATTAGTGGAATATTGTTTGTATTAGTAATGAATGTGATAATGAGTGAGGTCTCTTATAAACATGAAGTATGATATAAAGCAAGGATGTCCCATTAGTGGAATATTGTTTGTATTAGTAATGAATGTGATAATGAGTGAGGTCGCTTATAAACATGAAGTATGATATAAATCAAGGATGTCCCATGAGTGGAATATTGTTTGTATTAGTAATGAATGTGATAATGAGTGAGGTCGCTTATAAACATGAAGTATGATATAAAGCAAGGATGTCCCATTAGTGGAATATTGTTTGTATTAGTAATGAATGTGATAATGAGTGAGGTCGCTTATAAACATGAAGTATGATATAAATCAAGGATGTCCCATGAGTGGAATATTGTTTGTATTAGTAATGAATGTGATAATGAGTGAGGTCGCTTATAAACATGAAGTATGATATAAATCAAGGATGTCCCATGAGTGGAATATTGTTTGTATTAGTAATGAATGTGATAATGAGTGAGGTCGCTTATAAACATGAAGTATGATATAAATCAAGGATGTCCCATGAGTGGAATATTGTTTGTATTAGTAATTAATGTGATAATGAGTGAGGTCGCTTATAAACATGAAGTATGATATAAATCAAGGATGTCCCATGAGTGGAATATTGTTTGTATTAGTAATGAATGTGATAATGAGTGAGGTCGCTTATAAACATGAAGTATGATATAAATCAAGGATGTCCCATGAGTGGAATATTGTTTGTATTAGTAATTAATGTGATAATGAGTGAGGTCGCTTATAAACATGAAGTATGATATAAATCAAGGATGTCCCATGAGTGGAATATTGTTTGTATTAGTAATGAATGTGATAATGAGTGAGGTCGCTTATAAACATGAAGTATGATATAAATCAAGGATGTCCCATGAGTGGAATATTGTTTGTATTAGTAATGAATGTGATAATGAGTGAGGTCGCTTATAAACATGAAGTATGATATAAATCAAGGATGTCCCATGAGTGGAATATTGTTTGTATTAGTAATTAATGTGATAATGAGTGAGGTCGCTTATAAACATGAAGTATGATATAAATCAAGGATGTCCCATGAGTGGAATATTGTTTGTATTAGTAATGAATGTGATAATGAGTGAGGTCGCTTATAAACATGAAGTATGATATAAATCAAGGATGTCCCATGAGTGGAATATTGTTTGTATTAGTAATTAATGTGATAATGAGTGAGGTCGCTTATAAACATGAAGTATGATATAAATCAAGGATGTCCCATGAGTGGAATATTGTTTGTATTAGTAATGAATGTGATAATGAGTGAGGTCGCTTATAAACATGAAGTATGATATAAATCAAGGATGTCCCATGAGTGGAATATTGTTTGTATTAGTAATGAATGTGATAATGAGTGAGGTCGCTTATAAACATGAAGTATGATATAAATCAAGGATGTCCCATGAGTGGAATATTGTTTGTATTAGTAATGAATGTGATAATGAGTGAGGTCTCTTATAAACATGAAGTATGATATAAATCAAGGATGTCCCATGAGTGGAATATTGTTTGTATTAGTAATGAATGTGATAATGAGTGAGGTCGCTTATAAACATGAAGTATGATATAAATCAAGGATGTCCCATGAGTGGAATATTGTTTGTATTAGTAATGAATGTGATAATGAGTGAGGTCGCTTATAAACATGAAGTATGATATAAATCAAGGATGTCCCATGAGTGGAATATTGTTTGTATTAGTAATGAATGTGATAATGAGTGAGGTCGCTTATAAACATGAAGTATGATATAAATCAAGGATGTCCCATGAGTGGAATATTGTTTGTATTAGTAATGAATGTGATAATGAGTGAGGTCGCTTATAAACATGAAGTATGATATAAATCAAGGATGTCCCATGAGTGGAATATTGTTTGTATTAGTAATGAATGTGATAATGAGTGAGGTCGCTTATAAACATGAAGTATGATATAAATCAAGGATGTCCCATGAGTGGAATATTGTTTGTATTAGTAATTAATGTGATAATGAGTGAGGTCGCTTATAAACATGAAGTATGATATAAATCAAGGATGTCCCATGAGTGGAATATTGTTTGTATTAGTAATGAATGTGATAATGAGTGAGGTCGCTTATAAACATGAAGTATGATATAAATCAAGGATGTCCCATGAGTGGAATATTGTTTGTATTAGTAATTAATGTGATAATGAGTGAGGTCGCTTATAAACATGAAGTATGATATAAATCAAGGATGTCCCATGAGTGGAATATTGTTTGTATTAGTAATGAATGTGATAATGAGTGAGGTCGCTTATAAACATGAAGTATGATATAAATCAAGGATGTCCCATGAGTGGAATATTGTTTGTATTAGTAATGAATGTGATAATGAGTGAGGTCGCTTATAAACATGAAGTATGATATAAATCAAGGATGTCCCATGAGTGGAATGTTGTTTGCATTAGTAATGAATGTGATAATGAGTGAGGTCGCTTATAAACATAAAGTATGATGTAAATCAACGATGTCCCATGAGTGGAATATTTTATTTATTTATTTATTTATTTTACATTTGTTGACCGGGATAGTCCGACTGGATGCATGTCCATTTTCAGCGGAGGCCCGGGGAGAAAAGCTCCAATGGTAAGCAGATACAGCATTACATAATACCAGCATTACATATTACAAACAGATTATTTACAGAGATTACATAAGTAAGCAAGTTAAACAAGTTCCACAGGTTAAAGTTAGTCCTGAGCACAAATCAGGATTAAATTAAATTACACAGTAAAATAGTTAACTGATTTTTACACATTCGAGTTAGCCAGGCTTGATACATTGACATAGCCAGTTAAGTGACACATGTTGTTTGAGTCTAGTTTTAAATTGACCTAATGTGTAAAGTAAGGTAATATCAGCTGGAAGTGAGTTCCAGGATCTACTTACAGAGTTAGCAAAGAGAGAATCACCGGCTGCGTTATTAATTTTGCTAGTCTGAATTAGTAGTTTGTTAGAGGATCGAAGCGATCTAGGATTGTTATAGGGGGTGATAATATTTTTAAGTGCAGGAGTATTGTCCGGATTATAGAGGATTTTATAGGCCATAATCAGTTGGTTATACTGGATTAGGCTAGGTAGTTCAAGCCATCCAAGCTGATTTAGATTGACGCAATGATGTGTCCTAAAATGCAGCCCAGTGGCAAACCTGGCAATGTGGTTGTAGCAAATTGAGAGTTTGTTAAGGACAGTCTTGTTCAAATTTGAGAGTAGAGGGGATGCATACAGAAGGGTTGAAAGAAGGTGAGAGTGAGCTATGGCAATTTTAGCTGGAGGGGTTAGGAAAGCTTTTATTCTGTAAAGTGACCCTAGTTTTTTATTGATGTTTTTGATAGTTTGGTTAACATGTAGGTCAAATTTGAGATTATTGTCTATGATGACACCTAATAGTTGTGTAGATGGATCAGGGGAGATTATTGTGCCATCATTTGATTTTATGGTAAAGGTGAAAGCGGTAGACCTACGTGTTGGTGAAAATAACAGCATTTTAGTTTTTTTGGGATTTAGGATCAGACGATGTTCAGAAAGCCAGTTTTCTATTGTATTAAAGGTGGTCTGGGTAGCTGACCATAACTCTACTGGAGATGTGGCTGAGCAAATTAGAGTAGAGTCATCAGCATATTGGATACAGCTGACTTTTGGGATGACAGTATAAAGGTCGTTAATGAAGTTGGAGAACAGCAAGGGCCCTAGTATAGAGCCTTGTGGTACTCCAAGGGTGTTAGGTAGAAGGTTAGAGAGTTTGTTCTGCCAGAGGACAGCCTGCTGTCGACCATTCAGGTAGGATTGAAACCATTGGAGGACTCTAGTATCTAGACAGAATGTTTGCAGGGTGTGGATTAAAAGTTGGTGATCAACCATATCGAATGCCTTGGAAAGATCCAAAAAGAGGGCTGAGGATATACAGTTATTGTTGCGATTATGGTTTATGGTGTTAGTAACGGCTAGGAGGGCTGAAGTAGTGCTGTGATGAGGACGGAAGCCATGCTGAGTGTCTTCCATAAGGCGATTTTGGATTAGGTGGTGCATGAATTGTCTATAAATACATTTTTCCATAATCTTTGCAAGTGGAGAGAGTATAGCTATTGGCCTATAATTGGAGAATTCGGTAGAGCTGCCTTCTTTATGAAGTGGGATTACATAGGATATTTTCCAGATGGTGGGAATTTTAGCTTCTACTATGGTTCGATTGATTAGTATTGAGACGGGGTAAGCAATAGCATCAGCTGATTTTTGTAGGTACTGCAGGAGTTGATCAGCAGAAAGTGTAGTGGGTTTTAATTTTTTGATCAAGGTACGGATAAGTGAAGTGGTGACTGGTTGGAAGCTGAATGCAAGTAGGTTTCTAGGGGTGCTGCTTTCAGGACCAGGGGAGCTAGGAGGTAGTTGACTAGCTAGGGCTTGAATTGTCTCAGTAAAGAATTGGTTAAAACTATCAGACACATCTTCAGGGGTTTTATCAATAGTAGCAGCAGGGATTGGGGTTGAAGTTTGTCCAGGATGTAGTAGATTATTTAAACCTGCCCAAAACTTCTGAGGGTTATTTTGATTTACTGTCTGTAAATTACAGTAGTATTCTTTTTTGTCTTGTAAAATTGATTTTTTGGTATCATTCCTGGATTGCCTGTATTTAACGTGATCTTGAGGGTCTTTAGAAGAACGGCATAAAGCCCATGCTTTGTTTCTAAGGGTAATTTTGAGTTTAGACTCTATAGAAAGCCATGGTGCAGTTTTTGCCTTGGTTCTCTTTGAACGAACAGGTGCATGCAAATCAAGGATCTCAAGGAATTTGTTGTTAAAGTATGCTACTGCTTCCTCTAAGGGGAGGTGTTTTAGAATAGACCAATTACATGAGTTTAGTTCTTCTTGGAATTTGGCAGGGTCAAAGTTTTTATTGTTTCTAAACTTTCTGAGTAAGGGTTGTTGGGAATTATTGGTTTTGTGCTTAATTTCGTATGTGAGAAGGTGATCGCTTAGGCCATTAAGGAGGGTACCAGAGGTGTACAGTTGGGGGTGACTGTTTATGAGTACCCAGTCAAGTATACTTTCTTTTTGGTTGGGTTTGCCTATCCTGGTAGGGGTGGATATGATTTGTGTAAATGCATGCAGGTTAATATGGGTGGTTGGGGATTCTAAGGAACAGGTGGCCCAGTCTATGTTAAAGTCTCCAAGCAGTAGGGTTTCTTGGGGGTAGTGACATGATAACCAGTGCAGGATATCTTCAAATGTAGATACATTGTTACCTGGGGGAATGTACATACAGATGATATTAATGCATTTATTTTTATTAAGTTGCAATTTGGTGGCAAGAATCTCAGAGTTATTAATCTGAGGAGGTTGTATTACATCTATGGTGACATTCAACTCAGATTTATAGAGTACAGCTACCCCACCCCCCTTCCTCGAAGAATGATCCAGCCTGTGTATGTTGTACCCAGGTGGTAACACTTCATTGTCTTTAGTGTTGGGTTTTAACCAGGTTTCATATAAACAGAGAATCTCAGGGGAATGGACATCCAGAAGTGCATGCAATTCATGTACCTTGTTATTAATGCTTCTAATATTGAGATGACAGACTAGGAGAGAGTTAGTTGGCCTATTAATTGTAGGTTTGTAGCTTAGATTACAAGTAGAGGGGGTATGTGTATCTGAAGTGAGTGGGCCAGGGTTGGGGTGAATATCACCACCAAGTATTAGGTTGAGTCTATACTTGGTGATGAACTTCAGGAATTTGTTTATTAGTTTGTGGTAGTGTTTGGATCTAGAGCTAATGTGCCTGGGGTTGAGATGTTGATAGACTGAACAAGACATTGGATAGGATCTGGTACTGTAAGTATGGTTGAAGGTGGAAGGATTTACAGTTGGGATGATAGTATGGCCTTTTGGGACCTGAAATCCCGTAAGAAACTGGTTTTCATACAAGGTAAGGAGGTATGGTGTGAACAAGAGGGGTGTGAACAAGAGGGGTAGTAAAGAGGAGTATATCATTATATGTGATTCAGCTAGTGAGTGAAGGAACTGTTTTACCTGGTGATGCAACACCAGAAGATAGAGTGGTGAGGTAAAGGTACTGAAAGGGGGGGATGGGAGAATGCCAGATGAAAGCTAATAGGTGCTATGAAATGTAGGTAGTAGAATAGGGGTGGGTGGAATTATCCCAGATGAAAGATAGGATGTAGAAAGTGGGGGAGTGGCTATAGTACTATAAATTTAGAGGTACTGGGGGCGGGAGGGAATTGGGGGCAGGGAGGGGAGCGAAGAGAGCCCGAGCATAGCGAGGGCGAACGTAGCGGGGCTATTGCAGTTTACAAGGTTTCCTAAGGTGTCCTAAAGCTATAAGGTGAGTATTACAACTCTAATGTAAGAGTCATTTTACTGCAGTTACAGGGGAAGGAGGCAACCTCTCAAGTAGAAACAGAGCCCTATGGCTGACCACTATGGTGACCTGCTTAATTACAAAGCACTGTAAGTGAAAGCTTAACAAATGATTTTTGTGTAACTTACTCTGTTTAAATGTTGAAAGAAACTGATTGCACTCCTGTAGACATCATTTTGTATGGAACTGCAGAGTTCAGTCTGTTTAAATGTTGAAAGAAACTGATTGCAGTCCTGTAGACACCATTTTGTATGGAACTGTAGAATTCAGTCTGTTTAAATGTTGAAAGAAACTGATTGCAGTCCTGTAGACACCGTTTTGTATGGAACTGTAGAGTTCAGTCTGTTTAAATGTTGAAAGAATCTGATTGCAGTCCTGTAGACACCGTTTTGTATGGAACTGTAGAGTTCAGTCTGTTTAAATGTTGAAAGAAACTGATTGCAGTCCTGTAGACACCGTTTTGTATGGAACTGTAGAGTTTAGTCTGTTTAAATGTTGAAAGAAACTGATTGCAGTCCTGTAGACACCGTTTTGTATGGAACTGTAGAGTTCAGTCTGTTTAAATGTTGAAAGAAACTGATTGCAGTCCTGTAGACACCGTTTTGTATGAAACTGTAGAGTTCGGTCTGTTTAAATGTTGAAAGAAACTGATTGCAGTCCTGTAGACACCGTTTTGTATGGAACTGTAGAGTTCAGTCTGTTTAAATGTTGAAAGAAACTGATTGCAGTCCTGTAGACACCGTTTATTGTCTGTATTAGTAATGAATGTGATAATGAGTGAGGTCGCTTATAAACATGAAGTATGATATAAATCAAGGATGTCCCGTGAGTGGAATATTGTTTGTATTAGTAATGAATGTGATAATGAGTGAGGTCGCTTATAAACATGAAGTATGATATAAATCAAGGATGTCCCGTGAGTGGAATATTGTTTGTATTAGTAATGAATGTGATAATGAGTGAGGTCGCTTATAAACATGAAGTATGATATAAATCAAGGATGTCCCATGAGTGGAATATTGTTTGTATTAGTAATGAATGTGATAATAAGTGAGGCCGCTTATAAACATGAAGTATGATATAAATCAAGGATGTCCCATGAGTGGAATATTGTTTGTATTAGTAATTAATGTGATAATGAGTGAGGTTGCTTATAAACATGAAGTATGATATAAATCAAGGATGTCCCGTGAGTGGAATATTGTTTGTATTAGTAATGAATGTGATAATCAGTAAGGTCGCTTATAAACATGGCGTATGATATAAATCAAGGATGTTCCATGAGTGGAATATTGTTTGTATTAGTAATGAATGTGATAATGAGTGAGGTCACTTATAAACATGAAGTGTGATATAAATCAAGGATGTCCCATGAGTGGAATATTGTTTGTATTAGTAATTAATGTGATAATGAGTGAGGTCACTTATAAACATGAAGTATGATATAAATCAAGGATGTCCCATGAGTGGAATATTGTTTGTATTAGTAATGAATGTGATAATGAGTGAGGTCGCTTATAAACATGAAGTATGATATAAATCAAGGATGTCCCATGAGTGGGATATTGTTTGTATTAGTAATGAATGTGATAATGAGTGAGGTCGATTATAAACATGAAGTATGATATAAAGCAAGGATGTCCCATGAGTGGAATATAGTTTGTATTAGTAATGAATGTGATAATGAGTGAGGTCGCTTATAAACATGAAGTATGATATAAATCAAGGATGTCCCATGAGTGGAATATTGTTTGTATTAGTAATGAATGTGATAATAAGTGAGGTCGCTTATAAACATGAATTATGACATAAATCAAGGATGTCCCATGAGTGGAATATTGTCTGTATTCTAATACTTCTGCTGTCACTCCCCTCTCTTTGAATTGTGCTCACTCTGTTTAAACATCTTGGGCTGCAAGTGCACCCCCCCCACCCTCCAAACTTGAATAAGTACTATTGCTGAAGTACAGTTCCAGTGAAAATATTACAAAGGCTTCTCTGTAGCATGGCTTTTCTTCAAATTAAATGCAAACTGTTTAAACATCTTGGGCTGCAGGTGCACCCCCCCCACCCTCCAAACTTGAATAAGTACTATTGCTGAAGTGCAGTTCCAGTGAAAATATTACAAAGGCTTCTCTGCAAGCATGGCTATTGCTGAAGTGCAGTTCCAGTGAAAATATTACAAAGGCTTCTCTGCAAGCACAGCTTTTCTTCAAATTAAATGCAATGTATGTCTTAACTTTCAACATAAAGACTTAATGTTAATGCCTTTATATACTGAGGGTTATTTTTGTTTAAAGCATGCACACTTGCAGAGGCCTGTCTAGCTAGTCCAGTTTTCCTAACTCTAATCCTGTAAGTCCCCATTTCAGACTCTAGTTGATGACACACTGCTGGGTTCTGTACTTCTCTCTGAGTAGCAATGCAAAATTTAAAATTTTTATCTATGGCTTTTACATCCAACGGTGCTTTTTTTCCCCCAGTTTCATCTGTGACCAGTCAATATTAGACTATTTTTGTATGGCAATAGCTATCCACTTCCAAACTAAACTGCACTACCCCAGAATTAGTAACACCAGAAATAATTAACTTGTGCTAGTTTAGTTCCCCCCCTTGAACCATACTGCCATTTACTTAACTGCAGTTCATCTATTCTCTTGGTACTCTCTCCATATCACTTAGCTACAGTTTAAGTCAGTTGATTGTTTTTGTTTGAATTGCCCATCTTCCAGAATCTGGTTGAGAGACATGTCCATCTCTCCCACAGGACTCCTCCTGCAATTAGTCCCGACCCTCCTCTCCCACTAGGAATGCATAGCATAGAAGTTATATAAGGGCCTGTTAATGGCGCCATCTTTAAAACACGCTAATACTTCTGCTGTCATCTCCCCTCTCTGTGAAGTGTGCTCTCTGTAAGTAAAGTGTTTTTTTTAACAACTGATACCACTGTACTCTGGAAAATTTGAAACATTTTGATTGAATTAAGTACTGATTGCATGCAAGCAGGTTTTAGAATGTAATCTTAGCTTTTTATTTGTTGTTGTTACAGCCACTTGTTTGAAGTAGCTGCTAGACTGTATTTTACAGGCTTTTTATTGATTTGTTTTTCTTACAGTAAGTTTTATGCTTGATAAATGTTATATGCCAGAGTGCATTTTTTCTAGTTAGGCTGCTTGGACTTAACTGAAAAACTACAAGTACTTTATTTAGAAATGGTTGTGGACTTGTACTGTGTATGAATATAGTAGAAACAGTTATTTACTGCATTCTAGTATAATTGCATTTCTATATTTTGGTACTCACTTTCTGACTGTTCTTTCTCCCTGTAACTACCTACCTAACCTGTTCCTACCCCCTTGCATGTCTGCTATCTCACTAGACTGTTAGCTGACTTCTGCTGTGGCTACCAACCCTCCCCCCAAACATACCCCTCCTGCCTGCTACTAACAATCTGTAATGTTCTATGCCTTGTAAACCTGTTGTCTCCTAATAACTTCTTGTTTTTCACCCTTACAGCTGTTTAAACGTCTTGGGCTGCAGGTGCACCCCCCCCACCCTCCAAACTTGAATAAGTACTATTGCTGAAGTGCAATTCCAGTGAAAATATTACAACGGCTTCTCTGCAAGCATGGCTTTTCTTCAAATTAAATGCAATGTATGTCTTAACTTTCAACATAAAGACTTAATGTTAATGCCTTTATATACTGAGTTTTTTTTTTTTTTAAAGCATGCACACTTGCAGAGTGTGCAGAGTCCCTACCCTCCTCCCCACTAGGAATGCATAGCACAGAAGTTATATAACGGCCTTTATTCACTGTTATCTGATTATTTTCCAGCCCACAACCCCTCCTAAGAGCAGCTAACAGGTCTCTTCCTGCTTCGCTTCCCACCCTCCCCCCAATTTCCACCCACCCTCGGTGCTCCTACCTTTATTAGAACAAACCCCTCCCATTATTTTTACCACCAACCACAACACTACTCCCAACTCTAAATCCACCATCTTCCCTCTACTACCCCTCCTCTTCTGATAACATGAATAAGCATACCATACTTATACTCTTTGCATACCCTCTCATTACATATCTTACTAAAACTCCATTATACCTCCACTCAACCACTTCCACTGTACAACTATTCACTCCAACACTCATGACTCACCCTCACTCTGCTCCTCTTCTACCAACTCAAGAACCATCCCTATGTATCCGCCACATATTCTATCAACTAAAACTAAATGCATCCCTACAAGTTAACAAAATAACCCTCCCACCACATCTGTTACCGACTGCACCCAATCATAAAGTTAAAATGCAAACTCTTTCACAAACTGATAAAACTAATAACCTTATGCATATCAAACTTGCCCTCAGTGGAGACATCCACCCCAACCCTGGCCCCTCCATCTCCAACACCACTTCTAACAATCAAACTAACAGCCACATCTCCCAAATCCCAGCCAGCAGAACACCAAATTACCTCCTTCTGCTAAGCCTAAATATCAGAAGTATAGCCAAAAAAGTCTGCAAACTCCATGCCACCATAGACTTGTACTCCCCAGATATAATCATCCTGACAGAAACCTGGCTAAAACCTCACATTACCAGTGAGCAAATCCTCCCTAATGGTTACAATATACTAAGACTAGACCGACTAAACAAGAAAGGAGGTGGTATAGCTATAATATTTAAACAGCATCTAAACATCCATATTCTACACTTATCAGCTCCCCAAATTGCCAATGAAGAAATAATATCTACCAACCTGAAAATAAACCAAAATAAAACCATCAGCATAATAGGATGTTACTTCCCATCTGGCCAAAATATCCCTCCACTAGAAAACCTCCTAAGCTGGACTACCCACCATCTCCCTCAAAAGACCAACATTTTAGGTGACTTCGATATTGATTGGCAATCCTGTTGCAGCAACCATCCAACCCAGCATCTAAACCTTCATGACTTCACCCTAGTCCAGTCACCAACCAGAATAAATAAAAACTCCAACAAGCACACTACCCTGGATTGGATACTAGTCAGCAAGATTCCCCACTCCTATATAGCAGGCTGCCTATCAGATAGCCTCAGTGATCATTCCCCAACATTCCTACTCAAAAAACACCTATACCAAGTTAAACTGGTCATCTACCATCAAATACGTAAAAAAACTACACTTTAACTCAATCACATTCATCTCATCCCTCAAAGAATGTAACTGGCACCCTCTAAATTACCTCAGCCTAGATGACACAGTCCAATTCTTGAATACTACCTTCCTAAGCATCCTAAATAACCATGCCCCCATTAGACTTGCCAGAACCAAAGTCCAACCCTCCCCCTGGCTGCAGAAAACCACTATGTCAGAAATGAAAAACCGAGATAAAGCCTGGGAACACTGGCGCAAAACCAAAATCCGCTCAGCTAGAAAGAAATTCGTAGAACTATGCAATTGAGTCAAAAAGCTAATAAAGGAGGACAAAATCCAATACTACCAGTCTGCTCTCAACTCCTCCCAATACAATCTCTGACCATTCTGGACCTCCATAAACTCCATCCTCCACCCAGGTAAAATCAATACCCTTACACCTAACATTCCTCACTCCTCAGAAAATATTGCTACCTCATTCAACACACACTTCACACAAACCATACTATCAGTAGGTAGACAACACAACTCCCTCCCCTACACCCCCACACCTTCACCCAGTAGTCTCACCACACTCTTCTCATTTTCTCCAATTCCTACCTCCATCATAAGAAACTCTTAACTAAACTTAAACCCCCAAAATTAGCAGTAGACAACCTCCCAAGTGAATTCCTACAAATTGCAGCTGATGCCCTAGCCTACCCAGTATCCATCTTGATTAATTGAGCTCTATCAGAATGCTGCGTCCCTAAACTATGGAAAATATCACACATCGTTCCCCTTCACAAAGGTTGCCCCTCCACAGATCTAACCAGCTACCTCCCCATAGCGATTCTATCTCCACTCTCCAAAATACTAGAGATGCATTCACTCTCAAATCTGACTACCTCCTTACTAACAACCTCCTTTCTAATACTCAACATGATTTCTGACCAAACCATAGCACCACCACTGCCTTACTCTCTTTTTACTAACACTATCCTTCACCATAAAAACAATGGCCATCTCTCCTCTGCTACTTTCCTAGACCTGTCTAAAGCATTTGACATGGTCCTGCACAAACAATTCCTCTCTATACTCAATAACCTATCCTTTTCTCAGTCAGTCAGCAACTGGTTTCAAAGTTACCTGTCTGACTGCCAGCAATCTGTTGTATGGCAAAATGACATATCTCCCCAACTACCTGTCTCTACTGGTGTTTCCCAAGGATCCATCCTTGGACCCCTACTCTTCTCTATTTTCACCAATAATCTAGTCACTGCCACCAAACATGACACACTCATACAATATGCAGATGACTCAACCATCATCTGCTCTGCCCAGTCCCTACCCGAACTGCAAAGTTCACATAGCATGCCTTTTCCTCTGTTGAAACTTGTCTATCCAATTCCCAGTTAATACTCAACCCAAACAAAACTAAACTCCTTGTCTTCGAACCCACCAGACATACTCAAACCAACTCTCACTTTAACATCACAGCAAAAGACAACACCACTATCCACCCAACAGATCACATCAAATTGCTAGGAGTTGAAATAGATGATCTCAAATTTGACATTCACATATCCATGACCATAAGCAAAGTCCACCAAAAACTAGGGGCCTTATTCAGAAATAAGCAACTCCTCACCAAGGCAGCTAGGATTTCAGTTGCAAATTTGCACCTTATCTCCACCCTAGTTTATGCCTCTCCAATATATACCAACCTAAGGCAATGCAATCTAAATAAACTCAAGACCTGCAACAACAAAATCACCAAATTTGCCACCGGGGCATCCTACCACAGTCGCCACTGTCTCTCACTGAACTAGGCTGGCTAGAACTCCTTCACCTCCTTCAATGGTATCAACTCACACTCGCCCACATACTGGTTAACCATCCTCTAAAGGTTTCATCCCTCCAGTATCTACTCCAACCCTATCTCACCACCAGACCACTACGATCCAGCAACAAAAATCAATTACAGGTTACTAGAGCCAATAACATTGCTGGAGAAGCACTATTCTCCAGCGCTATAGCCAAATTATAGAACACCTTCCCCCACAATAACCTCTCTACCATCATGCACCCACTTCAAAGCATTACTTAAAGCGCACCTAAAAACATGCTGGCTATGCCCTTGTAACTCTCCCCTCTAACTTCTCCCACTCCATCTACCCTCTACCTCTCTTCCACCCCACAAAGTACCTTTGATTACAGCAAGCTCTGATAATTCCATGGCTATCTACTTATTATATGGCAGTAACTTCTTATTGTAACAATTGTTAATATCTGCTATGACTTCATGGATAAAACAGATGTTAGTTATCTACTGAATGTAATATGTTCATCTGTAACTGTTTGTAATATTTTAATTGCTAGAATTCTAAATCTGTAGCTATGTCTGTAATATTTTAATTTGTGGAGCTTTTCTCCCCGGGCCTCCGCTGAAAATGGACCTGCGTCCAGTTGGACATTCCCGGTCAACAAATGCAAATAAATAAATAAATAGTAATGAATGTGATAATGAGTGAGGTCGCTTATGAAATGACAGATGTTGGATATTTCAAGCAAAAGAAGTGGTGATTTTGACATAAGCAGATGATATAATTGTAGTTGCTAAGAACAAAATATGAATGAGAGAAGTGTTGGTTTGTCTGAATGGATATTTAAAGAAAATAGGAATGACCCTGAATAAAGATAAAAGTAAGAGTTTGCATATGTGTGACAAGTGGAGGCACATTTTCAGTAAATGAAGTCTCTTTGCTAGGGATAAAACTTGGGAAAATTATGTGGTTATGATGCAGTGGGAGGGTTTGATAAAAGAAATGAAAGAAATGTGTCTTCTGTGGAGGACATATAGACTAGCATTCAGGAGAAAGGTTTATCTGGTGAATTCTGTATTAATGAGAAAAATACCATATATGTCAAATGTTTATATGATCCCCAATAAAATATTAAATGGAAATTGCACAATTGGTGTTTGCTTTAATATGGTATTCATGATTAAATCCAGTGAAAAAGAGATGTGTTGTATATGAGTGAAGATGACGGGAATTGGGATTACTAAATCAAACTGTCTACTTTGATGTTTAAACTTGTACAGAATATTAAAATGGGTAAAGGAACAGAACAAGACATTAAAGATCTGGGAGATGATGAAAATAAAAGGAGAAAAGAGTATGTAAGTGAAGAAATTAAAAACTATTAAGTAAAAATACTAACATGGAAAATAAAATTGCTGATGTAGAGAATGATATGCTATAATAATGTGATAAAATAATTTAGTATGTAAATCCATGGGGAAATTTACCAGAAGTGATGAAAGACCCTAACGTGAGAAAAAAGTAGTATACCAACACAGTAGTAGAGTAGCAGGATTTCCTATGGAGACTGGTAATAAATAAAGGGGAATATGCCATGTTAAAAGAAAATTGAAAGAGTATGTTTATTTTGGGATCGCTACTAGGTCTAGAATTACGGAATCTCAACACTCTGAATACCGAAGACCAGAATCTCGAGATTCCGTAATCTCGAAAACAAAAAACATTTTTGACAGCATATGCAGGGGGGCAAGCCCCCCCTGCACCCCCCACACCCCCTGCAACTTAAATATACCAACTCTGAGATCACACCACAATGGAGTGAACAACAAAATAGTGCCATGCAGAGCAGAACGGAAATTTTATTCAGAGTCTTGATATTCCGTAATTCGAGATTTAGTAGTGATCCCATTTATTTTATGGGTATTTTGTCAGCAATAATGCAAACAATTAGATTATGATTGCGGAAGAAGGAATGGGGGTCGATTATTTATTTTTTTATCTATTTATTGACATTTGGTGACTGGAAAAGTCCAACTGGGTCAGAAATCCATTTTCAGCAGAGGCCTGGGAAGAAAAGCTCCAACAGTGACAAAGAAGATACAAAAAGCAGTTAACATAATCAAATTAAAGGGTACTTATGTATTATTACAACCAGATTTCCGCACTGCCATAATGTGGTATGTGTGTGTGGAAACAGGTTGCTTAATCTATAAAGGGGTCTGTGAAGAAGGAAACATTACTCTGTCACTGTGGGTTTGAGCCACAAAATGGAGAAAGGGTGCGAGTTTGTACCTCTTTGCTCCTGAAATTACACAGTGGTGCTTGGCTTTGCAGTGCCTGCATTTGTCAAGACGATGTCAACTACTGGAAAAACGAGTCACCAAATACACCATGCAACATTAAGAAATTGCAAATCTGTTCAAATGGAAAGGATTGCTGCCATTCTTAGGTTAGGTAAAGTGCTGATTTACACAAACTGCAGTCAATAATTTCAGTTAAGGTGCTAACAAAGTGCCCCCATGGCCATACTTTACAAATAAAGACAGATAAACTCAAAATCACTTCATGATTGATTACACATAGTAAGAACACTTCCCAAAACATGTTATTGCCAGACAATGCACTTCTTCCATGTACTTTGTGGCTGTTAGCAGCCTTTTTTTTATTTTGACCTGAAGATTTCTTTACAAATTGACCCCCCCCCCAAAAAAAAGTGACCAAAACCATCATGACAGGGTCTGTCTTTGTCTTTTCTGAAAGCTTCCTTCTACACAGTCAAAAGAATCCGTTCATCAGAACAACAGCAGGCATTATAATTCAAGCGTGTGTGTAATGCGCACTGAAAACAGGAACCGGGTTTCCTCAAATGTTTGTCTTCTCCTTCAAAGACCCTGTAATGCAAAGCTAGTCCACAGCAAAACAGAGTCTGAATACCACCTCAGAGTGGTTCATGGCCTCATTTGTATGGAAGTATGCTAAATTCACAACTGCAAAAATCTGGTTGCAATAATACGTAAGTACCAATTAAAGTTTAAAGTATAAAAAAAAAATAGAAAGTATAAAAGTACATAGTTGCAAGAAAGTAGAAATAAAAAGTATAAAAATACATAGTTGCACGAGTTTATATCCATACTTATTTACATACGAATGTTTACAAATATTTATACGAATTTTGTAATAGTTATTAAACAGAGAAAGGTTTTATGATTTTGAAGAGGAGAGGTGATACCTTGTAAGAGGACATAAAAAGTTGAAAGGGTAGATTATAGTAGGACAGTGAAGATGCTATAAGAAAAATTGATAAATATTAAAAGAATAGAAATATTTATACATGTGCCTGTAAATATGTACATTTTGTAAATAAATACATATGTAAATAATCCCTGGGATTTAGCAATGCTCCGTGCAGGAATAACTTAGTCCTGCACGGAAACTGTTTACGTCCAGCACGGCAATGCACCATGCATATTCATGAATGCAAACTGCCTGTGCTCCTAAACAGACATGGAGTGTGGATGAGTGTAGGGGGTGTGTGACAGCAGATCTCTCACAATACACATGCCCCTGCACTTAAGAACTGCCGTTCGGCAATTACAATGAGCGAGAACGCGCATAGGAGGTTGCATACCTCCCAACTGTACAAATCCTCACAGAATGTCCAGATTTCCTGCTCATACAGTTGTCCTGTACCCCATTTGTCCTGAGAAACCACTGGGATGATATCAGGATTGAAGCTGTGAAATAATGGCATACATTTGAGTCTCACACACTAAATCCATCAGAAAACATATATTAAAACAAATTCTGTTACTCTAGCAACTTCCTCAAGTTCATAAGAGCAATATATTTAAAATATGTCTGTAGTTGTACCTCATTTTGTCAAGCTTTGTCCAGATATTTTGCACGAAGAGGTCGAAAGGTATGGGGGGTTGCTAAGGTGTCTGCCAAATGTACAGAAATCCTCAGCAATAAGTGAAATCTGTCCCTTCCTAGAGAAAAGAACGCTAGCATTTTTTTTATTAAACAGATGAAAATTTAACCATAGCTGCGTGGGTTTTCCCATTCCTTAGCTAGGCATACTGTAGCTTAAATAGCAAAAGAAGATAGCCAGATACAGTCAGTTGAAGCAGTGTTGCAATAGTGTAGTGTTCAGAGCATTCGCTTTGCGAGCAGTCATTCCCAGTTTGATCCTCACTGCAGTAAATTCCACTTTCCATGTGAAATCAATTTATGAACATTTTTTTGCTGTATAACCTACTACATAACATTCATTTGTGAAGTGGAGTACTGTATTAAGTGCGGATGTGAGGTGTCATTGTAATAATGTGGTAAAATCCACAGATAAACACAAGTGCCCCATACAGTATACGTACACATGAATCAGGTATACTAAATGAAGTTATAATGTGTAATGAATGATAAATCCATATAGTGTCCAAATCTACCACATTCCCAAGACCCATGTTTCATTACTCTAAATTAGTGCAGGGGTAATTGGGAGTAAGCACTTTTAAGCAATAGTAAGCAGGTTTAAACCTGTTTTTATGGGGGTAAGCAATGCGCACACAGAATAAGCAAAATTGAAGCTAACTCTCTCTCAGCATATTTAACTGGAAGTTAGTATTGCTTACCGTCACACAAACCCACTTACAACTGCTTAAAAGTGCCTTAGTCACACTGTATCCAACAGCCCTTGTTCTTCCTAGCACCAAAAGAATCAGCCCTTGCAATTTTCAAACCTAGAACCCTGCACATGATAAGCAAAAGGATTTAGTACTAAGCCATGGTAGACATAGACAAATCTGATGTTTCCACAAACATATCATGCAGCATACTCATTCAACATTAGGAAAAATATATTTAAAAAAAAATATATATATATATATGTATATATATATATATATATATATATATATATATATATATATATATATATATATATATATATATATATATATATATATATATAAATGTGTGTGTGTGTTGATATATATTTATATAAATGTGTAGTGCAATTGCACATCAGAACCACTTCCTGAACCTCTCACTGCAAAACAGCTGTTTAAATGCACTGTTAATGGAGGTGAAGGCACTCAAATTAGGGATCTGCTGCAATCATTGCCATTTCCCCACCCTCCACAGCTGAATAGATATGCTTCTAACACAATTAGATTCAACCAATAGAAGAAGTACTGTAATACTGTAGTGGTTAGACTGTTCCCTTTGCAAGCAGTCATTATGGGTTTGATTTTTGCTATAGCAAATCCACATTTTACATGTGAAAGGAATCTATAAACAATTTTTTTGTTGTATATCCAACTAAATAACATATATTTGTGAAGTGGAGTACCGCATTAAGTGCAGATATGAGGTGCCATTGTGATAAAGTGGTGAAATCCCCCGATAAACACAAGTGCCCCATACAGTATATGTACACATAAATCACAGATACTAAACAAATATATAATATGTAATGAATGAGAAAATCAATGCCATACAGCAAGTAGTGTGTAAAATTAAAAATAAGCAACGCTAAGCATTGCATACCTCTGCTTACCAGGTGTAAGCAATGAGTAGTCCAGCTATGGAAGTAGATCCTTTCACATGCTACATGTAAACACTGGGACTAGAACCCATTCCTAGGTATGTAGTGCTACTGATGTGTGTGTGGCCTTAATTGCACACACCACATAGCTATTAGGATGAGGTTTGTTCCAGGTTACATGTTATGTGAGGAACATCCCCATGCCCTGTATAGTATGGTAATGGATGTACTGGTTGTTTACGGACAATACATAGTGTGACATACTGTCATATACAAATTGACAAACACATAACAGTCATACACACATCTGAGAGACCTGGGCTTATCAGTGCTAACTACCTTGTCAGTGTGTCCATCATACCTCTCAACCTGGAAACATCAAAAATCTGGACAAGGCCCATGAAAAATAGGTCCAAATCTGTACGCCGATTAACATCTAAGTTGCATACATAATTATTTAACCCCGCCCACTCCAATGGGATTGTGGGATACCAACTTTCGAACGCAAATTGAAGAACAGACAACCAAAACATGGCACCAGACCAGAGTCCTCCTGCAGCCATTCCAGTGTCCTGTTACCTGGCTATTTCGCCCCATTTACCATAAACACTAATGTATGCATACTGCTTTACTTCTACAATGATTTGAATTTTATTTTTACACTTTACAGCACAACAATGCAGAAACACTAAAAGACATCATCTGGTAAACAAAGCAACACTGTCTCACAGTGAAAATAGGCTTGACATTAAACTTTGCCCTCACATTCATTGAAACAGCATCGAAACCCACACCACATCCAAAGAAAATTCATCTGGCCAGTGGTGGATAAAGATTACCTTCGGGCTGTTTTCAAATCATTGCCCCCTTACACACAAAACACGAAACATACATGTGTTCTTTTCTTTGATACACCTTCCTGACTTTATTAAATTATATTCCTTGTATAATACAGCACACTTGTTAGAGAGAGAGCATTTTTAGTTTATTGTTTGAACATTTTTCCAGTAGGCTGTACTGTAGGCAATGAAACAAAACACATGAACCAATAATGACAAAACTGCCCAATTCAGAACATTTCCATCATAAAAGTCTACTTCCACACTCAGACTATAAATAGAATGACAGTAGTATAAGCCATAGGCATCTTGCACAGTGTCTCGCACTTATTTTCAATTTAATTTTTTTTGGGGGGGGGGGGGCAAAAGGTCAAAAACCAAGGTCACATTTTAAACATTGCTTGTATAATTTTGAAAAGTTGCTAAAATAAAATGTTGCGTTACTCATCACCATGCATTTCACTGGCAAGTTTTGAACCCAGGACCTTATGCACTACAGTCAGAACAACATACCACTGTACCAAATCAGCAGCTTCTGGAAAAATAGGAAGACTCAAGACTAAAGCTTAATGGCTATCATTTAGTGAATTCATTTCTCACTTCTCATCACAGTTCTCTATGGCCCAATCCTTGGTTGAAAATTGTCACTTTGGTTCTCTTCACTTGACTAGTTGCTAGGTGTCACTTTCCCTGTGCTAAAATGTCACCTTCCAGCTCTTATCAGCCTTTCTCACTGCTTCAGCTGTCCACCATGTCACTTCAGTGTCATCTGTTGAGATGATCCTCATGTATCTGTTATTTATGTTAAGGACAAATCTTACTCACCATTTTAAGTGCAGCACATGGTACAAGACTCATATGTGCAGAGCTTTGTGTTTTTGGTTCTGAAACACATCTACTGTCTTTTGAATGCATTTATATTTGGGTGCCTTCTGAACATTTTTAACCCTCCTCTTAAACTTTGTGTACATGTGACTGTAGAACAAGAAAGCACCACATACAGAACACCATATTAATTTTATTTGCATTATCAAAATAATCAGTTCTAACACAGAGTCTGTTGAACCCTAATAGGCAAACTTGTCACTGGAAACTCTACCAATGGAAGGGGCTATTCATAAACTTAGTGCACAGCTACATATTCTCAACCTCTTAGCACAAAAAATCTGGGCAGAGCTCAAAAGTGGTAGTGGCTAGGGACTTTAGGCTCCTTTTACCCTGTACCCAAGGTCAGACTCCTTACTGTAAAGGCATTAAGGTGGGCCCAGGCCCAAAAGTTTAGATTTGAACAAAGTAGCAAAAGAAGTAGGCAATGGAATTTTAGTACACATTGATTAAAAATTAGTACACACATCCACTTCCTTTCTAAATGCTATTTTTAGAAAAAAATAAAGCCTGAAGACTTATGAGGATCCTCAGAGATTTTTATGCAGCAATAAAGATTTGTGAAGGAAGACCAGTGTGGTACATTATGGGATTTAGGGAAGTACTTGACAACCTAAGAATATTATTGATTTACTGAGCAATTCTATTACCTATTAGCTTTATTTTACAACTTGCTGAGGGTGGATCCTCTCTGTTCAGTCTATGCTTCAGCCTCATACAAGCAAACAGAAACTGACCAGCCATATGTACTTAAAAGCCTAACACTTTGCTAGTAAAACAAATCCTCAAAATAGGATACAAGAAATATACAGATAAAAACTCGAGCGGAAGAGTTTCTCTCTACAGAAACTGAAGTTTAGCGACACTGTTTTTACAGATTCCTGTACTGAAGCAAGACAGTCAGCCTCAGATCTCCATTCACTCTGATTTCCATTCACTCCCTCATTAATTGCATTCAGCTGAGCAATACCCTTCTTTTTTACTTGGCACCGTCATTTACAACACCACTACCTGTGAGGCATTTATTCACTAGTTCTGAATGACCGGTCCATTGTAGTCAGCCATTTACATAGTCATGCATAAAGTAAGCAAAAGGTCAACAAGATGACAAACGGTATTTTCTTCATTACGGATGACCCTCCCTGGATAGGGATACAAGTAGGTTTACTGCTCTTTCAACCAAGTTTGATATATTTTTTCCCTGACATTTGCATGCCTTTCACCTGCTATCCTTGTGACATTCTGCACCACACTATAAAAATGCCACTGATAGCTTGCCAGTCTTTTTCCACCACTCATACAGTCCAGATCTCAGTTTCAACATCTGTCATGTAAACGTTCCCATATTAGTGACTGAAAGCCTTGTGTGCTTATGCGACCCACAAATTATGAACCAGGACATGTTATAGCACCGTCTCTGCTGCCTGAAAGAAGAGCACGACATGATGTACTCATATGAATGCCTGCAGTTTAACACAGACAAAACACACACACACACACACACACACACACACACACACACACACACACGCACACACGCACACACGCACACACGCACACACACACACACACACACACACACACACACACACACACACACACATACACACACACGCACACATACTGAGTAAAGGTCTCGGCGAGGCTTCTAAATAAAAGAAATCTTTTCTGCACATACTTACTTCTTCTCTGTTGATTCCTCGCGGCCCTCTGTTCCCGTTCCCCATGCTGCTGCCATCCGCTCCGCTGTATCCATCATTTGCTTCAGCTTCCCGGCCCAGGCGGCCCTCTGTTCCTCGCTGTATCCATGTTTCCACATACCCATTTGCTTCTTCAGCTTCCTAGCCCGATGCTATCCATGTTGTCCACATTTGCTTCAGCTTCCTGGTGGCCTGGCCTGATGCTGCTGCTATCCACGTTGCTTCAACTTCGGGGTTAATTCCAACCACCAGCCAGAAATGAAGATGCGAGCTCCTTGAGCTCAATTCCGACTGGCTGGTAGCCTGATGGCGCTGACGTCATCACGAACGTGATGACGTCAGCTCCGACAGCGTGAAAATTTTAAAAAAGAAATGAAAAAAATCGGAAATGAAGGGGTGCCACTTGGGAATCGTGGCACCCCTTCAATTGGACGCCAAAACTCGGTAAAAACCGAGTAATTTAAGACGGTTGGGAGGTCTGGTGTCCATCCTGTTACAGATAAGTTCACACAGCACATGCATAGCTGGACTGGATAGTGTTATCAGTTACCTGTATGGTTGATGGTGACAGTGGTCCCTATACAGTGGACCATGGGACATGTACTGGGGTACCATGGTGTACAGTCAGTATACCCAGCACCCACAACCCACCGTGGATATTGTACACACTGAAACCCATGATAATACTCTGACATGCCCACCATCACACATTGACTAGGACTGCAATACAACCCCATATCTATCCCAAGAGTGCAACTACAGGGATATGCATGTAATGCACATGCCACAGGGATTGTAGGGTGATACACTGTTATAGCTCTCCTATGGTTAGCAACATCATTATCCCTAATACTGTGTGGCAAGGCATATTGTATTAGGGGGATGAGGTGTCTGAATGCTGTATCCTACAAATATACACAATTGTGCGCACACACACACACACACACACACACACTGAGCCCATAAAGACTGGTAGGTGTACTTTGATTGGTGAAAGTACAGACAACGCACATAAACCACAAGCACTTGATAACGAACGGCTGTGGTTGTGTCTTCTAACCATCTCCATTTTTTGCTGCCACTCTGGTCTCGTAAACCCCCCCCCCCCGACAAGATGAGTCCAAAAAGAAAGAGCTATTCCGTCGAGTGCAAGAAAGGAATCATGGAGGACTCCTGGGGAAAGAATCTGATGGTTTTCTGCAAAGAGAAGAAGTTAGATCTCTGAATGGTCCAAAAATGGCATGCAGCGTACGATTGCTTCAGTCAGCAGGCCAATGAGGGAAATACTAAGAAGTGCAAGTATGGATCAGGTCAGCAGCCATTATTTCCTGAGCTAGAAGACATCATCTGTGAATGGATTGCTAACAGGAGAGCAAAGACTTTGGTTGTGCACAGGGCTGATATTCAAGCATTTGCCCTTGCAATGGCACCACAGTTAGAAATATCCCCAGAAGAATTCAAAGCATCACAACATTGGCTGGATGGCTTCCTTCAGTGATATGAACTGTCTCTAAGATGATCAACAACACTGTTCAAGCTGGAAGATGATGGAAGTTATTAAACGTGCACTTGCATTCAAGTCCTTTGTTGATGGCATTGACTTTTCTAAATACCAACTCTCCAACATGATTGCTATGGATGAAACTGCAGTGTTTATGGGCCAAGGATCACAAACAACAATTGATCAGAGGGGTGTATTGTCAATCTACATTCCCTCCACTGGTTACGAGAGTGCACGTGTTAACCTGTATTTTGGCAATTCATCTAGATGGAAAGAAAACCCCACCTATAATCATTAGTAAGGGCAAGAAAGATAAGATTGAATGTGTTTCAGGCATTTACATTCTTGAAACCGAAAAAGCCTGGTGTGCACAAGCAGTTATAAGAAAGTGGGTCAGTGTAATGCTGCCACTTGTTTTGCGGGGTGGTGAAAGAGGTCTGCTAGTCTGGGATTCAGCCAGCACTCACCGCACTAAAAACATGAAGAAATTCCTTGCATGGAGAAGAATAGATCAAATAATGATTCCCGCAGGAATGACTGCCTATCTCCAGGGTCTTGATATTGCAATAAACAAGCCATTCAAGGACCATTTGCACATGGAACTCAATTGACTACATTGAAAATAAAATGGAGATAAATCAGCATGGAAACTTTGTGAAGCCTGGCTTGCAAGAGGTCATGAGTTGGGTGAAAAATTCATGGGATAAAATCACTGACAGTTGTGTTACCAATGCACTACGAGCAGGCTACTTGGACAAGCAGTGTTCATTTAAGGAGAGCTCTATTGCTAGGCTTGACAGATCAGGGCCCAATGGTTCTACAGGAAATGGAGTCACAAGAAATCCAGGCCAGAATTCAGGGGTTGGAGACTGTACTTGTATACCTTTTCTGTTATTGGGGCAACAGAATGGATTCCTTCTGCTTTCAGTTTTATGCCCTTCCCCCAATACAGATGTACTGAGATTTTTTTCTGCACTTTCTGTTAAGCATGAAATATTGCACTGTGAAAGCCAAGGTGTAGATATTCTGAAGTTGAAATGTTTGCTGCACTGTTTATGTAGAATTTTCACACAACTAAGTACCAAATAAATGTCAATTTATGTACATGAATAAATGTCGACTTTTGTACATGAATAAATGAATAAATATAGATTGTTGTACTGGAGGGGTAAATAAGTTATCCCCTGATAATACACCCTCATGCGTATTTCGGCAGAGGAAAGACTATAAGACCCGGTCTTATTTTCGGGGAAATACGGTATATGTATGTATGTATATGTATGTCTATACATATCTATATATATATATATATATATATATATATATATATATATGTGTGTGTGTGTGTGTATCAACATATATGTTTGTGTATATGGTATGTGTATATATATATATATATATATATATATATATATATATATATATATATATGTGTGTGTGTGTGTATCAACATATATGTTTGTGTATATGGTATGTGTGTATATATATATATATATATATATATATATATAAATATATACATATATACATACACACACACACACACACATATATATATATATATATATATCACTATAAACATATATATATATCTATCTACATATATATACATATATATATAGAAATATATATATATATATATATATATATATATATATGTATGTATAATATATGTCCATAACATGTAGTGGAGTCATACCTCACCACCAGTAGTCACAAACTCTTAGTGCAAGGGGATGTCATGTAAGTATTGCAGGTATAAACGTAGACTGTTGCTACTGTAACAGGGGTTTTCTTAACAGAATTGTTTTGTGGGAAGTTACATCTGATATTGACATGTACACCATTAGTTACTGACAGACATCGTAAGATCATCATATTGCAGTAGCACAGATGTTACATTAATGATCCTGTGAAATACAGCAGAGATATGACCAATAAACATGGACAGTCTGACACACTCTGGTCAGTGCAGAGGTATACACAGAACCCCTTAGTGCAAGACATGTGGACCAAGCCTGACAAAGTGGATGTTTACAGGCATGTAAATGGGGATATCATGGAAATACTGGAAGAGATGAGCTCACACAATTTATGCATTCACACACTCTTGTCTGTCCTGATGCATAACCAGAGGAGCAGAGGTCACAAGCCCACATACTACCCAATAGTTGGTGACCTACATCTGTACAGCATTCCACTGCTTTGTCAGAAATACACAACAGTTACAGTGTCCCAGCAACAGTACATCTGGCAAATACATGGACATAACATCACACTGGGTAAGTACACTGAGCTGCTAGGCATGTCACAAAGCATTGTGCAAACTACATTTAGACTGCCACAACACTGGCCTACAGTTCTTATGGGGGAATAAACCTGCAAATATAGCAGGCTTCACAGGCATGTAACAGCATGGAATAATAGCAGACACCTGTGTGAAAGTGCATACCCATAACCAATCTGAACACAGCCACAGTCGGTAAGTGTGCTCACTATTACAGTATATGGACTTTGTGATCAACACCATCCTTATAAGTGCCACTCACACACTTGCCATACATTTACTGGGCCAATACACGCTGTATTCTGATGCCTACCTGTGGTATGGGACATGTGTTAGTCTGGCCCTACAGACATGTACACTGATAGGGTACCATACACTGGAGCAGCATGCAACATCAGATAGAACAGGATCAAGAACAATGAATTCTACCACAGTCTGTACACAGGCCAAGGTACATATTCACAATACACACACTGTCAACAATCATCATAAGTACACAGACCTCATTACTTTACACACTACAACAGAATGTCCAGGTTTTGTTCTCAAAAATAAGCCCCACTATACATAACATGTCTAGCAGTCTGATATCTCACTGGTTTGGTATCAGGTATGATGTCCATATTTAATGAGGTACTGAACATATGCACCTCTTACTGCATGACATATGTACTAAGGTTGACAATTGTGGCTGGAGGCACAAACACAGGGCCAATATTGACATGTTGCTGTGATAAACCCATACATTTGCTGATGTAACAGAATCTGTTGTGACATATGTCTTCTGAGTGATATGAAGTCAGTAACTGACATGGCTGACACCATGTACTGACTGCAATCATCTGAGTATGCTACTGCAGTTCTAAAGATGGAAATGTGTGAGTAACACAACACATGTAAGACTCCAAACACTGGACAGTCTGCAGATAGCCCTACAGGTGAGAATTACCTCAAACACATAACACTGTCATGACCGATGTTAAATCATGTAGATCAGCCACATCCACACAAACCCTGTTAAGCCAACATTACTTCAAATGTAGAAGAGCAATACTTACATTCTGTCCTCATGTCTGAGACATCCCCCTCCTGTTTTTTGGCCTGTCTCCACAGTGCATGTTGTAAGAGGTATATGCCACTACCCTCTGTGATGGTGTTTGTCAAACACCGACATAAAGTCCTGCTCACAGTGAATGAAAAGGGGCAACAGCCACATGATGTTCTTAGTTATAGGAGTGTGTTTCCATGCAATTGGCTTTGGGAATGATACCAAAGCTGTTCCACATGAAATCAGCTAGTTGGGGAATGCAATTTGTGCACAGGCCGTCAGCTGATCATGAGCATCATTTACAAAACACAAGCTGCTGCCTAAGCAAAGCAGGTGCACTTTTCCACATCCACCAGAGAAAGATTGAGAGAGGCAGATGGAGGCAAAGTAAGAAAGGAAGGGGGTAGGATAGTAAGAGCTAAGCATATTTGTGTCATACACTTACCAGTACAGGGTTTCAAACCTCTGTCTGATTATGCATTGCTATTACATTTGTATGCAGTTATTGCATGCACCACAGAGCTTACATTTTTGAGAGCTGTCCAAAGGTATCTCTGAAGGTGAGTGACATCAACAACAGTGATAAAGGAGGGATACGGTAAGAGTAGTACATGTGGCTGTCCACAAAAGCAGGTGTCAAGGAAGATACAACCACACTCTCTCAGGGACTCACAGACATTATCACAGTTGGCAGGGTCAGGATCAGTATTCCTAACTAAGAAGTTTGCTACAATACAGTATTATGCAGGTATCACATGCACCACAGATGTTATCATGCTGGTATATGGGCAAAGGGTATGTGTAGGTTACTGACATCAGAAGGCATGCTACAATAGGGCAGTGGGAGGTGTAGTGATTGTGAATGGCTCCCAAATCATTAAGCTACACACACACACACACACACACACACACACACACACACACACACACACACACACACAAACATTTGTCAGTACTGACATGCATGGTTCACTGCTTCCCCAGTGTGTAGTAGTTGACTGGGGTCTATATTAAAATATCGAACGTTTAAAAGTTCAAATCACTAAAGATCGAACTTTAGTGATCGAACGTCAAAAGTTTGAAATTTTAATAAAACCCATAAAACACAAAATAACAATAATAAAAAAAAAAAAAACAAGTGTAAGCAGGGGCAAGCCCCCTTGCACCCCCCACTCTTTAAATATATCAACTCTGAGATCATGCTACAGTGTAGGAAACAGAAATCTTCTGTTTCTGCACTGTAGTGCACTGAAGTGCAACCTAAGAGTTGGTATATTTTATTAGCAGGGGGTGTAGGGGGGGGCGTAGGGCCTTGCCCCCCTTCTTACACATTTTTTAAATTATTTTGTGTTTTACGGGTTTTATTAAAATTTTGAACTTTTAAACATTCGATCACTAAAGTTCGATCTTTAGTGATTCAAACTTTTAAACGTTCAGTATTTTAATATAGACCCATTGACTGTGCCAGAGGCTATACAAGGCTAGGCAAAGGGTATACCCTGACATCAGGCCACATGACAAGGGTCTGCAGTGTGGCTCAGGGGTGTAGTCCCTGGATTTGCCCACACAGGTGGGTATTGTATTCACCACCCACTCATCTGGGTTACTATTGTGGGTAGCCACTGCTGTGCAATGCTTGCCATGTATGTGTGCTATATTCCATAGCATGGACGGTGTCTGCATTGTGCACATGTCCCACATGTATGTTCTGTGACATGTGGAAGTGTACCTGGGGTGTCTGGGGCATGTTGTGTGGACAGCTTGTTACCATCTGATGTGACATTCCTGTCCTCATGTGGTGAAAACTGGCTATGGAACTGAGGTTGTGCCTGCACCTACATTGACAGCATGTTATAGGTATCCGCCGGTGTTAGTGGCATCTGTCCATACAGGCATGTGTATAAAATATGGTATGTCCATTGTGGGTTACATTTTTGACTCTACAGTTGTTGCAGGTGTCCAGTGGGGAACATAGCAAAGGATCACTGTTAGCAATTATTTGCCTATTGTAGGGATGGAACAGGGAGCCATGCCCTCTGCAGTTCACTGCAATCACACCATGGTTACTATCTGTGGGCAATATGCAGGAAACTACCAATATAGTGGTTGTTGCCTAACCAAGTGTGTTTGTGTATGAGACATGGGTGGAGAGTATTCTCTGGGTAATACAAGGATTGCCTATATTGTTCAACAATCCATTATGTCTCATGTAGGGGCATGGATTCTCTACACCAGCCTCTCTGCTGTCTGACATCTGTTGTCCTGGTAAGGTGGACATTGTGGCATATAGGTCCTCAATATAAGAAATTTGCAAAACCCACTCCACAATGCGTCCTGTTATTACACAATCACAGCTACCACCACACAGGCTACTGATGACACACCCACACACCTGACAGTACTAAGATTCAACCCCCTACCAAGCTATGTATTGCTATTATAGTGTATAGCATTTATCACACGCACCACGGAGCTTAGAGGGCTAGCTTTTCTCCAAAGGTGTATTTCAAGGTGAACGACATTAGCAGGCATGCCAAAGTAGGGCAGTGGAAGGTGTAGTGACTGTGAGTGGCCTCAAAAGCATTGATCCCTACACACACAGGTCTCACAGTTGCCATGTCTGGGATTAGAACACCTACCTAACTAATACATCACACTACAGCATTACACAGTTACAGCACATGCCACGGACCTTATAGGGCTAGCCCTTCTCCAAAGGTGTATTTCAAGGTAAATGACATCATCAGGCATGCAAAGTAAAGCAATGGAAAGTGTAGGGACTGGCCTCAAATGCATTGATCCCTACACACACACACACACACACACACACACACACACACACACACACACACACACACACACACAGAGTCTCACAGTTGCCATGTCTGGGATTAGAACACCTGTCTAACTAGTACATCCCACAGTTATAGCATGCACCACAGAGGTTATAGGGCTAGCCCTTCTCCAAGGTGTATTTCAAGGTGAATAACATCAGCAGGTATGCCAAAGTAGGGCAATGGAAGGTGTAGTGACTGGCCTCAAAAGCATTGATCCACACACACACACACACACACACACACACACACACACACACACAAAGTCTCACAGTTGCCATGTCTGGGATTAGAACACCTACCTAACTAGTATATAGCACTACAGCATTACACAGTTACAGCACGCATCAAGGAGCTTATAGGGCTAGTCTTCCTCCAAAGGTGTATGTCAAGGTGAGTGATAGCAGGCTAGCTAACGTAGGGCAGTCAGAAGTGCAGTGTGTATGAATGTGCCATAAGACATTCATCTGGAAGCACACACACAACAGTCAGTCACGCACAGGTTTACATTTGACAGAACTATATATACAACTGCTAGATGAGTAATGTATTGTACTGTCGTGTTACACAATTATCACAAGCACCATATACACTATAGTGCTGAGGGCTACCAGAAGCACGTCTACAATGATAGAATTTGCAAATCATTGGTATTGGCCAAGTCGAAGTGTGCTAGGTGGGACAGGCCTCATGATGGGAAGCTCTTTGTCACTGTCTGTCACTCTCTTCTCCACATCTATGTATGTGTATGTTTGACCTATTAGAGTCTGTTGTCCTTTGATATATGTGTGTGTATTCATATGCAATTGTGTTTGGCACTGCAGTTGTGAGAACTTGACCCTGTTATCAACAGTACTGGCCATTGCCCACCAGGACACAACCCTCCATGCCTACATGCTGTCCACTTTCACACAGTATACCACACACAACAACCTAACACACAGAGCTCTGCATATTGCACACATGCAACAATCTTATCCTGCTACTTTGACCAGCTCAGGTAATCTGTGCTCCACTATTATTATACCCACACATAGCTGTTACTACATTTCTACATAGGATTGTGGGGGGGGGGCACACCTGACAACTGTAAACATTTGCTATGACTGCACTGGTATTTCAGGTACTCTGTTGGCTTCCATTCCATTCTGTATTCTGACCTATCATGCAGACTAGAGGCATATCAGTGTAGTACAGTTCTTAGGTTTTATTGGCCTACATTTCAGTTTCAGACTTCTTACCCTTCAGGACTAACATCCCACTGTGTGACCTGTTGTAGTCTGTCTGTGTAGGTCTGGAGGGGGGCCATTCTCCATTGCAATCAATCGGAGGCCTTTGCACAGCCTTTCTTTGAGTTCGTCTACACCTGTCCTGGTGGCTGAGACTGTTGTTGGGTATGTGAGCCTCACTGACATGCATGTGTGTGTCGTATGGACACACATTTGGGCCACATGTCCTGCAGTGGGCTTTGTCACCTTGTCTAGTACTGCCTACTTTGTTGACACCGATATTTGTTATGGAATTCATGCTGCCCATATAGGTGTCCACTATCTGCTGCCATCCCATTCAGCCACCCAATTCCCTTGCATGCTCACATCCATACCACAGATACTACTAGCAGACCATACTACTCCATTCAGTGATTGATAGGGAGAGTGACTTCCCTTGTGGCTGTGCCAGTATTGAGGATGGTGCTGGAGGGCTGACTATGTTGGATGCACATAGTACACTCCATATACATGGTAAAGCACAGGTAGTGTCATATTTGGCATCCCTTTTACTGTATGTGTGAGTCAGAGAGAGGTTCCATTCCCTGGGTTCCTACAGTGTCAGTGTATGTGCTATGCATTGCCTCCTTGCCAAAGCCTGGGCATACTTGGTAGACCTCCTTCTGCCTACAGGGGCAGGCTCAGGTTGTTTCTCCTTCGAGTCACTGTGTGCCTGTGCTGGCCTTGGCAATGGTGGGGGGCTGTGTGGCCCTGCCCCATGCTGTTCCTGCTGTAGCTGTTTCCGCAGGATCATATTGTGTAGCATGGCACATACAGTGAAGATTTTGGTACATGTAGCTGGAGAGTACTGTAAGGCTCCACCAGATATGTTAAGGCACCGGAACAGTGACTTGAACATTCCAAACATATGCTCTATTATGATTCTGGTTTGTGTGTGTGCCTCATTATGGAGTTCTTGTTTCGGTGTGTACATTTCTGATGGGTGTCATCAGCCACGGCTCCAGTGCATAACCAGCATCCCCCACTAGGTGGCAATATGGGATGTCCCCACTGGCAAATCTCTGGTACAGCTGTGTCAGATGCCAGATGTGGGAGTTATGATAGCTTCCAGGCTGCCTGCACACACATTCATTATAATGCTCTGGGCATCTCACACAACTTGGCAGTTGATGCAGGGGAAGCCATTGTGGTTTATGTAGAGCCTGTCCCACTCACCGGGTGGTGCTTTGATGTGTATGTGTGTGCAGTCTATAGCACCCACTATCTCAGGGTATTCTGCTATTTGGTGGAAGAGATGCATATTGCCTGTCAATGCCTCGCAGGTATTGAGGAAATATATGTGCTCACCAGCATGTGCTGACATGGCATCCAGGAACTGGTGGAGTACCCTGGATGCTGATGCCTGTGAGATCCCCATGATATCCCCAGTTGACCTTTGGAAGGTACCTGTGGCTAGTATTCTTAAGCCTACACATACCTTGGTATCCGCTGGGATGGGTTCCTCTCTGTTGGTTCTGTGTGTGAGGCGTGGCTGGTACACCTCAACAATTTAAAATGCTGAACAATTAAACCATGTAAAAACGAACAAGGACACCAGGCAACCAAAACTCTTCTTTACCAGTTTAATAAAGCGCTTTTCGTCATACAAGGTTGAATGACTTCTTCAGATAAGATCATATCTGAAGAAGTCATTCAACCTTGTATGACGAAAAGCGCTTTATTAAACTGGTAAAGAAGAGTTTTGGTTGCCTGGTGTCCTTGTTCGTTTTTACACCTCAACAATTTGCTTTAGTAGGTCCCTGTCCACTTCACTATCTCCAGCTCATGCAGCCCCTGGTAGGTTACCCTGGGTCTGTACACTCCTTTCCTTCTCCTCACTGTGGGTTGGTCGTCAGCATTCTCATCCTCACCACCCTCAGCCTCTTCCACATATTGATTTATGATAGCTAATGCAGCCCCTATCATTTTCTCTTGCTTTTGTTTGGTAAAATGTCCAAGTTTGTGTACACCGGTGGTGTAGAGTTTCTGGAAAAAAACAGGGAAAGGTGTTTGCATAGTTTATAGTAGTGTGCTGGGCTGGGCTGCTGCCTGTGTAATTGGCTGGTTCTGATAGATTTCAACTGCCAGCTATGCTAGTTCACCTTGATTACCTTCCTACTGCTGTTTTCCCTTCCCATTGCCTTCCTGTTTCAGCCCCGAGGCACTCAGCGCAAACCCAGTGCTCAGATGTGAACAGAGCTGCTATTTCCTGTTTTCTATTTTTTTTCTTTTTTTTTTGTTTAAGACCCGGTGCATGGCACGTACACCCATTTAGACAATATAAATATTGCTAGGCAGCTCCAGACACACACCCTTTCTTAGCTCTAGTAAGCTGAGGGCAATCCCGAGCCATGGAGCTGCAATAAACTTACAGTATGCCTGACACACCCCTCTGTGATGTCAGCTTGCACCATGGCTTTCCTGCACCTACACAGTTGGGTACTAGCTAGCAATGAGGGGAAATCTGTGATTCAGTATCATTCCCCTCATTTGCATAACATTGCCTGCTAATGCCTAGTTACAAGTCCCACACTGAGCCTTCCCCCTTAGCAACCCGTATTCACTAGCCTTGTTCTCTTCTGCCTGCTATTGACTATAATGGCAAAATTGTGATTTTGCAGAAAAAACTTTTTTCAGGGTTTTACTTTTATTTTCTGGCTGACTCTGTTTGCGCGCCGCTGCCCTACACTTAAAGGGTCGAAATCGGCCAAAAAAATAAAAGTTATTTTTTATTTTTTTGTAACTGTTTTCCATGCCAATGGCCATATATTTGGCAATTCGCATGCTTTCCACATTATATACACCCTTTATTTGGAGCTGTCATGGCTCTGTTTTTTAATTTTTAAGATATGTACTCGTTTACTAACCGAGTACATTTCTGCAGGTTACACTAATCATGCACGAATGGCTGCCAGCTTCCTGGATCACTAATTCACCTCATTTGCATGTTTTTCACCTGCAAATAGGGTAATTATTATACAGGAGTTATGTCCATGCAGGAATAGGGCAGGAGCGCTTGTGCACGTCCTGGGAGCTTGTTCCTGAATCTTTCAGCGGCCATATTGCCTCCAGAAGCACCTGCACTATTCCTGCATGCCGTGAAGAGCTTGCTGAATCCCAGCAAATGTTTTATGCTGTGTTAAATTATATATATTATAAAATATAATTAAACTAATTGGAACCCCCTAAAAACACTGCCACTAGACGAAGCCGTTGAATATTTTAATTCTACAATCTTAAATATCCTTAACTCCCAAGCTCCTATGAGAAGAAAAATAATTAAATCTAAACCCACCCCTTGACTCTCGAAAGACACAAAAAAAGATTATGCACCAAAGAGACAAATCCTGGAAAGCTTACCTCAAACACAAACTGCCTGATATTTACCTTCAGTTTAAACTGAGAAACCTCGCCAAAAAACTAGAGATAAAAAGTCCTACTACATCAAATTACAAGAAAACCATACCAGAAATCCAAAACAATTCTGGAACTCCATTAACTCCCTCCTTACACCTGGTACTAAAAACAACCCCTGCCCTGATACCAGCAAATCTGACCCTGAAATTGCCTCACTTTTCAATTCCTTCTTTACTTCTTCCATTGCTGACCTAACCAAGACTTTTAATAACAACCCTCCCACCCACATTAATCTTACTCTTCCTTGCCACCCCCCCCCCATTTTTGAACTCAAACCTGTTCCTACCTACCTAATAAGGAAACTTCTCTATAAACTCAAACCTTCTCAAATGCTCCTGATAACATCCCTTCCTCCTTCCTAAAGATAGCTTCTGACTCCATTGCCATACCTATCAGCATCCTAATAAACAGGTCTCTGCTTGAATCCTATGTACCCAAACTCTGGCTTTCTGCTTTCATTCATCCACTTCACAAAGGTGGTAAGAACTGTAATGTCTCTAATTTTCATCCCATTGCTATCCGCTCCCCTATTTCCAAAATCCTCGAAAAGTGTATGCACCCCCAATTCCTTCCTTTCCTTACTGAACATAAACTACTGTCCCCCACCCAACCCGGCTTTCGCCCTGGACACAGTACCACCACTGCCCTTCTCTCTTTCCTTCATTCTGTGAACTCTGATCGTGACTCTGGTAATGTAGTCTCAACTGTTCTACTAGATCTATATAAAGCTTTTGACACCATCTCCCACTCCCTCCTTCTAAACCTTCTCTCCAACCTTAACCTTAGCCAAAAGGCTCTTTCTTGGTTCACTAGCTGCCTCTCAAACAGATCCCAAGCTGTGAAATGGGGCCTAGCTACATCTACCTTCCTTCCTACCCATACCGGAGTACCTCAAGGCTCCATTCTTGGCCCATTACTATTCAATATCTTTATTAATGACTTCCATAAAGCCACCCCCAACACCATAATTGTTCAATACGCTGATGATTCCACCCTCATCTGCCATGCCACTAATCAAACTGAACTCCAAGCCCTAACCCAAACTGCATTTTCTACCACCGAAAACTGGATGTTCCAAAATCACCTCTCCCTTAATGCCAACAAAACTAAAATCCTCCTCTTCCCACCCTCCAAATCCTCACCACTAGACAAAAACTCCTTTCATATTGCCAGCCTTTCCAAATCCACTATCGAAATAGTAACCTCCACCAAACTTCTCGGTATATTAATTGATGACCAGCTGAAATTCAATCATCGTATCCAACAAAACATCAAAAAAACACACATAAAACTGGGCTTATTGTACAGAAATAACCACTTTCTGTCTCCTTCCACTAGGCTAACCCTCGCCTCCCCTTATCTCCTTCCCTCTCTACTTTATGGTGCTCCTCTGCTCACTAATCTATCATCTTGTCTCTCCTCCAAATTGGAACAATGCTGTAACAAAATATCCAAATTTGCTACTAATGCCAAGTCCATCACTCATCACTGCTCTCCCCTCCACTCTCTAAATTGGCTTGAACTCCCCAATCAACTGACGTTTTTCCAACTCACCATAGCCCATAAACTACTGTTCCATCCAACTAGCTGTCCTGCTCTTTCCAACATTCTTCTACCCTATAGCCCCCCTAGATCCCTTAGATCTTCTCATCAAAACTTGATCACTGTACAAAAACCCAAGAGCCCAGCTGTCCAAATGCTTTTGTCCTTCACCCTTGCTAAAAAATGGAATGCCCTACCCACCTTTGTTAGATCCTGCCACAACCTAAACAATTTCAAAACATTACTTCATTCCCACCTCTATCTAAATAGAATTTGCAACTGCACCCTTCAACCTACTCCTTTCAAACCATCCTCCTCCTTCTCCCCAGGCTAACTTCCATTCTCTACTAAACTCTCTTTTTGTCTCTCCTAAATACTAGCTATATAGGCCACTTTTATATTTCTTACTTGATGAATCAACTGCTAAGTCACCCTAGGCTGGCCTTCTTTTTCTCCTCTTCTCTCCTATATTCCTAGATCAAGTTATTACCTCCTGCTTTCTCTAACCTAAAATATTGTACTTCATTTTTTTCTTTCTGTGCTGAAACCTAACTAAAAATGTTAATTTTACTATTTTGCCATTAGACTTTTCTATTGTAGGCTGTTTGTAAAATCCTGTTTCATCTATTGTTATATTTTTGTCTGAACTCTTTTGTAATCAATATTGTTTGTTGTTTTTGTAGAGCTTTTCTCCCTGGGCCTCCACTGAAAACAGGCCCCAAAGCCCAGTGGACCTCCCTGGTAATCAAACTGAAATAAATAAATAAATAAATAAATAAATAAATAAATAAATAAATAAAGGACACTACTCTTTTTGATAAGTGCCAGAGGAATCTTTCACACCTAAGTAAGTTACCACCAACTCAGGCAGATGGAACCTTGGTTTAACAGGCTCTAGGGTGGTAATGATACAAGGGTAGTTACAAAGTGCATCTCCAAAACTAACTTTATATCTCTTTTAGGAAGATAATTGAAGTGCTGCTTAGTGCTACTGTACAATTTCACAAGACCAGGCTACTTCATTCTGGTGGTCCCTCCTGCTGGACTGCCTTCCTCATTTGGGATGCTAAGGCAATCACTATTTTGGGGTGCTTTTTATATGTTTGCATACCCTACATAGATTGGGAAGCTTTATGTGGCTCCTTACCTTGTGCTGTGGCTCAAAACACCAGATAAATAAGCATTTCTTTTGAACATGCAATGAGAGATTTGCCTCCCACTGACACGGTAGACAATGCAACCAAAAAAAAAAAAAAAATTGGAGACTGATAAATGACATAATAGGTCATAACCTCTAAAACAGTGGTGCACAATGCCCAGCCCTGGAGCCAAATCCGGCCCTCGACGCAACACCATCCAGCCTCCAGAGAGTAACCAAAAATTTTTAAAAAAAGTGAAAAAATGCTATGCCTTACTCCAGTCATGCAACTTTCCAGCACGTGCTTACTTACCTAATTGACTGCAGTCGCACACACCTCTAATTTTAGCTGCTGAAGTAACTATTCTTTGTTGTTTATAACTTATAGTCTGTAAACAGTAGTAACTTTCTGCAAGAGTTTGTAATAAGTTATGGCTGCGAGCCAGAATAAAGTTAAATGCAAAGTTGATGTAGAAAACAGGCAATTTCATGACTGCTGTCATAAAAATGCCAGTCACCTGTACCTATTGTTAACTTGTAATGACTTACTATGTTTTGAGGTGGCCCGCAGATGCATTAAGAATTTGTGTAGTGGCCCTCCCCACAAAAAGGTTGTGCACCACTGCTCTAAAAAGATGCCATGCACAAAGACTGTGCAAGAATACCACAGTCTACATTGCACACCCTGATTTCTTAAAGGAGTTCTCCACTCTTCCTCCCACAAGTCCACCACACATCTCTCTCATTATTTTTACTGACTTCATTATAAACTCTCCTCTCTTCTATTTTAAAATTAATTTAATAATTTAATATTATTTCCCTGTTTAAAAATTACCTTGATATCCCTTCCAGGGATACATGGACTATTCCCTTGATTTATTATACTGTGTAGATATCACATCCTTCACCTCTACAACATACACGTCACCACGAATGTCATACCTTAGTGGAAAATGGCGACTCTTCCCTTGATTTATTATACTGTGTAGATATCACATCCTTCACCTCTACAACATACACGTTACCACAAATGTCATACCTTAGTGGAAAATAGCGACTCTTCCCTTGATTTATTATACTGTGTAGATATCACATCCTTCACCTCTACAGCATACACGTTACCACGAATGTCATACCTTAGTGGAAAATAGCAAGGGCTAAGCCATTCCAAAAAACTTCCAACCCCCAGAATAGTTAATGACTTTAAGCCCATTTCTATCTTCCCTATTCTGAGGAAAATACTTGAAAAACTAACCTGCAATTAGCTAACCCTACACCTTCAAACCTGTAGAATCCTGCCACATCACCAATGTGGCTTTTGGGCAAGAAGAGGCACAACGACCACCTTCTGTATACTTATAGATGATAGCCTTCTAGATAGGGGCAAGGACCTTCTAAGTAGAGCCATATTTATCAACCTGGTGAACGCATTTTGTGTTAAGTGCTATCACTGCTGCTGATATTATAGCCCTCAAGCATCTGCCGAGTCCAAATTTGATACACAACATTCTCCCATGTCACACCACTTAATAAGAGGTTTTCACATGGTTTTGTGAATCTCTCATATCATTCTTCCTGCTTATCAACAAGATCTTATTAGAAAGCTACCTCTTACCCATCCTTCTTTATGCTGGAGGCAAGGTTATTTACAAATCTGATAATACCCTCACTTTACATACAAACCAACCACAGCAGGACCTCACCGAACTCAGTAAATGGCTAGAAGGTCATAATGTCATACCCAATATAAAGAAAAGCAAAGCAATGGTATTTGGTACCCTACATAAACTTTCTAAAATCTCCTCTAAGTGGATCAACCCCCAAAACAAAAAGGGACTCTTAGAAATAATTTAGCTTTACAGACATTTAGGATTTCAGCTAGACATTGCACTTGATTTTCCATGCCATATATCGGTGATAAAGTCCAAAATCAATAAACTTCTCTTCTAGACAGGGACAATCTCCCACATCCTGTCTTCCATAGGCAGCTATAAGTAAAGGAGTTCTTCTTCCACAGTTGTAATATGGACCAGAATTCATTACTTCTGACTCAGTAAAGAAACTTACTGCATTTCAGTATACATCAAACAATATGTATAGGTTCCTATCTTCCTCACCAAGAAGAGAACATCACTGCACTGCTCTAGTAAACGCTAAATGGTTACACATCCCCAAAGGATTGCCCAGGCTCTAGGAACTCTGATCTTCAAACTCATTAATCTAGAAAGCTTTCCCTACTTTACAAACAAGCTGCCAGAGAGACTCCTTGCACAACATAGATTAACATTTCATTCAACATCTTATTCCAACCTGAAAACCTATCAAACTAATCTAAAATGTACCAAATATGTCTTCTTTAGCATTGTTTCTAAAATATGGGAAGCCATCCCAGAGCAAATAAATTCCTTTCTATCATTCAGAAGTTTCCTCTTTGAGCCACAATTTTATCTCTCTTCAAAGAGAGACAATGTAAATGCTACAGGAATTATTCAAACCACTTACATTTGAATTTACCACTTTTACATTCATAAAGCTTTACTCTAAACACTCACTTAATACATGCAATCTTCCTCTAGACACTAACAACCACCTTTATATTCCAATCTTTCTCTTTTCACCACTATTTGTCAACCTCCTACCTTTATTCCTCATATATCCCCACAACTTACACACCCATAGTTTTAAACAATCCTTTACTACCTTCTCAGCTCTGTAGTCTTTAACAATTGTTTTACTCAAATTATAGCTCCCTTTAGGCACCAATGATACCTTTCACAAAATACCCCATAATAGTAATGTGGGTCTTTTAAATAAGAAAAACTTTTTATTACCCAAGGCATTTACTGTCCATTTATGATCTGCTTACTCTTTACATTTTTGTTATCATGCATGCCATGACCAAAGTATATATTTTGAAATGTTTTTTGGTTGTTTGATTAAATGTTTTTGTTTTATCTGTTGTCTAAAACATCAGACTATATCTAAAAAAATACTGTTGCTTAATCTGTACTATAGAAACTCTTCTTTTTTCTATAATACACTTATCTTTATTATACATAATAGTATATTGTGATTGTATAACCAAAATGTTGTGCTTTACTTGTTTTCTGTTGTAATTCCCAAGATATGCCAGAAAATGTCCAGTATGAATCAGTGATCTTCCCCAGTCAACAAGTGCATAAATGAATAATATATAAATAAAAGGACAGGAATGCCATGTGAGACAATGAGCTCAAGGCAAAACAATTTACTAAACTGGACCAAAGAAAGATAAAACAGCAGATGTCTAAGATTTATTTATGTCTTGATTTATTTATTGACGTGAAGTAATGCACTGGATAGGAAGACAGTAATAAAAACAAACATACTAATGCACAGTAGCATACATTGAACAGCTGAAGTTACATTGTAGCTTCCAGTACATTTATTCCATTGTTTACTAATAAATTGGAAGGTTGTTCTGAAGAAATCAAGCAGGTGATGTTGTGTAAACTTTATATCTAGAATGCTGACTTGATTTAATAAAAATAATTCAGACACTGGCTACTGTAAGGTAAAACAGAGTTGAATTTTGAACATAAATCTGTAAATGAGAAGCAGTTATATACATTATGAATAAGAACTCTCCACAACTTAGATATTAAAGTTTTATCGTCAACATTTGCCTAGTTTTAGAAGCCTGAAGAAAAAAAATGATAAAGGACCTTGGACCATCCTACTTCCTAGTTTACCAATGCGTACATTAAATAAATATAGTAGTCAGAAGATCTAGGTTCTGTTGAGGGAAAATGTGCAATAAATTTCCACTCAAATGCCTAAACTGATTAGATAATAGTCTCCGTCATGGATGAGGTCCTTTTTTTAAACACCTTTATTGAATTATTGCTTGTGACAGATGCAAACTTACATTTATATAAAAGTAAACAAACCATATTAACAAATTGACATTTACAAACATTATACATCACATATATTTTTTCTACGCAATATAATCAATCCAACAGTACATACATTGTTCATTTCCTGCTATCTCTTAAACCTTATTCCTCCTCCAAAACATTTTTCTGTATGTCTTGCTCCCACAATTTCCATTTTTATCTGTGTTCCTCCTCCAAAACATTTTTTTCTGCATGTATTGTTCCTGCAGTTTCCATTTTTTCTATGCAATTTGCTCATACCCTTTTCTAAATATTCCATTTCCTGTTCTTTTATTACTATCCACTTCAAGTACTGTTGCCTTAATATGTCTAGGCAATTCAGATTCTGTATCCCAGTTCAAAAAATAATTTCCTTAGTTACACTAATTTGCTTGCCCAGTATTCCTGACACAGTACTAAATGGGGATTTTTTAAAGTTTATCAACTCATTACACTCCCAAAACATATGTCCCCCTGCTATTTATTTCCTCCCCATCATCCATCATACTTCCAACATTTGCTATCTACATGAGGAAAAATTATTTGGAGTCTGCTTGGGGTATAGAAGAACCTATGCAACTATTCCAAGCAAAACTCCTAAATGCAACAGACATTGTTGCATATTTGGAAGCCATGCATATGTCCTCCCCTTGTTTCTTTGTGAATTAGTTATCCAGTATCTCTTCCCAATCTTTTCTGAACTCATTTGATTGATTCCTATAGTTATTGTGCAATATTTTATATGCTCTACTAATTAACTTCTAACAGCAGCTTCTGTTCTAGATTCAACTAAAACCTCAACCCATGCAGGTATTTCACTTAGGATTCTCCTATCCTTTTCTCTTTGCCTATACTCTGCTATCAATCCCTCATAGGGAATGCAGTCACTAGCCTGCAGTCTAATATCTTCTTGGCCTCATACCATTCTATTATCTTTCCATTTCTAATTATTTGTTCATAGTACATTGGTTCTTTTGCCAGCTTCCTTCAGTAATTTGCAGCCCCCTCTTGCCTATTCTCTGTACCCCTAATTGTAGTGATCCCCCAGCAGAATCTCATTTCTCTATTCTCATGTTGACTTAGTGCTTAGAATAGTTTCTGCTGCTTTATGAATGTAATATTCTGTATGATTGTTGTTATTTTCTTTAAGGATCTGCATCCAAAATCTTCCTCTCTCTCCTTATTTCTTGAGTTTCCCTATTGTCATCCTTTTTCACTTTGACTTGTAGCTTTCTGCTTGTGTTATATATAAGACCCTTAGCTGTGTATCTCTAAAATATCCCTTCAAATCAGGTAGTCCTAAACCACATCATACTAGTGGAAGGATCAACTTATCCCCCTTGACTCTTGACCTCTTCCCCTCCCTAATAAAATCCTTCAGTTCTTTATTGATTACTATCTACATATATACTATCTAGAGATATACTAACTCTGGGATTGCACTATACTGAGGGAAAGGGTACATTTCCCAATCCCCACTATAGTGCGATCTGCTTCAAAATGTAGAAATTCACAACTTCAAATGCTGTATTGCATTCACTGTTGTAAATTTCTACATTTTAGCATTTGTTCTTCTGATTCTACCAAATCAGTAGATTTGCACTAATGTGAATCGTATGAAGTGCAATCGGGAAAATGATAGTAAACCTGTAATAAGCATGCAATCAGTCATGAGGGACTTGGGCACCCAGGTTGATAGCAACCTGACTTTTGACCACCACATTGCCCTCATTGTACAGAAGACTTTCTACATGGCCCACCTCATAAATGAGGGTATTACATCCAGGAACAAGGAGATCATAACATCCCTGTACTCCTCTCAAATCACACCCATTATCAAGTACAATGCCCCCTTCTGTGTGTATCTTGCCAAGCACATGCAGCAGCTGGAGAGACTACAGGGGTTGCTGACTAGGAAAATCCAGGGTCTCAAACACCTATCCTATACGGATATGCTAAAAGCCCTGTCCATCTGCTCAGTGTCATACAGACTGCTCAAAGGTGACCTGTGTCTGGCATACAAAGCCATCTTAGACCCAACTTTAATGGAGTTGCTGCATATCTGTAAGTCAAACTCCACTCACACAACCCACATGCAAGGCCTTAACCTGGGCTGTGACATTAATAGAACTTGTTGGTGGGATAGATTTGTGTCCCAAAGACTCCCCCATCTGTAGAATAGACTCCTTCTCCATGTCAAGCAAAGTACCTCTCTATCCCTTTTTAAGAAGAACCTGGATGACTGGATGGGAAACAGAAAATACGCCCCTGGGATCCCACCTGTGTCCCTGCTGGACAGGGGAAACAGATGCTGACTTTGAGGGAACATGGGTGAAATTCTTGGTTAGGCTTATAAGGACCTCCAGGCCAATAGCCTAGTATAATCCTATGAACCTATGAACCTAAGCAGTAGACCTGTAATGGTTGATGTACCCCTGGGATCAGTCTTGGCACCTCTCTTGTTTGAGATATACTTTTTTGAGATGCAGGCCAAAACCAGTGGGCTATGGCTGACTAAGTTTGCAGATGACTGCAAGCTGGGTGCTGTCATCAATTCCCCTAGTGATGTGGACATCCTCCAAGAGGGTCTCACCCAAACAAATGACTGGTGCCAGAAACATGGCCTCAAACCGAATGCCAAAAAATTCATCATCAGCAACCCCTTTGGAGAGAGTGACATCCCCACAATTTATCACATTAATAACACTGTCCTAAGCATGCAGTCAGTCGTGAGAGACTTGGGCACCTAGGTTGATAGCAAACTGACTTTTGACCAGCATGTTGCATCCATTGTACACAAAGCTTTCTACATGGCCCACCTCATTAGTAAGGGTATCTCATCCATGGACAAGGAGGTCATAACATCCCTGTATTCTTCCCTTATAAGACCCATTATTGAGTACAATGGCCCTTTCAGCATGTACCTCACAAAGCAGATGCAGCAGCTGGAGAGACCATGGAGGTTTCTCACTAGGAGAATCCAGGACCTCAAATATCTACCCTACACAGATAGGCTAAAAGCCCTGTCCCTCTACTCAGTCTCATACAGACTCCTCAGAGGTGTCCTCGGTCTGGCATACAAAGCAATCTCACACCCCACCTTGATAGGATTGCTGAATATCCACAAGTCAAGCTCCACTCGAGTAACCTGCATGAGCGATCTCAACCTGGTCTGTGACATCACTAGGACTTATTGGCAGAACAGATTTGTGTCCCAGACACTCCCCCTTCTGTGGAATAGACTCCCTCACCATGTCAATCAGAGTACCTCATTAACCCTTTTTAAGTGCAACCTGCGTAACTGCATGGGGAACAGAAAATACACCCCTGAGATTTCACCTGTGTCCCTGCTGGGCAGGGGCATCAGGTGCTGACTTGTTGGAACATGAGCTCTTTTCATCTCTTTAATACCCAGGCATTAAGTTTAAATTGTAGGAATAGTCATTGCTCATGAATTATTCATGAACCCTGAATGTTGATTGGTTCAGTAATTAACTTTGTATTATAAATTTACTGGCAGTTGGGGCATGCTCTGTCTTGATAAAGTCTCCAAATGGTTGGAGACGAAAGCGCTTGATTTACTGGATGTATCTGATTTATTTTTATTTGTTAAAGTTCTCTTTTTTTAAGCACTTCTTAGTTGCTTATTTGGAATTTTTTATTTTTCTTCATCTCATTGCAACCGAGGCCATTTTTTTGGATTGTGTTTTGTTTTTTGGCCTTTAAAAGTTTGAAGTTATTTGTTTTTATGGCAACGGAGGCACAGGAGATGGAGGCTTCACAATCATTATATACACCACAAAGGAACAATTCAATTGAGGATATCTTGCAGCATTTGGAACAGATCACTCAAAGGTTAGACAGAATAGAGCATGCCCGTATGACGTCAGCTCTGAAGGGAGGACCAAACCAGGAAGTTGCTGGCTCTAGTAGAAGTCGTGGTGAGGAAACGAGTGCCGTTTCTCTTTTTTTAGACTCTGAAAATGCTGATATTAGACCTGGTGGAGACAGAAGTTTAAATAACAACAACGGCAACAACACCAGTAATGAGGAGCATTCAGGAAGAATTGCTGGTACGAGTTTAATGGATGGTGAGCAGCGTTCATCACAGAGCGCAAATTTAAGAAGAAATGCTCATGAAGATGTTCAAGTTAACTTTAATCCCATTAGAATGACCGACTGGTTAGGAGAGGAGATGGCTTTTTCTACACCTTCACCTGTAAGTACTGATTTTTACAACAACAGTTTGTACAAATTAGACCACAGTTTATTTAAAATTAAGAAGATTCAAGTTGATAATGCATACTTTAAAGAATGTTTAAAGCTTAAACTTGTGCCTAAGGGTTTGCGCATGTGGCACTTTCCCACAGGGCTAATAACTGTTTCATGCTTCCATAAGGATTTTATTAGTATGTTTGATAGACATGGCTTCAAGTACATGGAGCTAGTTATCAAACATAATGAATTAATTTTGAAAGATTTAATAAAAGAAGTGACTGAACTGGACAACAGGATTGCGCAAGATGTGGCTCATGACAACAATATTTTTGAGTACAACAGAATATTTAAATATATTGAACAAGAAATTGTTTCAATTAAAGTTAGGAAGATGAAGAAAACAGAGAGGGATAGGGCTCAATATTGTTCAAACACAGCTTACCCCCCCCCCTCGGTCACAAGCTTGGAATATGTTGAACCATAATTATAATGATGGAACCTCTGGGAATAATGAGGAACATGTTTTAGATCAAGACAACTTTCCCCCACTGAGGAGATCAGAAAGACTGAGAGACAGAATCAACCATAATGTGCAGAATCAAGGGACTTTTCCTACAAACAGGGGTCGAGGGAGACACATGTATTATTAGGGGGGGGAGGGAGGGGGAGGGGGTTATCAGGAATGGAATTGAATTTGAATGAGCATATGTTGAATAACTGTTATTTTAAAGAATTCTAGAAATGATTTTAATGTATATAATTTTTCTTCATGTATTTTTGATGTTAATGATTGTGATTTATTTTCTAGAGGTTTATCATTTATCCCAGCCAAAAATTTTAACATTGCACAAACATTAATTGATAGCAGACATTTTGTTAGGAAGTTGAATTTAAATGTCCTATTTAAATCTGTTGAATATGTAAGTAACCCTTTGCACATTTCAAGCACGTTCAACCCACCCCTGCACCCTGCGTTAGCGATGTTTGATAAAATGTGTGAAATAGATGTTAGAAATATGCACAGAAATGCACACTCACCTAACTTAAGTAAAAGTGATATGGATGGTATAAACAAACTTAGAACTAATAGAGATATGTGGATTACAAAACCAGATAAAGGTGGTGGAATTGTCATTATGGACCTAGATGATTATAACACAAGGATGAATAATATTCTTTTGAGTGATGCATATAGGAAAATCTCTATTAATGAGTTAAATTGCATTTATAACAAAGTAAAAAATGAATTAATGGACCTCTTTATTGAAGGCTTAATTTCTATAGATGAGTACAGTTACCGGACAGTGCATCATCCAAAAACTCCTTGTATATTTGGATAGTCAAAACTACACAAGAATATGGTTGATCCACCTATGCGCCCTATAGTGAATGGGCATGGTTCTATCACTTATCCCATAGCAAAATACTTGGATATTAATTTGAAATGTTTTGTTAGTGAAGAAACTATTATTTGTAAGGATTCATGGGATTTTTTAGAAAGGGTTAATAATTTAGAATACAGTGAGACAGGTGTATTCATCACCATTGATGTGAAGGATTTGTACACCTCAATACCCCATGATACTGGTATTGAATGGGCATGTGACTATGTATTGGAAAAAGGAGTATCACAACCAAAAATTAATGTATACGAACAACTATTTGAACTTGTGTTGAAAAATAACTGTATATTTTTAATGGTGAATTCTTTATCCAAGCAGTTGGTGTTGCTATGGGTTCTCCATGTGGTTGTTTGTATTCTAATTTGGTGATGCTACAATGGGAGAAAAAGTTTGTTATTAATTCAGTTTATTATCAACATTGTAAAATGTATGTGAGATTTTTGGATGATATTTTTATATTTTGGGATGGACCAAGTGAGATGATTAATGAATTTGTAACTCACATGAATAATTCAACAGCCTTTTTAAGGTTCACCCATAATATTGATCCCAATAAAATCTCTTATTTGGATGTTAAACTGACAAAAAATACAGTCTTAAGGAATTCTGAGTCATATATTTATAGGAAGGAAACGTATTCAAACAGTTTTTTACATTTTGACAGTAGCCATCCCTTCAAACAAAAAAGAGCAGTTTTTAAGGGGCAGTTTGTTAGAGCTGCTCGGATGGTGTCTAGCTTCGACTCTTTCTTGGATGAATGTGAACTGTTGAAAGATATGTTTCTTAAAAGAGAATATCCATTGGACTTAATCAACAACTTAATGTTGGAAGTGGTTAGTAAGAGAGAGAGAGAGAGAGGGTTTTATCATGCTATACTGAATTCAGAGATAGTGCACTCTGGCAATGAAGGGAACAGGCATATGGTTTTAAATTTGAATGATGGTTCTGTTAATACGGACAGCAATGTTAATGTGAATGTTATGACACCTGTTGAATAAGTGCAAGCAAATGGAAAGTTTCGTTCAGCTTTTATCACTTCTTATAATCTTGATAGTAAAGAAACTTTTAGGATTTTGGATATAAATTGGATAATTTTGACCTCAAGTAATGACATTAGACAATGCATAAGTGAGAAGCCTATTGTGGTATATAGAAAGGGGCAAACCTTAAAGAACATCTTTGAAAGGAGTTACCAGATTCAGAATTAGGGGCCATATGAAGAAGTGTGGGGCATGCAATTATTGCCAATATATTAAAGAAGGGTCAAAATTTAACATAAATGGTATAAAGGTCTCTTTACAAAAAAAGTGCAGCTGTTACACTGAGAAGGTGGTTTATTGTGCTTTCTGTTCCAAATGTGCTTGTTTTTATATTGGAAAGATAGAAAGGAAACTTAAAAACCATATTTATGAGCATTTGAGGGATATCAGACTGTAAAAAGAAACCAATTCCCTTGCAAAACATTGTATGGAATGGCCCGGACATGACTTTAAATTCACTGTTATTTTAGTTATTGAACTAGACCCAAGAGGTGGACCTTGGACTTTATATATGGAGACAAGTGTGTCCTTATGGCAGTTGAGAATGAATGCAATGAATGCAACTCAATGGCCAGACTTAAATGAATCTGTTGCAATTACTTGCTTTTTAAGATTAAAAGCTTTAGACAGATGATGCTTTTAAAGAAATGTTCTTGTAATTCTTAATAGTTGAAACATATGCATTATTTTTATGTCTTATATGTATACATTGGTGAATTTTATACTGTATCTATTATGTATTTATACATGTATTTATTCATTTATACTATAATATATTGGGGTTATTTGAGGTGTACAACATATAGGAAATGTTGAGTTTTTATTAGATTTTTTAATAATGTATTTTTTAGTTATGTATTTATATGTATTATAGTGGGTAATATTTAGGATGATGAATGATTTATGTGTGGTTATTTGACATTATTAGATGTAAATTGTAGGAATAGTCATTGCTCATGAATTATTCATGAACCCTGGATGTTGATTGGTTCAGTAATTAACTTTGTATTATAAATTTACTAGCAGTTGGGGCATGCTCTGTCTTGATAAAGTCTCCAAATGGTTGGAGAAGAAAGCGCTTGATTTACTGGATGTAGCTGATTTATTTTTATTTGTTAAATTAAAGTTCTCTTTTTTAAGCACTTCTTAGTTGCTTATTTGGAATTATTGTATCTTTTTTCATCTCGTTGCAACCGAGGCCGTTTTTTTTGGATTGTGTTTTGTTTTTTGGCCTTTAAAAGTATTAAGTTTAAATGCCTGGGTATTAAAGAGATGAAAAGAGAAATAAAGGATGGTTTTCTATTAGATGTTCGAAGTGAACTCCGTCGACTGCACTGTTGTCGAACATGGAAGTTCGAAAACGGTAATATCGAACGCCAAAAGCCAACCTAGGAACGGTTTTTAACATGGGTCGAGATAGGGGAGAGGTTTGTAGTTCGGCAATAACACTAAACACCTATCTCGACCCATGTTAGGGTTGCCACCTTTTCAAATGGCCAAAGTGGGACATTTTTGGTACAAACATCAGATTTTACAGGCCGACGCATACCCACGGTCAGTACAAAGGACAGAACTTAACTTTTTTGCCTAAATAAAAGCTTATTCTTGTAGCATTTTAGTTGCTTATTCTGTTTCGTATAACATTTAGGTATTTTAGATACAGAATAACTGTTTTATGCAACTATTACATAAAATATAGGAAATAATTTTGTCCTAAAATCTCAGGACATTTGCCATTTTTACAATTTTTTGTCAGGACACAACTGCCCAAAGAGGGACTGTCCCTCGCAAAGTGGGACAGGTGGTAACCCTAACCCATGTTAAAACCGTTCCTAGGTTGGCTTTTGGTGTTCGATATTACCGTTTTCGAACTTCCGCATTCGACAAAAGTGAAGTCAATGGAGTTAGCTTCAAACATCTAATAGTAAACCAGAAAGGATACTATAGTAAGTATGGGAAGATTTGAAACCCATCCCAAGCACCAGGAAAGTAACACTAGGAAAGTAGGTGCTGCAACTTTATTGCAGAACATGGTCGAGTAGTATACCCCAATATTCAACAAAATATGGGTAAAGTTTTTGGCTATGCATTAAGAACTTATGGGCCATTAGGTATTTAGTGCCATCTGTTTGAATCCTGTCCATGAAAGCAGGGATCTGTCTTTCCAATTCAGGGTAATATAAAATTTGATTATGGCAAATAGTGTAACTAAAATGCATATTTGTAGTTTCATTAAACCAGGAGGGGGGATATGTAGTATAGTAAACTTCCAGGAAAGGCTTCTCCTCCTTTTAAAATACCATTAAAAAAGTCTTCCAGATCTTCATCACTTGTTTCCCTTCTAGCTTCCAAACTTCCACCGGAACACCCTTTTTTCTTGGAAACTCTCCTGCAGATCGGTCATACATCACCATTTTTACCTTATCTCCTCCTATCGTAACTGTTAATTGCTGAGCCTCATTACCTTTGACCTTAGCATATTTAAGTCTTCCATAAATATTTTCATGTGTGCTTTTTCTTTATTTTATAATTTCCCTGCTATATACAATTTTTCATAAAATTTCCTAAATATCTCTAATACCTCCCAGGATCTTTTTTCTTGTTATAGGCTATGTTTGGCAACAACCCTTTCTGCTTTCTGTTGCCTAAGTTATTGCACTAAAAGTTTTTGTGTTCTGGAGTTATTATCTAAAACTCAGTTGCTTAACAGGAATCTTTCTGAACTCATGCATATTATCCAGATATTCCCTTATTTTCTCTTTAGCACTCAGCAGCTGCATGTCTTCATGTAAGGGTGCGGTCTTTTGATGAATTTTTTTTTTCTTTAATTCTGTAAGCCCAGACACAGATTTGGTAATGGAGTCTTTAGTATCAATGTTTCTGTGTAGCAGGATGTTATAGTGATAACTCTGGAAAATATCATTCCAAGTATGTAATTATTCAGTGAGTATCCTTTCATGTAGACTCAATGAATCATTTATTTATTTATTTATTTAAATTTGTTGACCGGGAGTGTCCGACTGGACGTAGGTCCATTTTCAGCAGAGGCCCGGGAAGAAAAGCTCCACATTTAAAATAAACAGACAGTAGTTACATTGGATTACATAGCGATTAACAATTTAACATAGCAATTAATTACAAACATATTTACAGATGAAGAACATAGTACATCAGTAGACAACTAGAATCTTTATCTGCAAAGTACATAACAGACATTAACAAATGTTACAATAAGAAGTTCCTGCTGTATAATAAGTACTAGGCTTATGAGCATCTGAGCTTGCTATAATCAAGGTAGTTAGTGGGGTGGAAAGAAAGGTAGTGGTTGGATGGAGTGGGTGATATTAGAGTGGGAGTTGCAAAGGCATAGCCAGCATGTTTTTAGGTGCGCTTTTAGTAAAGTTTTGAAGTGGGTGCATGATGGTATGGAGGTAATTATGGGTGGGAGGGAGTTCCATAATTTGGCTATTGCACAAGAGAATAGTGCTTCACCAGCAGAGTTATTGGCTTTAGTGATCTGCAAGTGATTTTTGTTGCTGGATCTTCGTGGTTTGGTGGTGCGATAGGGTTGGAGTAGATTCTGGAGGGATGGGACATCTAGTGGATGGTTTACTAGTTTGTGGGCAAGTGAGAGTTGATACCATTGAAGGAGGTGAGGGAGTTCAAGCCAGCCCAGTTCAGCAAGTGAGAGACAGTGGTGACTACGGTAGGATGCCCCTGTGGCAAATTTGGTGATTTTGTTGTAGCAGGTCTCTAGCTTATTTAGATCACATTGCCTTAGGTTGGTATATATTGGAGAGGCATAAAGTAGGGTGGAGATAAGGTGGGAATTTGCTATTGAAATCTTTGCTGCTTTGGTGAGAAGTTGCTTATTTCTGTATAACACTCCTAGTTTTTGTGGACTTTTTTTATGCTCATGGATATGTGAATGTCAAATTTTAGTTTATTGTCTATTTCCACTCCTAGCAATTTGGTGTGTTCAGTTGGGTATATAGTGGTGTTGTATTTTACTGTGATGTTAAAGTGAGAGTTGTTTTGAGTATGTTTGGTGGGTTGGAAGATGAGTAGTTTAGTTTTGTTTGGATTGAGTATTAATTGGGCATTGGATAACCAAATTTCAAGAGAGGAAAAGGCTTCCTGTGTGACTTTTTGCAGTTTGGCTAGGGACTGGGCTGAGCAGATGATGGTTGAGTCATCTGCATATTGTATGAGTGTGCCATGTTTGGTGGCAGAGGCTAGATTATTGGTGAAAACAGAGAAGAGTAGGGGTCCAAGGATGGATCCTTGGGGAACCCCTATGGAGACAGGTAGTTGGCGAGATATGTCATTCTGCCATACAACGGATTGTTGGCGGACAGACAGGTAACTCTGAAACCAGTTGGTGACTGATTGAGAGAAGGATAGGTTATTGAGGACAGAGATGAGTTGTTTGTGTGGGACCATGTCAAATGTTTTAGATAGGTCTACAAAAGTAGCAGAGGAGAGATAGCCATTGTTTTTATGCTGAAGGATAGTGTTAGTAAAGGAGAGTAAGGCAGTGGTGGTGCTATGGTTTGGTCGGAAACCATGCTGAGTATTGGTAAGGAGGTTGTTAGTAAGGAGGTAGTCTGAGACCTGAGAGTGTATGCATCTCTCTAGTATTTTGGAGAGTGGAGAGAGAATAGCTATGGGGCGGTAATTGATTAGTTCTGTGGAGGGGCCACCTTTGTGGAGGGGAATTATATGTGATACTTTCCACAGTATGGGAACGCAACTTTCTGACAGAGATCAGTTAATCAAGATGGATACTGGGTAGGCCAGAGCATCAGCTACAATTTGTATGTATTCACTTGGGAGGTTGTCTGCTGCTAGTTTGGTGGGCTTAAGTTTAGTTTAGAGTTTTTTTTATGTTGCAGGTAGGTACAGGGGAAAAAGAGAAGGCAGTGGGAAGATTACTAGTTGAAGGTGTGGGTTGGAGGGGAGGGGGGGTTGTGTTGTTTAGCTAGTGATAGTATAGTTTGTGTGATGTGTGTGTTGAATGAGGTAGCAATATTTTTGTAGGAGTGAGGGATGTTAGGAGGAGGGGTACTGACTTTACCTGGGTGGAGGATGGAGTATGGAGGACCAGGATTGTTTGGGGCTGTGTTGGGAGGAGTCCAGGGCAGACTGGTAGTATTGGAATTTGTCCTGTTTTATTAGCTTTTTGACTCTATTGCGTAGTTCTAGGAATTTCTGTCTAGTTGATGGGGTTTTGGTTTTGCGCCAGTGCTCCCAGGCTTTATCCCTGTTTTTCATTTCTGACTTAGTGGTTTTCTGTAGCCATGGGGAGGGTTGTGCTTTGGTTCTGGAAAGTCTTATGGGGGCATGATAATTAAGGATGCTCAGGAAGGTAGTATTAAAAAATTCAACTGCGTCATCAAGACTGAGGTACTTTAGAGGATGCCAGTTACATTCTTTGAGGGATGAGATGAATGTGAGTGGGTTAAAGTTTCGTTTTTTTATGTATTTAACGGTAGATGACAGGTTTAGCTTGGTATAGGTATTTTTTGAGTAGGAATGTTGGGGAGTGATCACTGGGGCTATCTGATAAGCAGCCTGTTATATATGACTGGGGGCTCTTACTGACTAGTATTGAGTCCAGGGTAGTGTGCTTGCTGGAGTTTTTATTTATCCTGGTTGGCAACTGGACTAGTTGGGTGAAGCCATGAAGGTTTACATGATGGGTTGGATGGTTGCCAGAACAGGATTGCCGGTCAATATTGAAATCACCTAAAATTATTGTTTCTTGTGGGAGATGGTGTGTAGACCAGCTGAGGAGGTTTTCTAGTGGAGGGATGTTTTGGCCAGGTGGGAAGTAGCATCCAATTATGTTGATGGTTTTGTTTTGGTTTATTTTGAGATTGGTATATATTATTTCTTCATTGCCTATTTGTGGAGCTGATGATTTTAAGATCTGGATGTTTAGATGCTGTTTAAATATTATAGCTACACCGCCTCCTTTCTTGTTTAGCTGGTCTACTCTTAGTATGACGTAACCGGTAGGGAGTATTTGCTCACTGGTAATGTGAGGTTTTAGCCAGGTTTCTGTCAGGATGACTATATCTGGGGAGTACACGTCTATGGTGGCATGGAGTTCATGGACTTTGTTGGATATACTTCTAATATTTAGGCTTAGTAGAAGGAAGTCACTTGGCTTTCTGTTGGCTGTGATATGGGAGAAGTTGTGGTTTCTAGTCTGATTATGAGGATTGGGGTTGGAGATGGTAGGGCCAGGGTTGGGGAGGATGTCTCCACTTAGGGGTAGTTTTGATATGCATGAGGTTATTAGTTTTCTCTGTTTTTGAATGTGTTTGTTTATTAGGGAAACTTTATGATTGTGCTCTGTGGGTAATAGGTATGGTGGGAGGGTTACTATGTTAAATTGTAGGGATGCTTTATGTTTGAGTAGTATAGTTGGTAGAATATGTGGGGGGTGCATAGGGATGGTTCTTGAGTTGGTGGGAGGGGAGCTGAGTGAGGGTGAGACATGAGTGGTGGTGAGAGTAGTAATACAGTGGTAGTGGTTGAGTGGGGGAATGATGGAGCTTTGTTAGGATGTAATATATGCAAGGAGAGTGCATGCAGTGAGCATAGGTAAGGTATGCTTGTACTTGTTAGTTCAGGAGATGTGATAGTAGTGGGAAGATGGAGGAAGTAGTGTTGGGTTAGCACTGTGGATGGCTATTGGAAAGATGGGAGGGGTTTATGCACGTAATAAAGGTAGGACCACTGGGGGTGGGAGGGAATAGGGGGCAGGGTGGGGAGCGAAGCGGGTAGAGACCCTGTTAGTTGCTCTTATGAGGGGACTGGAAACAATCAGGTAACAAAGTAAACTGATAAATGAACATATGATAGTGACAAAGGGTGGTTGTAGTTTTAAAAATGGTGCCTGCCACAGGTAATATTTATTAACTTTGGGATTGGCTTGAGGTAATAAACAGGGAAGGGGGAGGGGAGAACAAGGGTTTCATAATTAAACTGATAAAAGAAATGCTGAAAACCCAAACACACACATTCTACAATTTGGAATTAAAAAATAACACATATGTAAAGTATTTTATATGGGGGCTTCATACTCCTGTACCCCCTAATATGGGAGTCTTTCTTCCCTCTCCATGATCTATGAAGTATCATGACCTCAAAGTAAAGAGAACATTTTGTTAGAATAACAGCTTCCATGTTCTTTTTGCTCTGAATCAGCTGACCTCAGCATCATTAAACACAATACATTTGACAATACAAGATCAACAAAATCATTTATCAACACTCTTCCCATTTGCAGAAACATCTATGAGTCATCCAGTCTCCACAAAAAAAAAAGATGCAGTGAATCTTAGGGTTTCTGTTATCCCTCTGTCACCTGGATTCATAATAACAGACAAACAACATAAAAACACGCAGAATAGCTTTCTTACTCTGCCACTTTCCTGCAGAGAGACAGAGAGAGATTATATCTTCAAGATTGTCTAACACAGACATGTACTTGGTGCCAAAGCCATGCCTTAAAACTCAATACCAAGAAATGCACTATAGTATCTTTTGGGAAGTCAGCCACCCTGGGTAACTATGTCATCAATAAAACACCCCTAAAATAATTTGATTCATTAGTCAGGGATTTGGGAACTCATGTAGACAGTAACCTAGCTTTTGACCAACATGTATCCAAGGTAGTAGAAAATTCTTCTGTGTTGCTCAACTTATAAGTAAGGGCATGGCATCTAGGTCCAGAGAGGTCATCATAACACTGTAGTTGGTCCTCATCAGATCCATCATAGAGTATAATGCCCTCTTCAGTAGTACCTGACCAGGCACATGCAGCAACTGGAATGTCCAGAAAGGTTCTTTACTAAAAGAATGCATGGAGTTATACAATTCCCTATGCTGATCACCTCAAAGTCCAGTGTCTTTACTCAGCATCATACAGAGTTTTGAGAAGTGATCTTTGCCTGGTATACAAGGCAACCCTACCCTGATTTGATGAATCTTTTGCACAGTTGGAAAACAAAGATCAGAACTACTAGATCAAAGGACCTAAGTTTTGCTTTTGACAGAAACAGGACATGTTGGAAAGACAGCTATGTTTCTTACAGAAAATTCCCATTTTCTGGAACAGGCTATGAGAAGCAGAGCTCCTCCTTAACCCTATTTAAGTGCAATGTGGACCAATGGATGGGTAGTTGGAAATTCACCACGGTCTGGTGTATATGTCTCTGTTGGATAGAGACAGTCAGTAAATCACCCCTATATAAATCACATTTGTGGGTCACATGTGGGTTGCACTGCTAAGCTTATAAGGGCCCTAGTGGTCTTTTGCCAAATATACACCTATGAACCTTTGAACCTATGGGCAATAAAATTATCAATTCATCTTTCTAAGAAATTTCTCTAAGGATGCTTTTATTCTGTTTGCTATCAGGTTTAACTTAACCTTTAATTTCATACAATCATTATCTTTAGTGCTTTTCCTGTGTCTAAGTAATTACACACTGCAGTACTGATCCTTATGATGAACAGGCTCCTGTTTAATGACCACAACTGCAGTTTTGGAACAACATGCTGCATATATGAGTTGTTGTTGTTTGTCTTTAGGCTTTTTCCCGGTAAGGGGTCGCCACAGCGGAACTCCGGTCCGCTAATGATTGGCAGTAATTTTTTTTTACGAAATGCCGATGTGCCAGCTCGACGCCCAACCTTCAATGAAGGCACGCCCATTTACGCACGCATGTCTTTCGAACGCTACCCAACTGCAGGGAGGACATGCAGACTCCACACAGAAGGCACTCCCAAGCCAAGCCCAGAATCGAACAGGAGAACCTCTTACTGTGAGGTAACAACGCTACCGCCGTACCACCGTGGCATACATGCTGCATACACTTGATGTATTCCCAGTAATGCAATTTTAGAAGAGGGATTTGCCCCCTGACTCTCCCCACACATCAGGTTTTCACAGTAAGCTCCTGCTAGTTATGTACACTTACTCCAGGGTCTCTGCGTCTCAGAGCTGCAGACCTGAATGCAGTAAATGCTATTCTTACTCATATGATTTTTCTTTGGAACAATCATTTGTACTTTTTCATGTTGTGTCAGGGTACCTATTCAAACCCTATGGAAGATAGTCCTGTACTTAATAATGGAAAGGCTGAGTGAGGTAGAAAGCAGAACAGAGATTTCTTTGATATGACAAGACATATCCTTTAAAATTACATGGGCTACAGAGTATGCTTTTCAACTTCGATAGATACACACAGGCCAAGGATTAAATTGTTGTCTATCCTATATTATTAGTGATGGCATTTTGGTTATTATTTAACCATTTACTTTGCAGTCATAATCTGTGTCCTTTATACACAGTCTTATGATGTTACATGTATTTGCCTTAAAGCTGATGACATCAATGCTGCTCTGGATTTATATTTTACATGCAATCTTGGAAAATATCTGAACTTTTATTGAAGGAATTATGGTCTGTGGTTTCAAAATGTCAGCATAATTAAATGCCTAGAGCCTAATGCTACTTGTTTATCTGACAGGAATAGTGTAAAAATACGTACCCCAGGACAGAGCCGTTTGAGATGACTACTGTATGAAACAGTGACCACTATATCTAGACATCACATTCAGCTTGATCATGATTGGTTCAAATACATTTCTGCTGAAATCCTACTTAACATATACTACTATCCAAGCAAAAATGACTGATTACTGTATTTCAAGCCATTAACACTGTACAGTTGAGATGTTTGGAGTGTAATCCCCCACAGGGGGCTTCATACCTCTTATTTTCAATTTGATGTCATGTCACCTCTGAGAAAGACCAATGCACATTTTTGTTGTAATTTTAAACATTGTTGTTTTTGCAGGTTGTAGCAATCTTACAATGAAACTAATGCTGCATAGCATGCGTTAGTTATAAGAAGTCAATTCCACATCTAAAAGTTGAAAACAAATGTGTCAGTTCATAATGATTGAGGAAAGGTGGTGAAACAGCTGACTAACACATAACTAACATTTTTTTTTTCTGCAGGAGGTGAGATCTCCTACATATCCATGGAAAAACGTCACCTCCCAACACTTTGAAATATAATAAATGTATGGTTCACAGCTGCAGAGAAAAGAGAAACACCATGCAGGAGTGAACAACTGCAATATTGCCAGTCAATTCATTGAATAAAATGTGGTTAGGGAAGATAATGTTGCAGAATCTCACTAGGGAGAAAATGGTCAACAATTTAATCACTAACCACTTGTAAGGTTATCCTACACCACCTTACTAAACCTTTAATTAGAGAAACATACTGACTGAATCAACTGTCAAAATAAATAAATAAAATAAAATAATTCCACTCTCCTTTTCCTAAAGTATGTGAAAACCTTGTCTATGTGTAAGGAACTAGGAACCTAACTACTCTGAAAATATTCACTGAACTCTGGCTTTGCGCTATTATAACTGGGTTGGGAGAAGAGAGGCAGCTGCCCCATGTGCAAAGTATTTGAGGGTGTGATTACCTGAACCCAGTCGCTCTTTAGTGCAGATGACAGTTTTGCATTTGTGGTCAATACTGTGTGCTGTAGAGCTCTGTCTGTAGTCTAAACTACAACTGCTTGCTACAAATGTGGCAGTCAGTTTACAAGAGTTTAAAAGAAAGAAAAAAGCTTTTAGTCTTCTGTGGTCAAAGCTGGGTGCTGTACTCCTCCATGAATGATTGTATCAAGTAATTCTCTGTAGTTTAAAAGGCAGAAAAAGCTTTTTTTCCCTTCCCTTTTTATGGTCAAAACTGTGCCCTGTAGAGGACTTCTCAGATGTCTGCACACTGAGTAACAGTTTGATTTCAACTTTCCCCATGTGAAAACTGAAACTCAGAAATGAGAGCCAATGAACTTGTCTTTTTGTGTAAATTTCAGTAGCTGGCTAGCACTACATGGATGCCAGCAAAAAAGAAATTTAGAGAACCTGAAAGAAAATCAATCACAAAATGTGAGGAGAAAACACTGACTAGGAAGAATTCTGCAGCTCTGCAAGCTCCAGCTCTGGTGCAGTGCAAGACTTCCAGTAATCTAAAATAAATAAGTCAAATGTACTCAGAACTGTTTAAAATAAACAAAACACTGACAAAGTATATCAACACAAATAACAAAAGTCTGGAAAAAATGGAAGAAGCTGTAAACAGATATTCAGGAGAGGTGATAAAACTGCAAAAATCAGAGGTCGAAATGAAGAAAAGGCTGGCTGAGTATGAAACTGCTCAAGAAGTGTTTCAAAAATAACAGAATTAGAGGACAGGCTGTATTTGGAAAACCTGATAATTTCTGTTGTACCAGAGAAGCTGGAAGGAACAGAGTGTATTAATTTTATGAAAGCACAAATAAGCAACTGGACTAGTATTACCCAAATGGAGAAAAGGGCACATTGTGTGTATGCTCCAAATCTGGCCATGATAAAGCAACCTAGACCTTTTTCAGTAAAGATACAATCTAACAAAATTGGGGCAGAAAAAGTACTGAAAATGAGAGATAGTAGAGTATTTGTAGAAAATGATAACTCACTCTTCACCAGGCAGAACAGGAGTACATTTATTTCAGTAATCAGGAAATGCCCAGATGCAGGCATGACATATAAGCTACTATACCCAGCTATTTTCAGAATATTCTTTCCTGGAGGGTCAAAATCATTTTTTAATGCAGAACATGCTAAGGAGGAAATACAAGTTTGTCAAACAAAAAGTGAGCTACTAAACAGAAGAAGATTCTGCTTTTTTTTCCTCAAATAAAGCCCATAGATAGACTGTACCAGTGAAACCTTTTCCAATGTTTCAAGGGAAAGTGCTTGAGAGACAGAAAAAAAAAGCACATGAGTTGACTAGAAGAACATGGGGTATGTTGGAAATTAAGCAGAGACTGTATTTGGGAGATGGATGCAAACAAGAAGAAAACCAGCAACTTGATAACTGACAAATAAATGTGGGATTACAAAGCATTAATTATATTTGTGGAACATGAGAGAACAAGAAAATCTGGAAATATTGGTCTTCTTTGACTTTGTTAAACTTGTAGAGGACTCCAAAGCATATGCAGTACTGCATGTCATTAATGTTTGGAAGAAAATGTAGGAGAGGGGAGGGGAAATGGAAGGAATGAGTTCACTGTAAGTAAAAGAAAATACTGTTCTTAACAGTAGTATTTGTATAATGCAAGACATAACCTGCATGCTATAAAGTAAAGCTTTTGTAGTTATTTTCAAGTGTAATCAGGGTATTAAAATAAATTGGTGCCCCTGTTTTTTTTTCCTTTTCAAGAATTGGAGGCACTGTAATGCAAAAGAGAAAAGATGTCTGGACAAAATAGCATTATACAAGAAAAAATGAATTGCATAGGGCAGTGACTGAATTAAAGGCCCTTGGCTTGATCTAGTAACAAGTTTTAAGGGGAAAGAAAATACATTCAAAAGAATAATAAATGCAATAAAAAGTTTTCCTCTTTCATATGAATGAGTGCTTATAGTAGAAACAGCTATCTGGTTCTCATTTTTCTTAGGAAACCATCTAATAAGGCGCTATAAAAGCAGAATACTTCTTTCTTTATTTCTTTCACTGGATAGGAGATAATGTTTTCTGAAAGCATTCAAGTGTTTTTCAATTTTGGGAGCGGAATAAAGACCAGGCAAAAACATGTAGCACTTAGTGGAAGTAGAAGCGCAGATTGTACCGTACCATACATCTTAACATGGATAACCTTCCTTATAGGTCAGTGTTAGCTTGTATAGTGTGGCTGTCAGTCTGGAACAATAGTTAATACTAGGAGGGTTGAACTTCATTATCTGAAGATGTACATAGTTTTGGTGTGTTAGTGTTAAAGTTAATAGGATTTACGGGTGTTCTGGGTTGTGTTTGGTTGTTTTTTTGTTTGAGGGATTCACTAAAACAAAAAGTTTTCTAAGATGTGACATAGGCTCAAATAGATATGACAAGAAACAACTGTACAAAAGTTCAACCTGCTAAACATTACTGTATGCATGTAATACAAAAGCTGAAACTACACATTAAAAAACAATGTTACCCGTAGCATGTTGGAATAATTTCTTAACAAAATGGCACTTTCTATAGTATCTTTAAATGTGAATAGTCTCAAATATATCTACAAAAAAGAAAGAGTAGTAAACTATATTAAAAATACAGAGTGCATATAGATACAGGCAAGACATTTGGAAAGAAGTGAGCATGTGAATTTGATAAAGAAAGGATTTCAGGATGGTTGTTCAGCTGAATATCTGCGATGGATGAAAAGGGGAGTAGTTATATTAACTAACACAGGAGCTCCAGTAGTGATAGAAGAGGGAAAAAACATAGTAGATTTGTAGCACTAAGGGCTACTGGCAAGGGAGGAAGATTACAGTAGCATGTATTTATATTCCACCTAAAACTGCTATAATGGAGCTTAAGAAATTTCTGGGAGAAATAGCTTTCAGCACGGAATATTACTTATAGGTGGGGACAGGAATTTGATTTGCATCACTGAGGATGTATCGGGGGGCCCAGAAGGGAAAATATAACAAAAGAGGGTAGATTTTTGAAGAAATTTATGAAAATAGTTGACACAGAGGATATGAATTCAGTAGTAAGAGTTCGGATTGAATTTACATGTTATTTCCCAAGGTATAAAAACTGGGCTAGGCTAGACAGAAATTATATTTCACAGGAACATGTGCATTTAATTGAAAGTTTTGATGTGTATCCAATAACTATCAGATCACGTGCCAATAACAACTAAAATAAAAATGCAGGGTAATGAAATAAAAATGAGATGCTGGCGCTTTCACACATATCTGTTAATGATGAATTACAGGAATGGGTAGGGGAAATTATTTGTGAGTTACTAGGAAGACAGAAATTTCTTCTGAAAATATAGCAAGGGAGTGGGGACAAAATTAGAGTTTAAAAATATGGTGGAAATAAAAAAAAGAAGTATATGGTTAAGAAGTAGCAAGAATTATTTACAAGGACTTACAAAGGTTGAAGTATTACAGAATAGGGGGAATCACACAGAACAAGAACAGGAGCAATTGCAGAATGCTAAACAGAAAATAAGGGATTACCCTAATAATATGTATTTGTTTAGAAAGGTTTCTGTTAAGCAACTGATTTTTGAAAATAACACCAGAGCAATAAAAATGTTTAGTACAGCAATTCAGGCAACAGAAAGTAGAAAGGGTTGTCACCAAGCTTAAAGAGCTTATTACAAAGAAGATAACCAGTGATCCTGTAGAGGTACCTGAAATATTTTAGAAATTTTATGAAAATCCATATAAAGCAGAGAAGTATGGAAACCTAGAAAAAGTAAAAATATAAATTTTTATGGAAAAATTAAATATGCCAAGGTTAGAGGTAGCTGAGGCAGTTAACTAGCAGTTAGGATGGGAGGAGATGAGATAAAAATGGTGATGTATAACCAATCTGCATGAAAGTCCCTAGGAATAGATGGTATTCCTGTAGAAATTTGGAAGGTAGGATGGAAGAAACTGATAATGATTTTAAAGGTTTGGTTTAACAGCATTTTAAAAGGAGGAGAAGTGCCAACATCTTAGAATAATGTGATGGTGGCTCTAATACCTAAAGATGGAAAAGATCAATCAGATCCAGCTTCATATTGGTCCATTTGAAATCTAAACCATTATTATAAAGTGTTTATGTCTACAATGGCTAAAAGAATGGCAAAGGTGATGCTGAAATTGATAGATATGGATCATTGTGGTTTTGTGGAGGAGAGGCAAACATTTCACAACATTGACAGAAAAATCATGATCCATAAGGAAGCATAATGTAAGAATTACCACTGTTGTTGGTGGGCCGTGATGCAAAGCATTCAAAAGACTAAGCTAGGATTTTATGACTAGGGCAATGGAAGCATTTGCATTTCCTGATAAAATTATAAGGCTGATTATGAGGATATATGAGGGATTGGAGGCAAAAATTTAAGTAGGTTGGTTCCTCTCTGATAAGTTCTGTTTGAGCAGGGGAACCAGGAAGGAGTGTCCTCTTTCCCCTTTATTTGCATTATATTTAGAAATATTGACAAAGAAAATAAGGGACAGAGAAATTCAAGGATATAATTGGAATGGTAGTCAAGAAAAGCTGGCTTTATTTGCAGATAATAATATTTTATATCTGATAAAACCAGAAAAGGACATTTTACTGTTGTGTAACATTTTCAGACAGTTTCAGGTCTTTCATGATACAAAGTTAATGAAGATAAAGCAAAGGCAATAGCTGTAAACTATGTACCCACACACAACTTGGTTCAATAATACCCATATTTATGGGGACATGATAAAATTAAGTACTTAGGTGTATGGATTAAAAATTATTCTGTTATGTCAGCTAAGGATATGTGGGAGGAGGCTAAACAAAAGATAATACAAAAACTGAAAAACTGGAAGCTCTGTTTTATGGATATAGATAACAATATACAAGCAGTCAAGATGTTTTAGTCCCTTTAGTTTTATATACAGGTCAGACATATTTTTATCAGCCAGAGAAGAAGTTCTGGATAGCAATTAATAATGAGTTGAAGGGTTTTATCTGGGAGAGGAAGACTGCAAGAGTCAAGTGGGAGAATCTGATCTTTCTAAAAGAACAAGGTGGTTTGGGATTACTTGATTTGAAAGGATATTTCAGACATACACAGCTAAGGCTCCTATACCTAGCACAAACAGAAAGCTATAATTCAAAGTAGAAAAGGAAGCTCAAGAAACAAGGAGATAACTGAGATTTTGGATGCAGATCCTTAAGGGGAATAACAATAACCATACAGAATATTATATTCATAAAGTACCAGAAAGTATTCTAAGAACTAAGCCAACATGGGAATGGCAAAGGAAACAATGTGTTGGGAGCAACTAATTAGGGAGGGAAATATAATAGAATGGGAATAGGCCAATAATTTTTTTGGACTGCAGGCTAGAGATTAACTTCCCTATCAATGAATGATATCAGAGTATAGGCAAAGAGAAAGAAATAAGGAGTCCTAAACAAAAGATCAGCACTGGTAGAGTTTTCAGTAGAATCTAGAACAGTAGCTGCTGTTAAAAAAGGGATAATTAGTAGATCATACAAAATACTGCATGAGAAATATAAGAATCAATCAGAGGAGATTAGAAAGGACTGGACAGAGATTGGATAAGCAATTCACAAAGAAACAATAGGGGACATATGTATGACTACCAGATATGCAACAAAGTATAGAAGATTTAGGATCTTTGTTTGGAAGTGTTTACATAGGTATTTTATACCCTAAGCAGACTCCAAATACTTTTTCCTTAGGTAGATAGCAAATTTTGGAGGAGTGATGGGAAAGAAAGAGGTAATTGGGAACATAATTTTTGGGAATGTAATGAGTTCACAGACTTTACAAACCTTGCAGGCTACTCTATCAGAAATACTAGGTGGGCAATTTTATATAATTAAAGAAATGCCTTTTTTAGCTATGATGCACAATTAGAATTGCCTACACATGGTAAGGACTTGCTGAGTCTAACCATGTTTGCTGACAAAAACGCAATTACTAAAAAATGGAAACCAAGTAGATAGTAGTGTATGTGCAGTGTAGTGTAGGGTTAGATGTAGCTTTTAAGTGTATGTGTGTGGATTGCTGCTTTTTCGTGTGCTTGTGGTGTGTGTGTGTGTGTTTCTCGGAACAGCAAATTTTTTCCATGGGAAACAATTTGCTGTTTTGAGGTTTCGATATTGTTAGGGTTCAGGTTTTGCAGTTCGACATTACGGCATTCGATAATGAGCTGTTTCGATGATCTAATATAGACCCATTCCAGACAGCCTGATAGGTCATGCTTTTCAGAAGGCAGCCTGGGATACTCTTGACGTCCATCGATGTAGTGTTCTTGGTCTTAGAGTGAGCATTGAGGACCTGTACCCTAGTGAAAGTAGGAGGAGTTATTTTTGATGGGCTCTAGGACTTTTGATCGAAAGATCAAAAGTCCGAATCCATAATTACCGAACACACAATCCAAAATAGAAAAACAGTCTGAACAAAATAGCATGATACAAGAAAAAAATGAATTGCATAGGGCAATGACTAGATTAAGGCCCTTGGCTTGATCCAGTGACAAGTTTCAAGGGGAAGCAAGTGAATTCAAAAGAGCACTGAATATAATAAAAAGTTTTCCTGTTTCAAATAAATGAGTGCTTATAGTAGAGGCAACTATCTGGTGCTTGTGTTTCTTTGGAAACCATCTAATAAGGGGCAATAAAAACAGAATACTTCTTTTTTTCAATGGATAGAAGATAATTGGGGTAATTCAATAAACTCTACACAGAGCGATTCTCTGTGTAGGAATAGTGTTGTGGCCCGAACATGGAATATGGCTGCTGAGCGATCCAGGAAACAGGGCTGGGGATGCGCATGGGTGTGCGGACACCGTGCGAACATGGAGGTGTCCGCAGAATACAAAACACCTCATATGCTGGTGAAAACTATGCAAATGAGGCAATTTTCTGATTCAGGAAGCAGAAAGGTATCCATGTTGGTGCCATGTCCGCAGGAAAAATGTATGAGGTTACAAACAGTGTACCAGACTATAAAATTTAAACAGGGGCTGTAACAGCCCAAATAAAAGGTTGTATATGTGACAGTAGCCATGCAAATGGCCAAATCTATGACCATTGACATGAAAAAGTAATGCAATAGATGAAAAATTAACCTTTTTTTTTTAAATACATATGCCACATTTAAGCAGCGCACAGCAGCGTGCAATCATGCATATTTAAAAAAATGTGTACAATATTAAATATAAAGGTATGCAAAGTTATTGCGTTACAGAGACCAGCATGCAGAGACATACACTGGCAGGTCATAGTGGTAGCTAAGGAGATAGGCCCTGGTGTAGTGCTGTACCCAGGGTATACGCAATTAGGTGTATGTAAATGATCCAGGGTTACTGAATTGCAAAAAGTACCACAGTGTCCGTAGGTGCTAACTGTGGTAGGACTAGAACTGTGTTGATGTAGGCAGAACAGATATGTATCATCAAAAGGGGGGTTGTCACTGCATCTGTAAGTGGACAAGAGCTTAGCTGTGCCTGTTTTCACTCAGCTAAGCACAGTTAAGCAGGAGGGCATGTCTGGACTGCTAAGCTACACCTAGCCCTGCTGCACATATTTTAGCAAGTTAAAGAAAAGCTAAGAGTGCCCATGTACAGGGGAGGATCTAAACTGCTGAACAATGTTTACATTGGCTCTGCCGGTTTGCATGGAGCTTTGTGGGGCTTAGTAGTGGAAGAAATTGAAAAACAAAAAAAGAAATAGCCTGGGAAAGCCAATCAAGTATAAATGACTGATAAGCTCTGTTCCACTGACACTGTTCTATTCAGACACCTCAATAATATATCTGGCAGGTGGAATGTATCATAGTCAGCCAATCACATAGGCTGTATCTGCAGCATATCAGTATAAAGTATGCATACACCTTTCAATCTGATTTTTCCCACATACTCTGCACAATTGGAGTACACACTTGGGAATTTTAACTGACAAAATGATAGGGGGTTGCTGCTGCTTTGATACATCTATATGTGCTGCAGGCTGAGGTCAGTGATGATGATGATGATGATGATGCTGACAATAGGCCCAGACTGAGGAGGAGAAGAGTGTTTAGGCCCAGGGTAACCTTTCAGGGGCTACATGAGCTGGAGAAAGTAGAGTGCTACAGGGTGGACAGGTACATACTACAGTAACCTAAGGAGCTCTGCCGCCCTCACCTCAGACCCAGAGCCAACAGAGGGGAACCCATCCCAGTGGAAGCAAAGGTATGTGTAGCCTTAAGAATACTAACTACAGGTACTTTCAAAAGACCTACTGGGGACATCATGGGTGTCTCATAGGCATCTGCATCCAGGGTACTCCAATTCCTGGATGCCATGCTAACACATGTCAGTGAGCACATTTATTTCCCCAACACCCCTGAGGAGAGAACTAGCAATATGCATCTCTTCCAGAGTGTAGAACACAACTCAGAGGTACTGGATGCAATAGACTGCACTCGTGCACATCAAAGCACCACCCGGTGAGGAGGGTAGAGTCTACATCAACCACAGGGGTATCACTCCATCAACTGTCAGGACATGTGCAATTGCCAGGGCATTATCATCAATGTGTGTGCTGGCAGCCCTGGCAGTTATCACAACTCCCACATCTGGCACACATCACAGCTGTACCAGGCATTTGCCGGGGGGACATCCCATACAGCCATCTAGTGGGGTATTCTGGTTACACACTGGAACTGTGGATGATGGCACCAATCAGAAATGCACACAGACCATCTGAATGCCACAGTGAAGCACACACACAAACTAGAAATATCGTAAAGCGTGTGTTTGGGCTGCTCAAGTCACTGTTCCGCTGCCTTGACATATCTGGTGGAGCCCTGCAGTACTCTCCAGCCACATGTGCACACATGTTCAAAGTATCTGCTGTGCTACACAGTATGATCCTGCAGAAACAGCTGCAACAGGAACATCACAGGGAAGGGAGACACAGCCCCCCAACATTGCCAAGGTCCCCACAGGCACAGAGGGACTCGGAGGAGAAACCCCCTAAGCCTTTCCCTGTAGGCAGATGTAGGCATGTCCAGTATGCCCTGGCCTTGGCAAAGAGGCAACACATAGCACATACACTGACAACCTAGGGACCCAGAGACTAACACTTCACTCTGATTCAGATACACACAGCAAAAAGGATGCCAGCCACATCACACTACCTATACCTTACCATGTATAGGTTATGTACTGGGTGCATCTGACAGAGTCAGCCCTGAAGCACTATCCTCTCAACTGCTGCAGGCCCAAGGTAAGTCACTCTTCTTAACAATAAATGAATGGGTAATAGACTGTGGTAGCATTTGTATGGTATAGCTGCAGGTATGCAAGGGGATGGAGTGGGCTATCAGGATAGCAGCAACCAATGGACAGCTATGTGGGACAACAGGAACTCTCTGCCAAATACTGGCTGCCCCAGAATATGCAGTAAGCCCCAAGCCAGCAAAACCCACTGTACTATGTGAAGGTCTTACAAACAGTGGGGTCATAGGACAGATGCATGGATGTCAATGTTGGAGTCCCATACATACCTCTCAAGCTCTTACAGAAATCTGTACAAAGCTATAAAGAAATGTGAGCCAAAGATCCAAAACAGGGAGAATTGTTAAATATTGCTCTTATAAACATAGAAAGTTGATAGATTAACAGGTTTTGCAGTAGCATGAAGTCTCTGAATGGTAGGAAGTCTGAAACTCAAGTGCCTGTCATTACTTTTTAACTTCAGTCTTTAATGATTTTCCAGTAATTTTCAGACAACCACAATGTTATGAGAAATGGACCAAAAATGTGAGGCAAACATCTGGACATTCTGTGAAAATCTGTACAGTTGAGAGGTATGGTCCCCTACCCCCCCACACACCCATCATCCCATATTACTGCAATAATAGTTTTGTTTGTAAGGTAATAGCATCAGGCCACACATTCCCATGGCTGTCCCAATCATCTTGCTAACATGTTCCATTTACACAATATGCAGAGGTCAATGGGCTATGTATGTGTGTGGTTAATGCTTTCAGGAAGTAGACAGGCTGTTGTGGCTCACTGGAGGTAAGTGCATGATTGTGAGTGACCGGATCCATGGTTTGAGACTGCTGTGCTTACTATTTTGCATGTCAGCTACACCTACGGTAGGTGTTCTGCAGGCTGTCAAGAAGTCAATATTTGTTATTGCAGGAAAGTTGGACAATGGAGAGACAGGGGGGCACAGATATGGACAGTACACAGCTCTGAGTAACCTAGATGGTGCCTACTAGAACAGCAGGTTGTTACAAGTCAGTCTAGCTCCAGGATACAAAGGCTGCCATGTAACTGTGTCAGTACTCACAACAAGTCAGTGGGCACCATCCATACCCCACAAATGTCAGGGTTTCTCAGAATGCCCACATGTATGCCTCATATATCTGTTCTGTTTGTCATAACATTGCATTTGTCTGGCAAACTATTGGCAAACCAATAAAGGTTGATGTGAAAACATCAATGACAAATGGTTGAGATGCAGACTTCATACCCAAAAGAAAATGCAAGCTAATACATAATTGGTCTAACAACTGTCTACGTTTGGAAGAGCAATATTAAGATGCTGCACCCATGTCTGTGTCTGACTGTAATACATGGCCCTGTCCCCAAGTCTGGGCCTGTGTCTGACTGTGATATATGGCCCTGTCCCCATGCCTGGGCCTGTGTCTGACTGTGATATATGGCCCTGTCAAGATGTCTGCCTGTAAGAGTTTAAGAGGTACGGCCAACATGTAGCCTTAGAAGAACAGTGCAACACAAACTGTCTGAGGAGCAGAGCAGATGTATGGAGCACAATGCTGGTCAGCCTGCTAAACAGGTACAGTCAGAGGTGTGCAGTCCATAACCCTGTGTGTCATGTTATTACTTCTACCCCAATAACACTATAACTACAACTACATAAGAGCAGCAAATGTGGACAAAGCCTGCAACTGGAGCAGAGCAGGACAAAGGGCCACATATAAGGGGAAGGAGGAACCACAGGCAGGCAAACATTGAATGTACAGACTAGAACACTTTGTGCAGTAGCATGGGTTCCCTGCTGTATATGCAGTCAGTAGACAAATGTCTGTCAGTGGTTCCTCACATAAATCTCAACTGATCTGCCACTGACATACCTGGACATCACAGTGCTGTACAAAATGAATCACACATATTATGCAAAACTCTGCTCAGTCCAATACAGTCTGTACCCACCCTAGATATGACTCAGTTAATAAAGATAGCACACATCCAGGAGATTCCTCATCCAGTATATCAGTTTACACAGTTTCATCAGCTAATCAGCTGTAGCACACAAAATCCTGGTCTGGAGTACAGGTAGGTCTGGACTGGAGTCCCACTTTTACTATTGATGGTCATACGGGGCATGCTCCTACACTTGGCTTCTCGGAACCCACATCTTACTACAGAAATGGGATGTACATATATCCTTTCTGCATACAGAAAGCTCTGTACACCTTAACTGTCTGTCCCCACCCCCCATCAGACATGTTTACCCCCATTTATCCATATGTGGTACATATAAGATTTATCTGGATCTGTTGACTGTGATATACATACAGATATATAGGTAACATATACAAATATATCAGTTACAGGGAGGCACAGACAGAGAGAGAGACAGACAGCGAGAGACCCTGAAAGGCATAGAGTGATGTACTGCAGCAGCCACACGTACACCAATTTTAACCAGTGGCATGCGCAAATACTATGGTGAGACCCATTGTGTAGTAGGTAGGGAGGAGATGTAATCTCACATCACTTGCCGTGTGTGTGTTTCTGTATGTATTACACATACAGCAGAATACACACACCCAGTAGGCCTATGTCTGTGTAATGGCCACCCATATTTTGGCCCTGTGACTACTGTCCTCCACAACAGTGGTCTCCCTGTCAGCAGCTACTGATGTTATCCACCCCAACAGCACTGGCAGATACTCTCTACATGTGTAATTCCCATGGCACATGCGACAAGTACATAGTGCTGTAGTGTAGACAGATAGGTAATGGTTCAATTCCCAACACCAACTGACTGTGTGTGTGTGTGTGTGTGTGTGTGTGTGTGTGTGTGTGTGTGTGTGTGTGTGTGTGTGTGTGTGTGTGTGTGTAAGTATATTCCCTTGTGGCTTTGTGTATTTCCTGCCTATGTGTGTGCAATGTCAATATATTTTGAGGCCTGTTCTACCCTGTTAACTCCCCATTGCCCTACTTTGTAGAGCCTGTTGATCTCTTCCACCTTAGCTGCACCATTGGACACTCTCCAGGCATATACAATCTCCATGGTGCATGTGATAAGTACATAGCACTATAGTACATACAACTAGATAGGTAGGGGTTCTAATCTCAATACTATCAATTGTGTGTCTATGAAGTGTATCTCCTCAGGGCAAGTGTGTGGGTTGGTTATACCATTTTGAGGCCTGTTCCACCATGCTAACTCCCCCATTGCATTACTTTACAGGGCCTGTTGATGTCATCCACCTCAGATACAGCATTGGAGACACTCCAGGTATATAAGCTCTGTGGTGCACGTAGCACTGTAGTGCATACAACTAGATAGGTAGAAGTACTAATCTCAATTCTGACAATTTTTAATTTCTCCAAGTCTTTTGAGTTTCTAATACCATGACAGGAATGGACCCCATTCCTAAGTCAAAGTATGATTAAAGTTCATGAAATTTGTATTGTTTCAGTCTTGATAAGATTTGATATACAGTACTTCTATACTCTTTTCTTAAACTCTGAGTTAATTGTCATTACTTCCCCTCTAATATGGTGAACTCCTTATGTACTGGAGATATATGAAAGACTGTAACATTTGCTTTCATTGCCTTTTTTTGTAAATAATACCTTTAAACTCTCATGTTACAATTGTGAATCCAAACATTATAATGCATGTTTATATTACCTCATGCATACTGTATTGTTTGTAAACATATTTATGGTATATGTAATACTCTGTGGATATTTTCTTCCCGGGCCTTTGCAGAAAAGGGTGCAAGCTCAGTCAGACATTCCCAGTCAACAAATGTCAAATAAATAAAATAAATAAATAAATCTTTGATGTCAGCTAGTAGTGCTCTTCACAGCACCCGCAATGTGCCCAGTAATGACTCCTTCTGCAGTTCATATGGAGTTACATGTATTGATAACATATTCAAATACAATTTTCAATTCTTTTTTATGAGACCCATTGCTCCTACTACTATTGGAACTGTCTATGTATCTTTCTTCCACACTGCTCTCATTTCTTCATGCAGAGCTTGATATTTTAAGACTTTGTGTCTCTCTGTATGCAAAACACTGTAGTCACTGGGCATGGCAATTTCAACGATCAATGCTACTTTTGTCTTCTTTTTTTTGGACCACTATATCCGGTTTTCTACCATCTAACTGTTGGACTGTTGGCAGTGGGTGATCCCATGTGATATAAACTTCATCATTTTCTATGATGCTTTGTGGTTCATGTTTCCAGTGTTTTTCAGCCACTTCAATACCATAATGTTTGCACAATCCCCAGTGCAACACTCTTACCACATTATTATGCCTTTCAGTATACAATCCTTCTGACATTAGTGTGTTGCAACCAGCAACAAGATGTGTGACTGTTTCCAGTTCAGTTTTACAATACCAGTGTGTGTGTGTGTGTGTGTGTGTGTGTGTGTGTACATGCACTATAGTACATACAACCAGATAGGTAAGGGTTCTAATCTCAATTCTGCCAACTGTGTGTGTGTGTGTTATACCATTTTGAAGCCTGTTCCACCTTGCTAACTCCCCCATTGCATTACTTTAGAGAGTCTGTTGATGTCATCCACCTTACATACAGCATTGGACACTCTCCAGGCATATAAGCTCTGTGGTGCAAGCAATAAATATGTAATACTGTAGTACATACAACTAGATAGGTCATGGTTCTAATCTCAGTACTGCCAACTGTGTGTGTGTGTGGGTTATACCATTTTGAGGCCTGTTCCACCCTGCTGACGTCCTCCATTGCATTACTTTACAGGGCCTGTTGATGTCATCCACCTTAGATACAGCATTGGACACTCTCCGGGCATATAAGGTCTGTGGTGCAAGCAATAAGTATGTAGTACTGTAGTACATACAACTAGATAGGTCATGGTTCTAATCTCAGTACTGCCAACTGTGTGTGTAGATTATACCATTTTGAGGCCTGTCCCACCCTGCTGACTCCCTCCATTGCATTACTTTACAGGGCCTGTTGATGTCATCCGCCTTAGATGCACTGTTTGACACTCTGCAGGCCATACCTCTCAACTGTATAGAGTTTTGCAGAATGACCAGATGTTTGCCTCATATATTTGGTCTGTGACTCATAAAATTGTGGTTTCCTGGCAAATCATTGGCAAATCATTAAGAGCTGCAGTCAGAAAATAATGACAGACATTTGAGTGTCAGACTTCATACCCTTCATAAAAATAATGCTAATATGAAACCTGTCACTCTATCAGTTATGTAAGTTTGCAAGAGCAATATGTAAAAACTGTCCCTATTTTTGGGCCTGTGTCCCACCATCATTGAAGGCTTTGTCCACATGTATTGTTGTAAGAGGTTGAGAGGTATGCCCCAGGCATGTAAACTCTGTGGCGCATGCAGTAAGGACATAGCACTGTAGTACATACAACTAGATAGGTAGGGGTTCTAATCTCAACAATGGCAACTGTGTGAGTGTATGTGTCTGTGTATGCATATCCCCTGTAGCAGAGTGGCTGTCTTTTGTGTGTGTGTGTGTGTGTGTGTGTGTGTGTGTGTGTGTGTGTGTGTGTGTGTGTGTGCAGTTCTTATACCATTTTGTGTGCCTGTGCCACCCTGTTAACTCCACCATCACCAACCTAGTCATGGCCTACAGAGGTCATCCACCTTACATGCAGAGTTACACATTTTCAAACACAATAGCACTGTGGCACATGCACTATGTACAGCGGGCTATAGTGTACATGACTAGAGAGGTAGGTGTAATTCCAAAATGGGCAACTCTCTGTACATGTGTGTTGGAATGTGTGTCACCTTGCAGCAGTGTGTGTGTGACACGGTTATACAATTTTAAGGGCCTGTTAACCCCCCCATGGCAATCCTTACAGCACCTGCAAATGTCATCCACCTGAATAGTAGTGGCAAACACTACACAACTATATAAGCTCCATGGTTCATGCGCTATGTATATTATGCTATCTTATGTAAAACTAGCCAAGTAGGGGTTCTATTATCACAAGGGCAGTTCATGTGTGTGTGTGTGTGTGTGTGTGTGTGTGTGTGTGTGTGTGTGTGTGTGTGTGCGTGTATGTATGTATATCCCCTTGCAGCAGTGTGCCTGTGTTAGGGCCACAAACATACCTCTTGACCCCTTAGAGAAAGACATCTATAGAAAGCCATACAGAAAAGTGGGACAAAGCCCCAATATTAGGGTCAATCTTTAAATATTACTCTGAAAAACATACAAAGTAGATAGCATAACAGGTTGTGCATTTGCATACATTTTCCAAAGGGTATGAAGTCTGATAGGAAAATATCTGCCATTATTGTGTAACATCAGTCTTTAATAATGTCACACTACTTTGCCAGACACCACAATGTTTTGCCAAATGATACAAAAATATGTGGCAAACATCAGGACATTCTGCAGAAATCTGTAGAGGTGAGAGGAATGGCCACCATCTGTCCCACCCTGCAGGTTGCAGTCCATGTTTAGCCAAGTGTGACCTGTCACAAAGACACAAACAATACAGAGGTCCCCAGAGTGCAGGACAACAAACATTTCCTAAGGTTGTCTACCACTAACCTAAGACAGTTATTTCACATCAGAAGCACCTTAATGTTATGAGAAATAGCATAACCTATGTAATGTGACACAAAGAAGCTATCATATTGGCAAACCAAGGGAAGTCCTGTCTGTTGCACTTGCCTGGGGTTATGGTATGTCCTGGTAACTGTCACGATACTAGAAGACGTGTCCCACATTCCATATTTTATAAGCTGGCAACCATATGTGTTGCCTATGTGTGTGCAGTATGTAGACATGTGTAGGCCCTGTGGGTAGCTGCCACCCCCGATGACCTACATGTATCTAGGCACGAATGCTAACTGCCACCTTCCACATATGTAGGTACCACCTAAGACTGTGGTAACTGTAAGTAGTGTGCTGTCTGTCACTGAGCCACAAACGGATGTTAACACAATGCAATGGAGTTATACAGTGGGCATGGAATGCTGCCCAGATCCTGGCCTCCAGGTGAATGCATAAAATAGTACTATCCTACCATATGGTGAGGACATGGAGCCACTATTTCTCATATCAATGGCAACCCCATAAACACATAAACCTCATTGACAGACCTGGCTACTTAGGTTGATGACACTGTTGCATTCAGCCATCAAGAATTGGTAGTGGTCAGAAAAGGCTTGGACATGGTTCACCACATAGGTAAAGGGACTGCATCCAGACAAAAGGTGGAGATTAGCTCTGTATAGTCCTCAGTCAGTACAACTGTACATTATCAGCATGGCTGGTCTGGTATGTACCTATGCACAGACATCTGCACCAACTGGAAAGGCTGTGTTAACACCCACAAAGGTTATCCATGGCCTTCGACACCTGTTCCATGCAGACCGCCTCAAATCAGTACTGCCCCACTTGGTATTGGACAGGTTGTCCACAAGTGGGCTGTGGCATGCCTAGATGGCAATGTGCTCAGTCCTTCAACAGCTGCCCCATATATGTGAATATAACTCTGTGTGCATTACCAGCATGACAGGCCTGACTCACATATGAGACAGCAAAAAAATATTGCTGGAGAGACAGGTTTGTCTCCCAGAGGCTGCCCTGTCTCAGGAATGCACTCTACAAACATGTCAAACACACTACCATGCATACCCTCATCAGCTGCATCAAGGTTAAGTGGATGGGAAAAGAGAACATCTGTCTCAGGCATCCAACATGTGTCCAGCAATGCCAGGGGCAACAGGTGCTGATCGATGATTCTGTTGGGGATAAAGTAATGGCTAGGCATGTAAAGGACCCAGGGCCAGTGCTCTAGTAATCTCCTCTGTATCTCTGAACCTGTCATCCTACAGAACTCTCAGGTGACATGTATCAAGTGTAGCATGCTGTGTCAAGGGGTATGCATGCAAGGTTATGCTGTCTGCCCCCATTGTCTCTCACACACTGTTCCATGCATATGCACCTAGGTAAACATGCACATATACAGATGTACCTTGATGATGAAAAAATCTCCGCATTGCCACTCTGCCATCCTGAGCTTCTGTAATGTAAGGTCTGTGAGACAGCAGTCAATCAGCAGTACTAACAGCAATAAAGCATCATTGCAAAAAGGTACATACACTTTGATGTGTACGCATGACAATTGCCAGCAGACAGCACCTTACAGGGCATAACACTACTACACTACAAACTACCATTGACTGTACTATATTCACCCTGTGCGCCAGACACATAGGTTCATAGGTGTGTACTAGGCTAATGGCCATGGAGATTTTACAAGCCTAGCCCATAGGATTACCCCGGAATCATGCCACCCGACATTAGTTCAAAGTGCCTCTGTCAAGTAGATCCACAGGAGTGATCCCCAGGGTGGATTTTCTATTTCCCATCCACTCATCAAGATTTCTCTTGAAGAGGGCCAATGAGGTGCTCTGTTTGACATGTATGGGAAGTCTATTCCATAGCATGGACAGTCTCTGGGTTATGAACCTGTCCCTCCAGCATGTCCTGTTGATTGTGGTAATGAGGTTGAGGTCTCTGGAGCATGTGGTGTGGGTGAATTGGAATTTTTTTAGATGTAGCATTTCTAACAGAGCTGGGTCAGACATGGCTTTGTAAGTCAAGCAGAGATCACCGTAGACGATATGAGACAGAATAGTTGGAGTTTTTTTGAGTCTGTCCATATAGGACAAGTGTTTAAGTCCTAGGATCATCTTTGTGAGGTACGTTTGCAGCCTTTCCAGTTGTTGTAGGTGTCTAGTGTGGTACATGACAAATGGGGCATTGTACACAATGATTGTCCTAATGAGGGAAGAGTAGAGGGAGAGAATGACCTCTTTCTTTCTGCATGTAAAACCCTTATTAATGAGATGTGCCACATAGAAGGCCTTTCTGACCACAGTGGCAACATGGTGGCCAAAAGAGAGGTTGCTGTTAACCTGTGTTCCCAAATCTCTTATAACGCCTTCTGTGTTCGGTGAACTACCACTGATGTGGTAATTAATGGGAGTTACGTTTTTCCCAAAGGGGATGATGACACATTTTTTTGGCATTGAACTTAAGGCAGTGGTTCTGACACTAGTCGTTGGTCTCAGTAAGGCCTTTCTGCAGGATGTCAACATCACTTGGGGAGTTAATAATAGCTCCCAACTTGCAATTGTCTGTGGACTTTGTCAGCCAGAGTCACTTCGTGTTGGCCTGGACTTCAGAGAAGTAGACACCAAACAGGAGAGGACCCAGGACCGAACCTTGTGGGACTCCACTCATGACTGGTCATCAGTCTGACTTGGAGTCAACTACTTTCACACTGTGGGTTCTATCTGTGAGACAGTTTGCAACCCACCTAGTGATATAGGGGTTGAAGCCTAGCTTAGTGAGTTTTTCTATGATTCCTGAGTGGGGAATGGTATCAAAGGCCTTGGCCAGATCAAGGTAGGCTGTATGAACCACCTTGCCTTCATCCACAGCTCTGGTGACTGACTCAAAGAAGTCAACCAGGTTGAGTGGGCATGACATACCCTTCACAAAACCAAACTGTGTGAGATCTAGAGTTTGGTGATTCCCTATATCCTTGTTTATTAGGTCCATGATGATGCATTCCATAGTTTTGCATATCAGACTTGTCAGGCTAATGGGGTGATAGATCCCAGGGTCTGTAGTCACTCCTCCTTTGTGGAGAGGGATGACTGTAGCAGTGCACCATTTGGTAGGGACAAAGCCTGAGGTGAGGCTGTGATTGAACAGGGCACACAGGTGTAGTGCCAGTTCACTCTGTAGTTCATGTAGATCACAGCCAGGGATATTGTCTTGTCCCATAGAAGCTGTATTCTTGGCCTTGGACAGTCCCGTTTTAACCTGTGCAGCAGTAATACTGGGTGCCTGGCAATCTACTGGTATTGTGATTGGTCCTTTGGGGAGGGGGAGGGGGTAAAGTTGGCACTGAATCTGTTGGCCAGTATATTGGCAATATTTGTTGGCTTGGTATAAAAAGTACCATTGTGCTGTAGCTCAGAGCAAATCTGTGTATTGCCATGTATATTCTTTACATAACTATAGAAGGCCTTGTGGTTGTCTTTACTATCTGCTGCAATTCTATTTTCATAGCTAGCTTTAGAGGATTTGATGAGGGATCTCAACTTTTTGTTGAGGCTGACAAGGGAGTTTTTCCACTCTTGGGACTTCACCTTATTCTGCATCAGTTTCTTCCTTCTGTTGCAGAGTTAGTTTATGGTAGAAGACCATCAGATCGGCTTCCTTTTTTTGGACGAGAGCATCTTGGTTCTATTGGGTATAGCAAGATCCATGCATTTGTGCACGTGTTCGTACAGTGCATTAGTGTATGATTCGGCGGTCATGCAACTATTCTCCATTTGCATGGGTGCTGTGAAGTTAGCCACCTCTGTTTTTAGGATCCCAAAGTTAGCTTTGGAGAAGTTTTTCATGGTGGTTACCTTTGCGGGGGGTAGTGGGAGGGATGTGGATTGCCAAGGTGATTAGTTTGTGGTCATCTCACCAGGGAGGAGTTGACTATTGGTGTAGAACAATGGTCGCCCATGTTATTAATGACCAAGTCAAGGATGTTGCTACCTCTAGTGGGGGTAAGAATGACCTGATCCAAGGCATTGGAATTAATGAATTCCAGGAAACGTTGGGCAAGTGCATTGGTACATGAGTAGTTTTCCCAGTTAATGGTGGGATAGTTGAAGTCATCCAGTATGAAGTGTTAGGTTGGACCCTAATATTCTCCAGGGTTCTTAGGAACGTGGAGTGTGAGTCTTGGGACATGGTTGGGGACCTATAGCAGGCTACGACCTGAATCGCTGTCTTACCCAATGTTAGCTGCACCTAAAGTATCTCTGATGTGTCATGTTGGGCTACCAGTCTGGAGGTGTGTGGATCCTTTATGACTATAGAAACACCACCGCCTTTGGAGCTTCAGTCCAAGTTCTGGGACTGAAAGGTCTGGAATGAATTATAGCCTGGTAGTGCGGGGTTGCTTTCTGCTGCTTTGAACCAGGTTTCTGTTACAGCACAAATGTCCATGTTCTCCATTTTACGGAGTACTTAGAGTGAGTGCATTTTGAGATTTAGACTTCTACCATTGAGTAGTATAACCCTCAGATTGCATTTGTTTGTAGCTGTTATGGTGGTAATTTGGTATTTGGAACACCGCCTAAAAATGGCACTATATGGGTGGCAAGAGCCTTGGCCAGTATCCAGAAGCCCAGGGGTGACAGATGCAGGCCATCTTTGGCAAAGCATCAAGGTATGTCAGTCATGTCATCCCAGGCAGACAGATACTGGATCCCCTTGGAATGACACCAGAAACTTAGCCAATTGTTGAAATCAATCATTTTCTGCTTGTACTGTGATATCATTCTGGGTGATGATAGGATGCTGCTCAGGCCTAGGGTCATACCCAGCTGGGCTACATAATCCGAGAGCTTCTCCATGTCTCTTTTCATGTAGTCCAGGGAGGTACATCTCAGGTCATTAGCACTTCCCTGCATCAATGATATGGCTAACAGGGATGTGTCACAGGTATCATCACATGCACATGGTGTGGTGTGGGGTTGACAAAGGCCTAGGCTGTGCCATACAGTTGACATCATGTGTGTATGTCTGGAGGGGTGCTGGTCAGCTGGGCCATGGAGAGGAGCTGTGTGCATCTGTCAGTGACCTGCATATGACAGTGATGTGTGAGTGTGTGCATGCACACAGTCAAGCCATGTGCTAGGTCTCCACGAGGGTATGTTGGACAGCCATGGACCATACATGCCAAAATATACAGTTCACCATCTCCAGCCACGAACATGGGAACTGGTTCTGCCAGGAGTGGCACTGGCACCACCATGCCCAGGTCCCTTTTACAGTACTACTTTCTGATGGTGACCAATGTCTGCCTGGATCTGTGTCCCTCATGGGACCACCCAGGACCACATGCCCATGGCCTGCCACATTGTGGTGTGGACAGCACCCTCCCTTCAGTAGTGCTTGCAGTACTGCCACTATGAAAGTGTGACTGTGCACAGCCACATGGGCTCTCAGCTGATGTTGCTGATCTATGTCCCCGTGTCTGACGCCCTACTCCCACCACATGTTCAAGCACAGACATTGCACAGTTAAGGAGGGACAATGTCTCACCCCATCTATCCACATCGGCGAAATGTAAGGCATCACCAATGCTGTGGTTGGAGTCATGAATGCCATGCAGTGTGGCATCCATAACCCTGAGCATCCATCTGGTGTACTGTTCACAATGTGCCTGAGTCTCCATGATGGACCAAAACATGCATTGGGTGACACATGCTGTGACACCTCTGACAGGGACTGGATGGGCAGCAGTTCTCCTTCTAGCACCCCTGTCAGTATGCCTGTGTGGGCCTCACCAGTGATCTGGCTGTGGCTAGTATCCACAGTGACAGATGCCATAGTCGACACACTTACCTGTTCAATGCCACCACCCCTGACTGCCCAATATCTGTGGCTGCTGGGGACTGGGTATGTGTGGGCATGCTGACCGTTTTTCGGTACATTGGGGGTGGAAGTGGGATGTCAACCAATGGGACAGATTCAGCCCCCAACAACCCCACCTGTGCCTTACAATGGCCACCATCATCATCAGTGTCCGATGAGACACTGACATCAGGTTGTGAGGGGGACACACTCCAACACCCATGGTCACCTGTGAGGTGAAGACAACATGACAATATTAATTCCTGCACTATAATGTCTGCTGATACACACACACACACACACACACACACACACACACACACACACACACACACACACACACACAAATACAGACACACACACAAATACAGGCACACACACACACACACACACACACACACACACACACACACACACACACACACACAAACACGTGAGGTGCCACAAAGGCATTATACAGACCACACCTTCTGACTGATGCCATGCACAACACACAATCAGTCCACAACAAACACACTCTGGGCAGGCTCTCAACAACATGCAGTGCAGCTACGTCCAGTTAATGTTGCTAGTACTGTACACCTGTGAGATACGTGACAAGTCAGAATATTTGATGGACCTTCACCCAACACACACAGTTCACTTGTTTACACAATAGTAATATACCTCTGTATAACAGACTGGCTACACCTATACAAAACTATGTGCTAATACGTTACAGCTCCTGCAGATATGCTACTGTGATTACCAATGTGATGCACTGCAGTGAATTCCACCACAAATGAACATGCACGTATTCCAATATGGCTAAGCATAACAGTCATGTCCATGGACAACTGGCAGTCATTAACATGCCTAGGGTATAGGTGAGCCATAACAAGGCAGTTCCACACTCACTGGCTACAGGCTGATGGTCCCCAGCCACACCAGAGGTACCTATGGATTGTGGGGGAGAGACATTGTCAGCACACACACATGTGACATTGGTACAAGATAATATGTGCATTTATCAACATGTACAGTACAAGATATGATATTACCCAAATTGCTGACATTCACAATATGTGTGTACATGTGTGCATTATAAAACCCCACCCACAAATGCAGATTGACCTGACATATGTGTACAGGTATGCAGAGGCTGCCACTATGAATGCTACAGTATTAACATGATGACCACTGGAGACTTACCTGGACATTCCTTGGCTGTGGAATCTGTGCCACCCATCTCCACGACATATGTACTGATGGCTGAACACAGGTTTGCAAAGAACTCTTCTGTGGCTAAGAGTGGTGGTTGTGCAGCAGCCCCCCCCCCCCTGTGCCAGCATGGTCCCTTACCACAGCTGCAGCCCTTTTTTGGGCATGATGTATGATATCCATAGCACGGTGTCAGACCTGTTCATAGTTCCTGTCCCGGTGGCCCACATCATTCGCTGTTGCTACCAGGTCTGCCCATAGTGCAGGGCATTGGTAAGGATAGATTGCGATGTCTAAACATCCCACCTGAAAGACACAAACAAGGAAACACATCCCAGGACTGCATACATTGCTCACCATTATGTACACACCCTGCACTATCCAACGCTAACCCCCACATCATACCCCACCATCTATCAGCACAGTATATCTGTGGCTATCGGCAACATAGTGGCAATACAGCATGCATTGCCCTCCTGATCCTGATGTTTCATGGTACTTGATGCACGTGTTATGAGGTGTTCAAATGCATTTACCTGTTGTACCTATTACTGCTTGTTCGTAGCCTGTCTACATGGTATGCTGTGTTGTCAGCCTCCTACTGTTGTAGTAAGCACCTGGGCTTTAGGCCTGCCCTTCAGGTCTCCCTGGCCTTCCTCCTTCAGATTCTGGACTATATGGCTGGACAATGTCCTACAGTTTTCCCTGCCAGTGTGGTTGATGTGGGTGCCTGGCACAGTGTAGCACCTGCCTCATGTACATGGATGGACAACCATCTACAAACATCACCAAGGAACACACTGTGTGAGAGATGCAATGACAGTAGGGAACCTGCAGTCCATGCTCTCTCCCTGTCAAGGCTGCATATCTGTCCCCAAACAGGTTGTCAACACAATCAGTACACCTCACACACCACCCACACCTACACAACACACACACACACACACACACACACACACACACACACACACACACACACACACACACACACACACACACACACACACACACACACCTACACACACACACACATGCAGTGGACCTCAACATCCACAAACAAAGGAGATCTCTGAGGCAAAGCCACATGTGAATGCCACAGCCGTACACAGCACAAACCATGCATAGCCACACACCTGTGTCCCACAGCCACGCAGGCATTGGCACTTGTCAAACATGTTACACATAGGTGACTCCATTGTGAGACACAGTTATGGTCCTCTCACCTGGCTGTATATGTGGATGGTCACAGTTACTTGTGTGTCAGGTGACAGACTCTACCATGTTGCATACACACTGCTGTTTCTCACCAACAGGTACTGTCATGAGTCTGTCACAGTCCATGTTGACATGCCTGACCTAAAATGTACATCCCAGGATGTATATGCAGAGAGAAATGAGTGAGCACACTAATTATGTGTCCCAGGCAGGTATGTCCCTAACCTTATGCAGCATTCCGTTGTCACCCAGACTGATGCCGCAAGACATTCAGGAAATGATTGACCTTAACATGTGGCCTTTTATCCTGTGATATTCCAGGGGGTTCCAGTACCTGTGAGCCTGGGATGATATGGTCAACAGACCATGATGTTCTGCAACAGATGGTCTCCATCTGTCTCAGCTGGCCTTCAGGCATCTGGCAATGATTCTTGCCACCCCCCATAGTGCCTTCATTAGGAAAAGTGGTGAGGTTATCAGTATCAACATACATCTGTCAGTGTAGCACACATTGAAGGCCATGCTGCTAAGCCCTAGGTGTCTATACATGACTCCGTCATCAATGCAAGCATTCTTAATCCTGGGAAATGCTGACATCTGTGCAGTCACACACACATGATTCAAAACTGAAAATAGCATCCAAGCCTTACCTAGTCAACCATCCTATCATACAGTCATACCCCAAAGTTTGGATGGAAATGGCATGGGACATGTGATTTCAGTATATATATGAGACACATACACACTTCCACTCTGTACAGGCAGTAAGATAAACAGGACACTGCATGGGCAGTTCACCATTGGCAACACACCTATTCAAATCATAGCTAGCTACTGGCCACCACATGTGACCAGGAAGCCCATCCTGCCTATATGGACCTCATCAACTGTATTCTGATTTGGGTCTGTACCCTGATCCTGGGTCACTTGAATGACCCAAACATACATTGGAAGATGTACCCATGGCAGCATACAAATGGCCAGAGAGACATCAACAGTGGAATTACAAACACCTCTTTGCAGCTAAGGGCTACCCCTACATGAAGTAAAGGTGTGTTGTAGTTGATATTACACAACAAAGGTTACCACTGCAGCATCCCTCCAGTGTCATCCTCCATGGGAAAGCACAATACCCATCTAGATAGGGTCACACATACATACACCTCCAACATGAAATACAGCCTCCTAGGGTGGTATACATAGCTTCACAGCCCCAAACCCCTGTGTAGAGACTGGCACCAATATCCACACATACACCCTTGTGCTAGATGTGCATTTGTACAGATACGTGGAGTCAGGTATACCCGACAGGACTACATCATCCTGTGCAAGGATATGTACACCTGCCTGGTGGACATCTGCAGTACATAAATGTCTATAACAGGGATGGCATGCCACTGTCCAAGACAAAGTAGTGGCAGGTGCCCATTTACAAGCAGTGCCTCGTTAGTGTACACACGTGAATGGGACCACTCCTGAAAACCTGCACAGCAAACCCAGAGCCCACATTGTTGACATCTACTACAGATAATCATCTCCCATTCTGCACATATGTCTGCAACATCACAGGAACCACCTGCATCTGCTCACTTGTGGTGGTCAAGGACACCAGCTATACCAGTGCTGTAGGTATAGTATACTTGATGCCTGACAGAGTCAGTGTGTGTCCCCCCCATCAATACATCAGGATGTCCACAGTACCTGCCCCCTTCTCCTATATGTAGGGAACAGGTCACCACTGAAAGTCATGGTATACATTCTCCATGGGAGCATATCACCTCACAGGATGCATCCTGCATGACCCCATGCATAATATTGCAAAAATATCAGCCACTGTATTCAAAGGAGGCCTGACTACCGCCTTTGTCCCAGCCGTGTGAATGACAACCACTGTCACCCCTTTACACTAAGGTGGTGCGTCCACCAATCTGTCACATTATACACCCATCAGCCTAACTTGGCTGTTCTGCAAGGCCATAGCACAGTTTATAGCGAACCTCATTAACAAGAATATTGGCAACCTGCAAACACTCCATCATGCACAATTAGACTTTGTCAAGGAAGGGATTATGTCTGTTACACTCAGCTGACCTCTTTGACACAGTCACCAAAGCCATGGATGGGGGGGGGTAACAGTGCACACTGCCTACCTTGACCTGGACAAAATCTTTGACAGTATAACCCACCTGGCCATATTAGATATACACTCTCAAGTACTTCACCCCATATGTTACCATAGGGGTAACACACTGGCACGCTGACATGACCCAACTAATCCACATAGGGGAATCCAACTCAAGTGGTTGACCCATAACTAGCAGCATAATCTGTTGTTCTATGTCTGGGTCTCTGTTATGTGTGATGTGCACATCTGTATTGCAGGGCACAGCCATTGGCCTATGACCGACCATGTCTGCAAATGACTGCATGCTGTGTGCTGTCACCGGATTCCCTAGTGGAAATCTGCCTAGGAGGGTCTCATGCAGATACATGACTGGTGCCAGAAACATGGCCTCAGGCAGGATAGCAGGACATGCAGTGTCATCCCCTTTGGGGAGAGTGACATCCCCATATATTATCACAGTACTAACAAATCCTAGGCATGCTATCAGTCATGTGGGATCTGTGCACACAGGTTGATGGCAACATGACATTTCAGCAACATATTGCTTCTGTTCTATGGTAAACGTTCTACATGGCCCACCTCATACCTAAAGGTATGTCACCCTGGGACATGGATTCCTAACATCCCTATATTCCCCACAATAAGGCCCATTATTGTGTAAAATCATTCACCTCACAGAGCACATGCAGCAGCTGGGGACATCACAGAGGTTCCTCACCAGGGAGTACCAGGGCCTGAAACATCTACCATACACAGATAGGCTATAAGCCCAACCCTCTACCCAGTTTCATACATACTCCTCAGAGGTGACCTCTGTCTGGCATGTGAGGCAATCACGGACTCAGCATTGTTGGGACTTCTGCAGAAGTGCAACTCAAGCTCCACTCTTTTAACACAGACATACACCCTCAACCTGTTGGTGTGTGACATCAGCTGGTCTTCTTGGTGGCTCAGATGTGTGTCCCACACAATCACCCTGCTGTGGAATGGTCACCCTGTCTACTTCAGGCAGGGTAGCTATTTACACCTTGGCAGGTGGAACCTGGATAACTGGATGGTTAACTGCACATAGTCTATATTAAGACAACAAATGTTTCAAATTGTGAACACTCAGATGAGCGAAAATGCCGCAACTCGAAGTTTTTTTTTATCGCAGTACAGTGAAGATCAGAATATTTGCACTTTCTTCACTGTAGTGCAATCTCAGAGTTGGAATATATATTTAGCGTGGGGTGTGGGGGGCACAACCCTCCCACAATAAAGTTTTTGAGTTGCTGCATTTTCGCTCATCTAAGCATTCGCAATTTGAAACATTCATTGCCTTAATATAGACTCAACTGCACATACACCCTTGGGATATCACCTGTGTCCCTGTTGGATTGGGGCATCAGGTGCTGCCTTGCATACACATGGGCTAACATGTGGCCTAGGCATATGGGGGCTCAGGACCTATAGCCTAATAACCTGGTCCTAGGTATACCAGTTATGGCCTGCGTGCTGTGGCAGACTGTGTTGTTATGTATCCACACCCATCACTGCCATCGACTGTAGTGTGTCCCCTTTGGGCAGTATTACAGTACCATGTTATACAGCCAACATCCAACAAATATGTGAATGGTACTACAAGTGCATGTGGACATTCCAGCAACATCTGTGCTACACAATAACTGAGACCAGTGCATATGTGGTGTAGGGTTTCCTCCTTGTAGGTGTCCTACATCTGCAGTACCCAGATGTTTGCAGAATGTGTACATGTACCTGATACATGTGGACCCCATGCCAAACAAATGTGGATGTCTGGAAACTAGTTGGACAATATGTAATGGGTGTCCCCAGGGTGTGGGAAATGTGTCTGTGATGTGCCAGACCCCTCGGAACACAGTAGTGGTATATTAATATATGGTACTATATTCATTCCCTTACATTGTATGCTCAATATGTACACACTGTTGCTGAGGTGGAGCCTGTGTCTCCCCACTACTACTGCCTGTAACCTGCTGTCCTGCTGCAGGGGGTCACCAGGTATGCTAGCCATGGCTGTCAGACAATGAGATACAGGTATGGAGTACAGCGACCTAGCCAGAGTATGTCAGGAACAGTCAGGGACACCTGGACAATCTTTGAACTAACCCTGTATGACATTCACAGACTGAGAAGGGCTCACTGACAGTACATGATGTAAAATGCCAGCTGTATCCCCCAGTAGTTGCTGTCACTATTGTGCAACAGAAATCCAGTAGCATTCGTACATGAGCTGACCATTCCTGGGGAGACTCAGGGGCCAGAGCTGTGATCTGTGTCACTGTAGACAGAGCCAAAACGCAAGACTGTAGGTGCTGGACAGCAGACTAACAGCAACATGTCATTCCAAGATATGTTGTTGAAACCTAATGTTGAAATTCTTATTTCCCATAACTGCATACCCCATCTGCATTCCGTTACATGGTTAATTCTATGACATACCTGGTTTAATGCTGTACTCCTTTGTGAGCAGAAATCCAATGGTAGTTTTCCTTGGAAATCGCAGTCTGTCTTCATGAAGAAAATCACAGACCTCTTTACCGTAGGCAGCAGTTTGTCTTTTGTAGGTAATCCTCATGAACAGGTGATTGCCTGTACACCAATCTGTGACTCACACTTGCTAATAGCATACAGAACAACTGGTTTGCATTGCCATTAGCCAATGGCATGGCAACACAGTGCTACAGTTAAGGCCTTCATGTAGGCCTTTACCCTTTTTCTGGCCTGTAAGAAGGACATTATCGAGGTGTGGAAACTTCAGCATCACAAAAGGTAGGTAGAAATACTGTTCACTGTTTGGACTGATGTGGTATGTCCACAGTTTTGCATGCTATGTTTGGCCATTGTTAACAGACTTTCTGATTCAGCGGTAGGTTACTGCTTAACAATGTATGTTGGGGTCAGTAAGGAGACAGGCATATGTGAGTGTCATACATCATTTTTATCTGAATGTGCATGCTACTGAAGTGGATTCTGGTGTATCAGATGTGTATGTTTCTAGGGGGAGACTGTGACACATGTCCCTGTCACCTGAACACCCCCCTAACTCTTTATGTATGGGTGTTGTGTGGGTGCCCTGTTCTAGGTGTTTGGGAGGTATGATAGGTCTGTAGCAGGTAGCCAAACATGCTGCTGCATGTGTAGCAGGCTGCAGCTGCTGCATTCTGGCCAGGATTCCTACTGGGGATTATGAAGACATTGGGGGACTGCAAGCTGTATATATCAGTGAGGGAGCAGTGTCAGCTCTTGTGTCACAGCATTGCCAGGGTGAGGGTACCCATAACAGTCCAGGTGAGGCATGTGCCTCTGGTACATATGTTAAGTAGTAGTGCCATCCAGAGACTGGTAGGGGACATTTGGGACACATATTCGTATTTGTGACATATGTCCCACCCTCCGGGCCTTTGATGTGCTATTGTGGGTGGCAGTAACTGCGGTAGCAGCAAACAGTTCTGCTAGACATTGCAAGGCTTAGTTATTTCTATGTTGTATTGACAAGCATGTAGTTGTTCATGCAACAGACTGGACTGTGGGTGTCCAGATGTCAGACATGCTAGGAATGTAACAGATAGAGCTACTGAGTCATTGTGGGAGGTATAGTTGCAAGATATATGTGGATGCATACAGTGTGTTATGCAGGATTGGCATGAACATGTGTGCTTGGATGGCTATGACATGTGACACTGACCTGTCTGTCATGCTTTTGTAACCTCAGTCTACACTGACTTGCCAGTACTTCAGCACACAGAATAGGTTTGATGACAACCATGCCATAAGTAGGTGACACAACTGTGGACATTCTGCAACAGTCTGTGTAGTTGTCAGTTGTCCCTGATATCGTAGGCCTCCTGTCAATCCATCAACATATCTTTGGCTGTATGTAAAAGTAGTGTCACTGGTAATCAGGATATCTTCATAAAAAGACCAGTAAGTCCCCAGAGCTGAGTTGGCTTACTGGTGTGTTGCACTGAACTGTAGTTCAGAGTGTTCTGATTTCAGTATTTGGCAGGAGTGTCTTTTTCCCTAATGTTACATCACTGTACCGCATGATATTTTTACAAAAATATCAGTAACTCCCCAGAGCTGAGTTGGCCTAGTGGTGTGTGGTGCTCAGACTATAATTTAGAGGGTCCTGGGTCCAGTACTTTGCAGGGGTGTCTTTTTTCCTTAATATTACATCACTGTACTGCATGATATATTTACAAAAACAGCAGCAGTTCCCCAGAACTGAGTTAGCCTAATGGTGTGTTGCTCTGACTGAGGTTCAGGGGGTTCTGGGTTCAATAATTGGCAGGGGTGTCTTTTTTCCCTAATGTTACATCACTTTACTGCATGATATATTTACAAAAACAGCAGTTAACTCCCACAGCTGAGTTAGCGTAGTGATGTGTTGCTCTGAGTGTAGTTCAGAGGTCCCTGGGCTCAATCCTTGGTAAAGATGTCTTTTTTTTCCCTAATGTTACATCACTTTACTGCATGATATATTTACAAAAGCAGCAGTGATTCCCCAGAGCTGAGTTGGCCTAGTGGTATGTTGCTGTGACTGTAGTTCAGGAGATCCTGAGTTTGAGATTTGTCAAGGCTGATTATTTTATTGCTGGGCAGAACAGTGTCTGAATCAGATATGGTGATTAAAGAAGCAGTTTTAAGCAGGTTTGCGCTCCACGCCATGATGCCAAGTGGTGCTTAGTCCTAGTTAAACCTGCACTATTTCCAAAACTAGAAAAGAAAAAAGGAGTGATAGGAAAGTGGTGAAATGGGGGCAAGCTGGGGGAAAAACAATATGAAAGACAGCTAGGGATGTACAGGATGGGTATAGGAAAGGACCATAGCTCTCCATTTCTTGTACAGCAACAGCTGCCCATGATGTTGATAATTTGGAGCCTCACACTCCACAGGGAGGGGTGTGGTTGACATAACTTCATTGATTAATTGATGGGATAATTAATTCATGGCAGTGTACATGGGTGTGAAATGGATACCTATGTATGGGATGACATTTTTTGGGGGGGATAGATGCCCATTTTTTTAAGGTGAGAGTGGGATGTTGGGGAAGGGTTGTAGGTACTTTTAGGGAGGTAAGTTGGGTAGGAGAGGTTGCTTTCGCACACAGATAAGAAAGCAGACAGGGGAGGTGTATGACACATGAGGGGGTAAACACCTTGGATGGGGAGGGTGTTTGGGAATTGGAGGACCAAGTGCCTCAGATGGTAACTGTGGGACTGAGATCCCCACTCATGGGCAGTCACCACTACCCCTTCACGGCTCCAAAGGTGGTTGTGCTGGGGGCTGGGTGCCGGGGCCAGCCTGTTCCTCGATGTGCGCCAGTCTGCCCTCGATCTGGCGCAGTCTATCATCCAAGTTACATTGGTTGACCCTGCGCACCATACCTGAAACTGGATTCCAGGTGATGGTCTCTTCTCCGTGCCCATGTCCAAGGGTAACAGGTCCTGTCCCCTGAGGCGGTTCTACCCAAGGGTGATGCAGAACCAGCAGAAGGAGCAGCTCCAGGTTGGATCCCAGATGTGCTGGGGCCTGGTGCTACATCCAGATGAGGTGGGATAGGCAGATCAGCTGGAACCAGCCTACCCAATCATGCTATGGTGTTGAGGTTTGTCATGGTGTATTGGTTAGTCATGAACAAAACATTTCAATGTTACTTATAACAGCATGCATGGGTGTTCCAATTAACCCAGAACTATAGAATTGTATAGCATATGGAACACAGGCATAAACTGAATAACAGTCATTATTGTAACAGCATCCCAGTAGCAGTTACGGCAAAAGGCCAACAACGGTGGAATTTCAACAAGGTATGTTAGTATGCAACCATTGAAATATATAACCAATAGTACAACACAAGGTCCAACATTAGGTTTTGAGAACAGCATATGTGTAAATGCAACCATATCCATAGTATAAGAATAATAATTTGTGATGCAGATAAGTGGTGGGGGTGGGGGAAACATTCCATTAACAACTGTATAGGCTATATTTTTTGCAACAGTACTGCTGAATACTCTACAGGTCTGCCCTTACTTTACATCTATGTGTGCCCTATAGCTTCTGTAGCATGTACATACCTCTCAAGCTGTCAACAGGCATGGTATGGGCCAAGCTGTAAGAACTATAGGTACATGAATACAGGAGATGCGTACATGTCAGGGCAACATATATGACTAACAATGTGTACCCTGCACTGATGTGTGAGTGCGCTACTGGCGTACTTCAACTGGATTTATATCTGTGTCCAAGGTTATTGGCAACAGTGATCACTAGCTTTGATAGTGTGACACTTGAGAGACATGTATCATGCACAGTGCATGGACTATATACCTATCCTACTGTCATTCTTAGGCATGGTAGACATAAGTATACCCTTCATACAGCTATTACAGACATTTCTTTACCTGTAAGTCCTGTGTGGAGAATATCTGTTAACAGTATGTGATTGTTTCTGTAAATTGCCAGTACTGCTTGTCTGTTACTGTAAATAAATCTTACTACTGTTTCCTGGATTCAAACCCTGGTCTGTGTGTAGAAAAAGTAACAACATAAGTATTGCTTATCACACTGAGCTACTGGGCCACTACTGTATGTTGGCTGAAAGATAGGTGCCTAGAGCTCACCTGCTGACAAAGTCTGACCTTGTAATATCAGTAGAGTGTCATAGGAGGCTGCAATGATAGTTGAACATACATGCATGAGATTCACACATCACAGAGATAGTAGGTGAAGTGTGTTTTAATAGTTGGAATGCAGGTGTACACAATTAAACCCTAGTGGATGGGAATATGTTTGATCTGTACAGACCATATCAGGATGCTTTGATGCCTACCTGACCCATATACATTTGCAGATGGTATATTTGCAGTCTACAGCTACTACTGTCATACTTGCCTGCATCAGCATACCTATGCTCAGGAATGCATATAGCTGAAATGCAAAGATTAACACAAGTCAGTCCTGAGGGAAAAACACTATAACACCTTGCACATTACTATTCAAGGTTCACATGTTAGTGTATAACATATATCAAATTGCATTCTGTCTTGTAGTACAGCTCCAGATCTACACTTTAGCATTTTAGTGAAGGATTTAATGTAGAAAATCTAATTCAGAAAGCATCACAACAGGATAGAGTAATGGCTATCCAAATTAAGGGGAAACCAGTGGAACAGGAAGCAGTTGGTCAGGTGCCATATGAAGATAATTTGGAACATTCAACAGGAAACCAGTATAAATGTTCACTTGAAGCTAAACAGCAAGAGAAGGAACAGGAAACTGTGGAAACTCTGATGCAGTCAATGTTGAGGTGTGATAGGCCAGTGAGTTCTCATATGATAGAGCAACGGATGGCACAGGATGAAATTGAAGACAGTGTGCCACATGAGGATGCTATAGAATCTTCTACAGAATGCCTGCAGGAATTGGAAAATAAAGGATGTGCCCTCAGTTTGGAAGAAAATGAGCTAAGAGAAGAGTTGCTTGATTTAATAGACATAGACAGATATGTACAGGGTGGCCATGGCGGTGCAGCGGTTAGCATTGCTGCCTCACAGCAAGAGGTTCTCCAGTTCGATCCTCAGCTGGGGTGCCTTCTGTGCAGAGTCTGCATATCCTCCCTGTGGTTGTGTGGGTTTCCTCCAGGTGCTCCTGTTTCCTCCCACATCCCAAAGACATGCTGTAGGTGGATTGGACACTCTAAATTGGCCCTAGGCATGAGTGCGTGCATGTGTGTACCTTCTGTGGAAGATCGGGTGCTGGGCTGGCAACTCAACACCATAAAAATCCACTGCCAATCATGAGTGGACAGGTGCTCCACTGTGGTGACCCCTAACTGGGAAAATCTGAAGGAAGAAGACAGATATATCAAGATCAATGAAAGAAGTAGACTGCAGAAGGTTAATAAAACAAATGAACACAGTAATTAAGACTGTTCATAGAGATCCATGCGATATAACAGAAGTAAAAAGGATATATTACTGCACACCTAAATTAATAACTGATAAAGTTCTACCACAAGAACACAGAGTAATTAGGGAAAGGAAGGGGAGAAATCAAATAGCATCATGGAAATATCGAATAAAGAAAACTACAAAGCAGTTATGACAAGAAGTGTTACTGTTAGAAGACTTTAGAAGAGGGAATAGACTGACAAAAATACTAAGAAAAATAGATGTCATAAAAGCAATGCGCAGTATTAGAACAGACCAGGATCTATCATACACTATCGCAAATAGACTAAAAATTTCAGCACAGGTGGAAAAACTTAGAAGATAAATATAAATGAAAAGTACAAAATAAGCAATTTATTGATGACCCAAAAAGTTTTATAGAGAATTGGAAAATAAGGTAAAAGGAAATGGAAGACTGCCAAAAAAAGAAGAAATAGATACATTTGGAGAAGTATCTATGAAGATACTGTGGAACATAACAAAGATTATAAATGGATAGAAGAAGTTAAAGAAAGAATAAGAGGTTAAAAGGTACACGATATGAAATGGGATGAAGTAACAACCAGAGAGATTGAAAGAAAGTTAATAAAAGCCTATAATTGGAAAACCCCAGGCCCAGATGCAGTACCTAACTTTTGGCTGAAAGTATTAATATCTTTGCACAAAGATTTAGCCTTGAGTAAGAACTATTTATATGTGCACCATGAACAGACACCAACCCGATTAACAACAGGAAAAACAATGCTCCTTCCTAACAGTGAACCTGCAAGCTACCCTAAAAGTTATAGACCAATAACTTACCTTCCGGCGACGTATAAACTATACATGGGAAATGATGCCAGCAGAGTTTATAGTCATTTAGAACTTTAGAAGAAAACTTAATTATGGCAGTAGAATAAAAGGGCAATAAAAGAAAGCCATATGGAAGAAAGGATCATTTGATGTTAAAGTCATAGTGGAGAACTGTAAAAAGGGGAAGAATCTAAGTATGGCATGGACTGACTATAAAAAAGCATTTGATAGTATCCCACATTCATGGATAAAAGAGTGCTTAAAAATGTATAAGATACACCCTACACTAATCGACTACATTACAGTGACCATGAAACAGTGGCAGACCTCTTTGCAATTAAGCCACGATAAAGGACAAGTTATTATCCAAGGGGGATATTCCAGGGTGACTGTCACTGCTGCTGTTCTGCCTTGCCCTTATCCAAGTAAGCTGTCTACTTACAGCTTAGGCCATGGCTATAATCTGGCTCCTAGAAAACAATGAAGTGTAAAGATTTCTCATCTTCTCTTTGTCAATGATTTAAAACTGTATAGCTCATCAGATCAGGAACTGAAAGCACAACTGCAAGTTGTCAAAACTTTTTCAGATGATATAAGAATGTCATTTGGTCTTGCTAAATGTGCAAAAGCAACCTTTTAAGCAGGAAAACTACAACACCAGGAAAACATCAGTTTGGGACAAGAATGTCATATAAAAGAACCTGAGCAAGAAAGAGTGTATAAATATTTGGGAATTGATGAAGGATCAAAAATAAAACATGAACAAATGTGAATAAAACTTAGTAAGGAATACTTCAGATGACATAAATTAATCCTGAAAACAGCATTGACATCTAGGAACAAAATCCAAGCTATAAACCAATTTGTTCTTCCTGTCCTAACTTACAGTTTAGGAGTGATTGACTGGCCCCGCAATGTATTGGATAGATTAGGTAGGAAAACAAGAAGGATGCTTCATGCTCGCCAAATAATTTAAAAAAATCAGTGCATACCAAGATTATATATTTCCCATTCCAAAGGAGGGATGGGCCTCCTTGAAATTGATTATATGTATAGATCTGCAATTGTGGGACTCCACACATATCTGTTGACCTCACAAGACCCACACATTGTAAACGTTTTGAAACATGAGGAGAATAAATCTAAGATGACTTCTCTGCTTAGCTTAATCTAGCAGAAGCATATCGGTGTCAAGCAGGAATGGAAATCAAACCAGAAGTAGATAAAAATCAGGCAGCAACTGAATGTGCCAAAAAACAAAAGAAAGAATATAAGGTGAAGAATCAGATGAGAAGGCAAGAAATGTGGAAAAAGCATAAAAATAGTTGTAAGTATAGAAAACTTCTGGAAGCACCTCATGTTGATCAGGAATGAAGGCAGGAATGGTTAAGGAGAGGCAAATTCAAACCAAGAGATGAAAGGTTAATATTGGTGGTCCAAGATAGAGGGCTGCATACACATTGGTTTATAAAGTCTATTGAACATGTGAGAGAAGCAGCCAAATGTAGGTTTTGTAATATCAAACTGGAAACAGTTGCACACCTCGTTGCTGGTTGCGACATACTAATGGCAGAAGGACTGTATACTGAAAGACATAATAATGTGGCGAGACTGTTGCACTGGGGATTGTGCAAACATTATGGTAATGAAGTGGCTGAAAAACTCTAGAAACATGAGCCACAAAGCATCATAGAAATTAATTTTTATTTATTTATTTATTTTACATTTGATAACCGAGAAAGTCTGACTGGACACAGGTCCATTTTCAGCTGAGGCCAAGGGAGAAAAGCTTCAAATAACAGTACAGTACACAAGAGAGGATTCGAGCATACATATAAGACTACATTTCAGCATGCAATAAGCAGATATTAAATGGAATCATCCATTACCAGCAGTTCAAAAGATAGATGCTAGAAAACCAGATATAGTGGTCCAAGAAAAGAAGACGAGAGTAGCATTGACCATTGAAATTGCCACACCCGGTAACTACAGTGTCTTGTGCACAGAGAGACACAAAGTCATAAAATATCAGGAGCTGCAGGAAGAAAAAAGAGCAACATGGAAGAAAGATACCCAGACAGTTCTAATAGTAGTAGGAGCAACATGTACTATAAAAAATAATTTACAATCGTATTTAGATATGTTACCAATACATGTAAGTCCATACAAATTGCAGGAGGAGTTATTATTGGGCACATTGCGGGTGCTGCGAAGAGCACTTTTGTCTGACATCAAAGATTGAAGCAATACTAATTTCATGAACTTTAATCGCACTTTGACTTAGGAATGGGGTTCATTCCCATCATGGTATTAGAAACCTAAAAGACTTGGAGAAATTAAAAAACACATAACAGTTTTTTTAGCAGCCAAACATCAGTCACTTCATAGTGTTCTATCCATATTTGTTTTGCAGCACCTGTAAAATTGGATTTCTTCAACAAAAGACCAGTATATACACAACAATTGGCAGAAGAAAGCTTTATTGAGAGTGACATGACAGTCATTGGTATACAGTTGATAAACTTTATTATACTTTATTTTAAATAATGCATGTATTGAAGATGTGCTGTTATTACAGAACCTATGCAATACTACAACTTTATTTTCTTCACAATTCTGACTGCAGTTGTACTGCATTTCCTGTAAATCATAAATAAATGTTATTTATTCCCTTCACATTTATAATGCCAGTGTACTTTATTACTAGATCATTAGTATTAATACATAGTATACACATGTCATTCCTACACATTATTAATGTTATTGTAGTACACTCAGAACAGAATATACCTACTGGCAGTTACTGCTGTACTCTTTCTTATTTATATTACTATATATTGCAAGATACATCTGTACTCACCACACTCTCGGTTCATCCTCGCTAGGCACCTGGTGTGGGCCTCCAAGTTGCGAGCCCTCTCCTCTGCAGCTGTGGGAAGGGAAACACACCATTAAATGTACCTGTCTATCAGATATTTATGCTAGAATTTGGTAAAGCAATGGTTCCTATACTTACAAACTTCTGGGGCATTCTGGTCCCAAGCATCTCGGCTCCATTGGGCCAAGAGCACCCCCTTCCTCTGCTTCAGGTCATCATAATGATGATGCACCTGCTCACCAGTGTGGGGGATTCCAGTAGCAATGGTGAAGTTACATGCCAGACAGTCCCAGGCCTCACACTTGTATTCAGAGCCCTGGTACTGGCCCTGCAGCAGTCTGTCATCACGGTCTTTGACAAGGAGCCCAACCATGGCCCTGTACTCCAACATGCCCCAGCACTGCGCCCAAAAGTGCAATCCCTCTCTGACTTCAGCCATAGCTCCTGCAGTAATAAAACTCCAACAGGTTCTGGCTGTATTTCCACCTGTGCAGCTTAAATAAGGCTATTTTCCTGCCCTTTCCCACCATTGGACCATTTTTAAAAATGCTAAGCTCTGCTTAGTAGTGCACAAACCTGCTAAGCTTAGTTGAACAGTGCTTAAAGTGGCAAATGCTTAGCAATGCTTAGCAGTGTGAAAACTCACCTGGCTGAGCTGAGGACTTCTTAAACTGGGAGTGCTAAACACTGCCCAAACAAGCTAAGCAGAGCTGCACATTGCTAAGTACTGCTAAAACAGGTTCTGTTTGAGAATTGCTTAGCTTTGCTTAGCAGTGCTTACCCATGGGCAAACTACAGTTTTTTTTTACAAAAAAAAGCTTATTGCAAGAATTTGTTCATTAATGATAATTTATTATTATGTGTATCTATTTTACTTTATATCCCCTAAACATATGCATTTCAGTATTCTAGGAGGAATAGTCAGCTTTCAGCAGGGAATATTACTTAAAAGTAGGTACTGGAATTTGATTTACATCATTGATTATGTATTGTGGGTCCCAGAAAGGAAAATATAACAAATGAGGGTAGATTTTTGAAGAAATTTAAGAAAATATCTGGCATGTAAGATGTGAATTCAGAAGTAGGAGTTCAGATTGAATTTACATATTATTCCTCGAGGTACAAAAACTGGGCTAGGCTATACAGAAAGTATATTTCACAGGAACACGTGCATTTAATTGAAAGTTTTGATATGCATCCAATAAGTATCAGATCATGCGCCAAAAATAACTAAAATAAAAATGCAGGATAATGAAATAAAAATGAGACACTAGTGCTTTCACACATATCTGTTCAAAAGAGATGAAGTAAAGGAATGGGTAGTGGAAATTATTCGGGAATTATTAGGGAAGATAGAAATTTCTTCTGAAAATATAGCTAGGGAGTTGGATAAAACTAAGGTGGAGTTTAATAATAGGGTGGAAATAAATGAAAGAGAGATATGGCTATGAAATAACAAGAATTATTTAGAGGGACTGACAAAGGTTGAAGTATTACAGATTAGGTGGAATCTCATAGAAAAGGAAAAGGAGCAATCTTAGAATGCTGAACAGAAAATAAGGGATTACCCTGACAATATGCATGAGTTTAGAATGGCTGCTGTTAAGAAACTGATTTTTGATAAAAACACCAGCTCACAAAAACGTTTAGTACAGCAATTCAGGCAACAGAAAGTATAAAAGTGTCACCAAGCTTAGAGAGCCTATTACATTTAGATAACCAGAGATTTTGTAGAGGTACTTGAAATATTTCAGAAATTTTATAAAAATCTGTATAAAGCAGAGACATATGGAAATCAAAAAAATGTACAAATGAAAATTTTATGCAAGAATTAAATATGCCACGGTTAGAGGTAGAAGAGGCTCAATCACTAACAGGGTAGGAGGAGATGAGATAAAAATGATGCATAACCAGTCTATAGGAATGTCTCTAGGAATACATGGTACTCCTGTGGAAGTTTGGAATGTAGAAGGGAAGAAACTGATAAAGATCTTTAAGGTTTCGTTTAACAGTATTTTAAAAGGAGGAGAAGCACCAACATCCTGAAAGAAAGCTATGGTGGCTGTAATACCTAAAGATGGTAAAGACTCCATCAGATCCAGCTTCATATAGGCCTACATCAGTTCTAAATCATAATTATAAAGCATTTACGTCTGTAATGACTAAAAGAATAGCAAATATGCTGAAATTGACAGATATGGATTAGTGTGGTTCTGTGGAGGGGAGGCAACCATTTAACAACATTAACAGAACACTGATGATCCATAGGGAAGCAGAATGTAAGAAAATATCAATGTTGGTGAATCTAAATGCACAGAAAGCATTCAACGGAGTAAGCTGGGATTTTATGAGTAGGGCAATGGAAGCATTTGCATGTTCTGATAAAGTTATAATGTTGATTAGGAGGATATATAAGGGATTGGAGGTGAAAATTAAATTAGTTTAATTTCTCTCTTATATGTTCTGTTTGAGCAGATGAACAAAGAAGGGATGTCCTCTTTCCCCTTTGTTGTTTGCATTATATCTAGAACCACTGGCAAAGAAAATAAAGGCTTCAGAAATTCAAAGATAAATTGGTGTGGTAGTCGAGAAAAGCTGGCTTTATTTGCAGATAATATTATTTTATACCTGATAAAAAACAGAAAAAGACATTTTAGTGTTGTGGAACATTTTGAGACCATTTCGAGTCTTTTCTGGATTCAAAATTAATGAAGATAAAACAAAGGTAGTAACTGTAAATTATTTACAGACACACAAATTGGTTCAACAATACCCATATTTATGGGGACATGATAAAATTAAGTACTTAGGTGTGAGGATTAAAAAAAAGATTTTGTTATAGCAGCTAAGGATATGTGGATGCAGACTAAGCAAAATATAATACAAAAACTGAAAAATTGGAAGTATAACAGTAACCATACAGAATACTATATTCATAAAGGAGCAGAAAATATTCTAAGAACTACGCCAACATGGGAACAGGAAAGGAGATAATACCAATAGGGATGACTGCAGTTACAGATAGAGACAATAGGCAAGAGGAGGCTGAAATTTACTGGAGAAAACTAGCCATGGCACCAATATATAAAATAATTAGAGAGGGAAAAGATAATAGACTGAGAAGAAGCCAGTGATTTATTTGGACAGCAGGCTAGAAATTACCTTTCCTATCAAGGACTGATATCAGAGTATAGGCAAAGAGAAAGAAATAAGCGGATCCTAAGCAAAAGACAAGCACTGGTCGAATTTTTAGTAGAATCTAGAACAGAAGTTGCTGTTAAAAAGGGATAATTAGTAATAGTAATTAGTAAATTAGTAGAGCATGTAAAATATTGCATGATAAATAAAGAATCAATCAGAGGAATTTAGAAAAGATCGGGCAGAGAGACAGGATAAGCAGTTCACTACGAAACAATGGGGGATATATGTATGACTCCCAAATATGCAACAAAGTCTAAAATATTTAGGATCTTTGCTTGGAAGTGTTTACATAGGTATTTATATACCCTAAGAAGACTCCAAATAATGTTTCCTCAGGTAGATAGTAAATGTTGGAGGAGTGATGGAGAAGAAAGAGATAATTGGCAACATATTTTTGGGAATGTATTGAGTTGGCAGACCTTAAAAATTCCCTGCTGACTACTCTATCAGAAAATCACTAAGGAAAGGATTTTTTAGAGCTATGATACAGACTCGGAATTGCCTAGACATAGTAAGGACTCAGTGAGTCTAATTATGGTGGCTGCCAAAAAAAGCAGTTACTAGAAAATGGAAATCAAAGTCTAAACCAACTTTACTAGAAGTAGCGAATATAGTAACAGAGATAAAACAACTGGAAATGGGATCTTTAGAGATACAGCAGGTGTAAATTACATAGCAAAATGGGAATTGTGGGAACAATACATATGGAATAATGTTTTGGAGGAGGAATGAGGTTTAAAAGAAAGCAGGATTTGAAAGAGCTATGTAATATTTGACTGACAATGACCAGATAGATTATAAGTGATGTATATAATGTATGCAACTAAAACTATGTCAGTATGGTTTGTTTTCACTTATATAAATGTATGATTGCCTATGTCATAACAGATCATTTCATAAAGATGTTCCTTGTTTAAAAAAGCTGTTCAATATCATGCTCAGGACATTTTTTTGAGAGGAGCACTGGCTGCCCTTCATACAAAGAAGAAGAAGAAGCTACGGCTAACTCTTCAAAGAACAGAACAAGGTTCACAATGCAAGAATTCCCCTTCAGCAATCCACATTGTTCTTGTATAATGAAATGAGATCCTCTGTGTCATTTTAGCTAAACTCAGTAATTAGATTTATAGATTCATAGATATTCCAAGGCCACTGGGTCTCATGACAATTCTTGCCTTGCCAGTACCCTCCCTCAGGCAGTACCTCCTTTCTCCTGGTGAGCCATACCAGTCAACCTTGAGTAAGTTTGTGGATATCCATCCAGTCATCTAGTTTATATTTTGATTTGGGAGTTGACGGTTTATAAACCTGTCCCTCCATCATGTTTTATTTGTCTGTTGGTGAAGAATTAGGTCCCTGGTTCTAATATTGATGAAGATACTGGACTTGCAGATTACCAGGAATTGTTGGATGTGCCTGGTTAGGTCCATACCAAAAGGGGCAGTGTACTCAGACAGGTCTGATGAATGCCAAGTTCAGTGGATCAATAACCTTCTTGGACCTAAATACCATACCTTTTTTTTATAAAGTTGCACAGCATAGACTGATCTCCTCAATACCATAGACATGTGATGTTCAAAGACTACATTACTGTCTACATGTTGTCAAGTCTTGACTACTGTGTTGGGGTTGAGGTGTGTTGTCAATATGATTGTTACCAGGGGTGGCTGACTTCCTGAGGGATACTGTTATGTATTTCTTGGCATTTAGTTTTAGTCCTTAGGTCTGACACCAGTTATTTGTCTGTGTTAGCCCTTCCTGGAGAACATTAGTATTGGTGGGGGATTCGACTGCCCCTAATTTGCAGTTATCTGCAAGTTTGGACAGCTAGAGGGCCTTGACAGTGATCTTGACATCAGAAAAGAAGATGGCAAAAAGGAGCAGCCCTAGTTCCAGTCCATGAAGGACTCTTCTGGTGACTGGACTCTTTGTAGAGGTTGACTCCTCAGTTCTAACTTCCTGGGTCATATCTGTGAGTCAGATGGCTATCCACTGTGTGACACAAGAGTTTATACCTAATCTGTTGAGTTTGTAGTGCCTGTGTGTGGTATTGTGTCAAATCCCTTAGCCAGGTCAAGGTAGGCCATGTAAACCAATTTGTCCATCTCCATTGCTTTGGTGGCCTTCTCAAAAAAGGCCACCAGGTTAAGTAGGCATGACCTGCCGCTGATGAAATCAAATAGGTTTGGGTCCAGTGTGTGACATTTTCCTGTGTCATTATTTATCATTTCCAAGGCAATTCTTTCCAGGTCTTTGCATATGAGGCCAGTGAAACTTATGGGTCTGTAGTTTCCAAGGTCTGCAGGTGGCCCACCTTTGCCCAGAGGGATGATGGTTGCTCTTCTCCATTTGTGAGGTATGAAGGCTTTTTGGAGGCTGTGGTTAAGTTGTGATTCCCAACAGCCTGATACGTCATGGTTCGTGCTTTTCAGAAGGCAGCCTGGGATACTGTTGATGTCCATCGATGCAGTGTTCTTGGCCTTAGAGAGAACATTAAGGACCTGTACCCTAGTGATAATAGGAGGAGTTAAATTTGATGATATTTCCTGTAGGGAGACTGGAGGACATAAAGTTATAGCTGAATTTGTCTGCCAATAGATTTGCTTTATTTCTGGCTCAGTAGAGGTAGCTCCATTAACAATGAGCTCTGTACACAACTGTGTATTGCATTTGATGTTGCAGACATAGATAAAGAATGCCTTGTGGTTGTCCTTGGCCTGGGAAGCCAAATGTACCTCATATCTGGCATTAGTAGACTTTATTTGTCCTGTGAATTGTTTGTTTAATTTGCTGACAACGTTTTTTATCCTGCTGGGTGCTACACCTTTTAATTTTGCCATTATTTTCTTCCTTCTGTTATACATTCTGCTGTTTTTGTGATGCCTCAAGGATGGCTTTTCTTTAAATTTGTTCTGTACTTATTCCTGATGGGTACAGCTGCATCTCTCCAGCTATTAATATGCTTGTATAGGTTTTTTGTGAACAGTTCCATGTAGGCAGTAGTGTTCTCAGGGCTTGGGGGGGGGGGGGCTTGAAATTTTGCCAAGTAACCAGTTAATAGTAGGAAGTTATCCATAGAATAATTCCTCAACATTCCACAGGGGTTCCAGGCTTACTTTTTATTCAAAGGAGACTGTTCTGTGGTCTAACCTTACAAGAGAAGACATTACACTAGTTTTTTTTTTTTTTGGCCCTACTTGGGCCTGGAAGGGTCCATGAGGTAAAGCTGTCACCAAGTACCTCCCTTTATATTTAGTTCGCTGTTCTCCTAAAACAGAATAAGAATCTGCAGTTTTTCTGAACCACGGTAGTTAGGTAACTAAAAAATGAGACTATGTCTATGTCAGGGGAACTGCACGCTCATACTCCGAAGAGAAATAAGTCAGACTGACACTTTACTTATAATATTTCATTTCCTCCTGTGTCACTAATTAAAACTTAAGCAGCATCCTCCCATTGACACCTGATCATGGACCAGTACAAACTATGATGGAGATGCAGGGTAATGATATAAATATGGAACACTGGAACTTTAGTACTTACCTGCTAAAAAGAGAAGAATTTATGTACTGTTTATTCAAGAGTTATTAGGGAACACAGAAAGTTTTTCAGAAGCGATAGTTAACAAATGCGATAAAATGAACAAGAACTTTAAATAAATAGCATTACAGAAACAAGGCATAGAGAGATGTGCCAAAGAAGTAACAGGATTTATTCATCTGACAAAAATCAAAGTGTACCAGGAGCAGGACAAACTCACAATAACAGGAGCTACTGCAGAGTGTTAAAAGGAAAACTAAGGGAGCATTTGGACAATATACATGAGTTTAGAAAGGTTGAGGGTTAAGCATCCATTTTTGATAACTACTCTAGAGTACAAAAAGTTTTAGAACAACTTACGCAACAGAAAGTAGAATGCATTTTAACTACACTTAATGAGAATATGACAAGAAAAATAACCAGAAATCCTATAGAGGTCTTAGAGAAGAAATGTTATGAAAATGTGTATAAAGCAAGGGGGGGTGGGAAACAAAGAAAAGGCACAAAACGAAATCTTTATGGAAGACTTGTCATGAGAAGGTTAGAAGGAGTTGAGACTCAACAACAATAGCTATGTCAGGAAGAGATAAAATAAAAATAATCCTGTATAATCAATTAATAGGGAAATCTTCAGGAACAGGTGGTATACATGTGGAAATATGGATGTTAGGGTAAAATGTAGTGATAAAGATCTTCAAAGCTTTGTTAAATGATATATTTAAAAGTTGTGGAGGAATTATCGGCATCTCAGAAGACATCAGTGGTAGCTGTTTTACAAAAAGACAGTAAAGATCCTTCAGATTCAGCTTTGTATAGATCCATTGCAATTTTAAACTGTGATTATAAAGTGTTTATGTCTATAATAGCTAGGAGAATGAAAAAAAAGATTTTACCAAAATTCAGTGTGGTTTTGTGGAAGGGAGTCAAACATTTGACAATGTAATCCAGAGAAGCAGAATGTAAGAAAACATCATTGTCATTTGTATGACTTGATGCAGAGAAAGCATGCAATAAAGTTATCTGGGATTTTATCAGTAAGGCAATGGTAGCAATTACATTCCCTTATATAATAATAGGATTAATAAGGAGACTATCTGAAGGATCGGAGGCAAGAGGTGGGAGGGGTCCTCTCTGAGAAGCTTCGCTTGAACTCAGCAGTGGACAGTGCAGTAGTGCAGTGGTAGAGTTGTCACCTCACAGCAAGAGGTTTTGCAGTTTGATTCTTGGCTGGGGTGCCTTCTGTGTGGAGTCTGCATGCCCTCCCTGTATTCATGTGGGTTTCCTCTGGGTGCTCCAGTTTCTTCCCATGTTTCGAAGACATGCATCTGGAGCGTTTCTCCCCAGGCCTCCACTGAAAATTGGCTTCATTCCAAGTCAGACTTTCCCAGTCAACAAGTGTTAAATAAAAATAAAAAAATAAACAAAGGAACCAGACAGAAATGTTGTTGTTCCTGTTATTTGTTTTATATTTAGCACCATCATCAAAGAAAATAAAAGCTTCACAAATTCAAGGATATAACTAGCATGATAATTAAGAAATGTTTTCTTTGTTTGAGTTTCTACTTGATAAATCAAGAAAAGGACATTTTGGTGTTGTGGAACATTTTGAGACAGTTTTAATTATTTTGCAATACCCATATTTAATGAGGGCGTGATAAGATGAAGTATTTAGGTGTATGGATTAGAAAGAATACTGTTATGACAGTTAGTACACGTGTAGGAAGAGACTAAACAGATTATAATAACAAATGGAAACGTTTGATCATGTGAAATAAGATAAGAATAGTAACAATGTTTTTGCTCCTTTTAGACTTATTTACCAGTCTGGTATATTTCTGTTGACCAGAGGAGAAGTTGTGGATGACAGTTCATAAAGAGTTGATAGAAGAATATGAGTTCTAGCTTCCAGATTTTAACGGGTGCTTTAAAGCTATACAGTTAGGGCTCGTAAATATAATTCAAGCAGACCATTATAAATCAAAGTGGAAAAAGGTGATGATGAAATGGGGGAAGGAGATTTCAAGACATAACGAAATACTCAGATTTTGTGTGCAAGTCTTTAAGGAGAATAATAGCAGCCATACAGGAATGGAGAAAGAAGATTGTACTGATAGGGATATCTGCAAGTAGGGGAATAGAAAATAGGCAAAAGGGGGTAGAATTTAATGGAGGAAAATTACAAAGGAACCAATTAATTGGCAACAAATAGCTCAGGAGGGGAATGTAATAGCACAGGATGAGGCTAAACAGGAATATGCACCGCAGGTTATAGACTGCCTTCCTTGCCAGTCACTGATAATAGATTGTAAGCAAATAAAAAGGGATGGGGGACTGCTAATTGAAAGATCAGCTCTGTTAGAGATTGTACTTTAATCTAGAACAGAAGATTCTGAACCAAGGTTTTGCTAGCAAAAACTGTGGGGTAATTAGTGTGGCATATAAAATAATGCACGATAACCATAAGACTCAATCAATCAAAATATCAATGGAGGCTAGAAATGATTGGAAAAAAGAGAATAGAAAGGCAAATTACAAAGGAACAATGGGAAGAAATCTGTATGGTCCCTAAATATGCAACAAAGTCCAGAAAGTTTGGGATTTTTGGATGTGTTTTCATGTGTATTTTATAGCCCAAGTAGACCTTAGATGGTTTTCCCTCAGTAAACAACAAATGCTGAAGATGTGCTGGGTAAGAGAGAGGATGCTGAGACCATGTTTTGTGGAGATGTAATGAGCCGGCAGATTTTAAAATTTCCTGTAGCAATTATTCTTTTGATCTGGGATATAGAATCTAAATTGCCTAGGCATAATAAAGCCTTATACATTTAATCTTATTTGTGGCCAAAAAAGAAATTGCTAGAAAATGAATATCAAAATATAAACCAGCCACAATGGAAGTTTTAAATATTGTAAGGGCGATAAAAGACCTGGAAGTAGGATCTTTAGAAAAGGGATGAGCAATTTTCACAGAAACAAATGTAATATGTGAGAACAATATATGCAGAAAAATGTACAGCATAAGGAGTGAGGGTTAAAGGAACTCTGGAACTGAGTACTATTTGAAAGAGGGAGTGTGTGAAAATTAAAAGAAAACATATGTATACTGCACAACAATTAGTATGGTTTATATTCTTTTCTACTAATGTATGTGAACTCATGTTGAAACTTAAAATGTGATGATTTAATTGATTTAATAAAGATATTTAAAAATAATTTGAACAAATGTAGCAAATGATCTAAATTCCTCTTCTTAACTCTTTCTATTCCAGTGGCGGATCCAGGAATTTGCAAAGGTGGAGCCCAGTCTGCTTAGTTGACTACCGGGGTGGAAGTGGGAAAGTGGGACACTAGATTTGGTGTCCATGGTGGACGTGCTTAGGACGAATGCTGGATCTATTGGGAGAAGGATGCTAAGGTTGGAGCTCCCAGGTAAGAGGAAAAGAAGACCTAAGATAAGGTTTATGGGTGTGGTAATAGAGGACATGCAGGTGGTTGGTGTTGCAGGGCAAGATGCAAAGAACAAGAAGAAATGGAAACAGATGATCCACTGTGGTGACCCCTAATCAGAGCAGCCGAAATGTGTGTGTGTGTGTGTGTGTGTGTGTGTGTGTGTGTGTGTGTGTGTGTGTGTGTGTGTGTGTGTGTGTGTGTGTGTGTGGTGGGGATGCTGATATTAATGTGAGGGACCAAGTCAGCCCTATTCCATTATATTGTACTCTAAAGCTCTAGAAGACCTGTCTGGGAGTTAAGTGTAAACTCTTGGAGAATCACAATAATAAAACCACAAAAGTTTCTTATAAGTTCATAGGTGTTTACTAGGCTAACAATCACAAGGGCCTCTTTAAGCCTAGCCATGCATCCCAAATCTCTGACAAGTTCTGATAGCCTTGATAAGTGTAAGCAGGGGTTTGGGAGATGAAACATTTAAAACCAGAGGCCTGGAAGATGAACCATTTACAGGTTGCCTATGTCCATTAGAAACGTAGGTGTCAAACCAGGGTTGAATTTCCTGATCCCTATCCAACTGTCCAAGTTACACTTGAATTGGGTTAGGGAGAACTCTGCCTCACATGGATGGGGAGCCTGTTCCATAGATGGGGTAGTCTCTGGGATACATACCTGTCTCTCCATCAGGTTCTATTTATATCACAGGCAAGGTGTTAGTCTTTAGAACAGGTAATTCTGTTGATGCAGGAGGTCCATCAGAGTGGGGTCTGACAGTGCCCTGTATGCCAGGCATAGATCTCCCCTCATAAAAAGGATATTTCTTCAATTTGTGAAGTTCTTACTGAGAGTGAGGATCAAACCTTGTACTTTGTGCATGGGAGGAGAACACCTTAACCATTATGCTAATTGGCCTTTCTGCTTAGCTGTTATATCTATTTGCACACTGGCAAAGAAACAGTCATATTACATATTTAAGGATTGAGTATTCAGTGTCTTTAAGCTGAACAAAATGCCATTACTCAAAATACTTTTTTTAAGGCATGTAGTGCATGCCTGGCTACATCCACGACACTATATGTGCTTGTGGAAGAATCCACAGATAACCCTATATGTGCTTGTGGAAGAATCCACAGATAACCCTATATGTGCTTGTGGACCAATCCACAGATAACCCTATATGTGCTTGTGGAACAATCCACAGATAACCCTATATGTGCTTGTGGACCAATCCACAGATAACCCTATATGTGCTTGTGGAACAATCCACAGATAACCCTATATGTGCTTGTGGACCAGTCCACAGATAACCCTATATAAGCTTAGGGAGCAATACTCAGATTTTAAGCCAGGAATGTAGTCACAATTTTCTCTTGGTGGTTACACACTCAAACGATTATTGCCTCCACTCATACCTCTTAGCTGCCCACGATTTTCAGGGATGTCCCACTTTTGGTTCAAAATCTTTCTCGGTCATTAAAAATATGGACTTAATTTACATCAGAAAATGCATGCCAATTCAAGCATTATTATTGGGTCAATTTTTTGTCATCAGTATTAATATTTAAAAATTGTCCCTGATTTGGGAGCCTTTTACCTGCTTCTGGACAAGGGTGCAGCAAGGCATACTGCTGATACTCAACAGAATACTATTTTCTATACATTAGTTAAAGAAACCATGGCTTTTTTAAGCCATAATACATCCACAACTGTCTAAATTAATACTTCCAATAGGAGTCTCGTAGATTGAAAAAAATAATTATTTCATGTTTTTACAGGGAAAGCGATGCAAAAAATTGTTAATGGGGAGGGGAGTGAATGTTTCCATTTTTCAAATGACAGGTGGTTTGTGGGGCAGCAATAAGAGCACACAATTACATATATTCCCTGCCTACATCCCTTCTTCTGGAAGTAAAACGTTGAGACCTATGTCCCTACCCCAGTCACGTGTATGAACATTAAAACATGCTCAGATCAAAGCTAACACTATAGTCCCAGGTACGCTTGAAAAAATATATACAGTATTTTTGCTTTTGCCTATGTAGGTATATACCATACCTCTCATCTGTCCAGATTTTCGGAGAATGTCCACATTTTTGCCTAGTAGTTTTCATCTGGTCATCATAAAATCTGTAGTTTTCTGGCAAATCACTGAGGACTGAAGTCACTAAATAATGACTTGGATGCTTGTCGCAAGGCAGGGTGAATGCTGAAGCTAAGTAGTAGCAAAGTTGATCTATCATGTCTAGAGTGTATTCCTTTTTACCCCATGATCTCTGTAACAGTTTGGTCTAGCAGTTCGTTGGTACCAGTGAGGGTGATAGGGTGAGGGTGCTGTGAAGAAATTATAATTATGCTTTCTGTTTAATGTTTAAGTGCACAGCAGTCCGTTTAGGTTTAGACTTAATTCTTTATTTTTTTATACATCTGTTTGTTGAAATACTAGGTTGGTTAAACACATGTATGCAAGCATAGTTTCTGTTGCCGCGCTCCTTGATATTACAATGGAGGTACAGCACATCTCAGTATGCTAGTACTTCATTGTGTACTGACTGGGACCTACATAACTGATACACTATTGTTGCCGTCACCCCGCAAAAATCCATGTTGGCAAAAATGAAGAAAAAAGTACCACAGCCTACACAGGCACACAAACACACACACACACCTCAATCAGCTGTTGTGCTCCAGACTAGTACTATGACAACTACAGCAGTTTTAACACAGACGTTTAATAACTTGAACCAGTGCAGACAGCTTAATGCCTCTCAGACCCACCACTCCTTTCAAAAGTACTGCAAGGCAATTAAATCTGTGTAATGCAGGGGTGCAGGGGGACAGTAACCCTCTTGCTGGATGTGTGTGGCCGCCTTTCACTAATATTAAGTTTGTTACGCCCAATAGTAGAGCTTCAATTTTTTTTATACTTTAACCTTAAGCTTTTTAATGTTGAAACAAAAAGTACAAAATTAGAGCAACTAAGAAATTTGCAACCACTTAGCAGGATGCCAAATAAGTGAGCTCCACCCAAACCTGCATGAAGTACGATGGCATATCCTTACATAAATAAACAATCACTGAGCTTGAGTACTTCTCAAATGTCCATAATTTTCAAGACCATTGCTGATTTTGACCCAAAGTGTAGCTCCGTCCCTCTTAATCCCTTGTAAAACTGGTGAACTTTGAAGAAAAGATTGTGAATTATACTTAAGTAAATAATGACAATAACTAAACTTCTTTTACTCCAGGAAATGTAAATTAAGTTATACTGTCTTACTCTGTCAACATCTCAAGTTAATAGTACTAAAATTTAAAAAAAAAGTTTCCTTGATTATTTATGGATTTGTCCCTAATTCTGATGACGTCTGTCCCTGATTAAGTTGAGAGCTATAATGCAACATTCTGGGGCAAAATTTAGGGACATTTGTGCGATATGATTTAAATTTATTAAAATAAGATAATATAAGTATCGCACACTAGTGTTTATAGCTTTAATTCTGAAATAATTTAATATTGCTAAATAACTGATGTACGATTCCTTACCACTGAGTCTTCGAAGACACTAAAAACGTGAAGACTCCATCACCGAAGCCTTATGGTTAACTGTTAGCCTGACAAAGAACAGTCTTCTGTTTTAGACTGGCTTTAGTTGAGATGTAACGTTGAGTGTTAAGTTTTCTAAGCGTTTGCAGTGTAACCAAGTTCCCTTGCCTTATACATACACAATGAACTGGTGGCAAGTGTAGCGGTACAGGATAATGCATCCTCCTATCTCAGAATACATTTACGATTAATGAAATTGCAATGTCTTTCGTCTTCTCCCACTAGGGGTCACCACAGTGGATCACCAGTCCGCACATTGATTGGCAGTGGAGTTTTTACAGTGTCAAGTTGTCAGCCCGGCGACCAACCTTTACAGAAGGCACACACACACTCGCACCTTCCTGCATGTCTTTAAAACTCAGTTGACTGCAGGGAGGACATGCAGACTCTGGACAGAAGGTGCTCCAGCCAAGAATTGAGCCAAAGAACCTCTTACTGAGAGGTGACAACACTAACCGCTGCACCACCATGGCCAGCCAAAACTAAGTTTAAACTATTTTCCAAAATTCTGTCAATTTAGTACAGAAATGACGTTTCATTAAAAATTGTTTTCAGTCTCTGTATAATAGTTCTTACAATCAATACATTAAAAATTCTTTGGTTAGGTCATTTAAAGCATACAGATTCAATGATTCCATTCAAAAAGATTTGTTATACAGTTCTATATAAAGAGAGAAATCAGTGACAATGTTCCAACGCTTCACTTAATGTGGCTAGTAGACTGCAAGACTTGTGCTTGCTTTTCATGCAGAATTATGCAAGTCAAAAAATTCACAAGTAAAAACAAAACAAAACAGGCACTATTAAACACATTACTAAAATACAATGAAAGTTGTACTAACCACCTGTCCAGTGTTACTGCAATAGTGGACCCCACTTATCTTATATGACGACTGTAAGACAGTAACTACGGTATGTAGTACAATTCATTCACAGGTGTACACACACATTCCCATTTATGTTGACTGGGAATTGTCTACACCACGATATCAATTAACTTACACATAAAATCCAGATGAATCTAAGCAAACTATCCCTCTGATTTAGCAAGCTAAGGTGCTAAAAAATAAAGCAGTGCACAGGTTTTATGAGTTCTAAACCTAAACAAGTAGTCCTTATCAATACTTCAAACATTTATTTAAAATGTTTGAATATTATTATCCTACAATAAATATTAGGTATAAATAGTATGCAGTTACACTTTATTTTTTTCCAACATACTTAGAAAACACTGGGATGACATATCAACTTCCTTCTTCATATACAGAACTATTAAATGCCATTAAAAACTAATTTGTACTGAATCTGTAGAAAAACAACCATACCGGGTGATCTAGTAGAAAGTAAATGCATGCATAAGTTGAGAGCTGTCCCATGCTAACATGCCAAGATGTAAAGGTACAAAGTGCACCTTAGCATCTTCACACAGCTTGTGTCAAGCTTTCATATTTAAAGGGGACTTTCTTTCCTTTTCCATAAGTCAAAACTTATATAACTTAGATAAAAATACCCCCTTATGCTCGGTTACATCGTGCGTCAACGCTACACACCACACAGTATCAAAAAGAGTGCAATCAGGATAAGGACAAAAAAAACAAATAAAATTATGATGAATTGAACTAATTTGATTAAAAAAAAAACAGGTGCCACTCAAGAAGACACAACCTGTTCACGTAAGGCGAAGATTTCCTTGTTGCAGACTCTCTTCATCTACAATAAAATTCTGACCAGAGGACATGCAGTGCTCAGAAGTGAAGAAATATAACTGTTTTTTACAGGCTTGTAAACTGAGGTTGTGCTTCACAGTTATATTTATTATATTTTTATTTATATATATGTTATTTTTCTTTGTTTCCCTGGAGGACACAGTCAGTGAGTTCTGTGCCATCGGTGTCAAATGTGGCGGATTGCAGAAAACCGCACAATAAGGATATCACAAGCTAACAATGCTTAATAAGTTATCACGCACTAAGTTACCGCAAGGAGTAATGTGTAGCAGCAACTGGAGAGAATTTGACAGTTACAATACAGACAGCAACCCGATTAAAACATCTCACACTGAAAGGAATGACAAAAACAATAAGCACTTAAACTTCACTTTTTTTACAGTACATGCAGAATTAAGAAAACACAAAATGAATAACAGAAGAGCAAATGGCATATTTATTAACAGTGTTTAAGGGGAGAACTAAAATCACTATCCACGGTGAGTTAAAGAATACAGACTAGAACTGCACGTACTCTGCCAGGAGAAAACTATACCACTTCTTTAACACACTGAATTGGTAATTCAATAAAATAAATTAGCAAATTAACTCAATGCAGATCATTCCCTCTACTCGAAGATCAGTTTCAGGGTTATTTGGTATTTTTGTTCTAGAATGTCTTCTGACACTCTCACCAATGCGCCTAAATTACAATGGAAATGCAGTTGGAGGAGAATCGTTTATAAAAAAAAATCATCTGACTACAACCTCCAATTGCATCTCTGATGTATTTGGTGCATTTGATGACAGGATTCTTTGAGAAGTTTAAAAAGGGTCCGGCGCGCACCCTTGCACTCATGCCTAAATCTGCCACTGTATTCTACTGTTTGTTTTCCTGGATTCATAATAATTCAATGAGCAACCAAAAATCCCTGAAACCTTCTAAACAGAGTTTTGCAAAAGATCAATCACATAAATACCTGACAGTAATTTGCAATATAAACAGAAACATGAATCGGACACCTAAAACACTGAAAGCAAGGTACATCATCTAAACTCCTGTACTTTGCAACTCATTATAAACACCCCCTTTAACTTATCTGTACCTACTCCAGAGTCACATCAACATGTCAGAAAGGAATACTGCCTTACCACAGATAATCCATGCAGTTGATTATGGCATTGTTTGACTATATTTGGTTGATTGTTCTTGATATTTTCAGCCAGTTATCTTGCTCCTTTTTCTCCCTTTCTTTGCTTATTAATTTTTGAAATACTAGCGTGATCTTTTTATCTGATAGGTGTTTGTCAATATAGTGTGTTTTTTTATAAAACAACACATATCATGGCTTAGTGCTGAAGCATTCACAAAGTGAACTAAAGTACATGGGCAGACTTATAACTAAGCTGTTGTTGGTTTTCCTTTCTGTCTTAATGGCACATCTACTGGAACAGTCATGAACTGGTAACAATTACACAGTTGTAATAACAAAGGATAAAGGAGAGTTAAACAGTAATGGCAGCATAAATATGCATACATACATACACTAAGGGAATAATCTAGCAAAACACTTTGCTATAGTTTTAAACTAACCAGTGCTGACTACTGTTAGAGCACCAGTATGCATGTTTTTTTTTCTGTTAACTGGATAAACCCACTAAGTGAAAACCTATGTAAAACGGTGACCCAAGAGCACTGACTGGTTAAGTGACTTGCTGAAAATCACATATCAGGCAAATGGAGACTAAGTGAATCAAACCCTGACATACAGGATGAAACTTACTGAGACTTCATAGCTTTAGCCCTCTGTTCTCCCCTGCCAGACCATTTACTGTGGGAGTGTTGCATGACATCTTGTAAAGGATGGACTGCATGTGCAGGTAATTCCCCAATCAATAAAGAGATGGAAAAAATGTGTCATCTCTTCGTGTTTGTGATACATCTAAATTGATTACCATCCATACCTACTTCTGACACTACAGACTGGACATGCAATCCAAAATAAGGACATTTTGCCACTGCTGTTTCTAGTGTGCATGTAACCACCTTCCTTGCCTGTGGTCTTCCTGAGTAGAAGGACATACACAGGAGCACCGATCCTTATGATGAGCAGGTTTCAGTTTAATGACTGGAACTGCAGTCTTGGAACAACATGATACAAGTACAAATAAGAAGAAAGAATAGTTTTGCAAAATGTTACCATAATGGTAGATGTCCTTGCCTTCACTGCTGCAGTATTCATAGCATATGGGTCCTGCTACCATGAAATTCTGACGTCCAGACAGTCTTCCAAAGACTCCTGTTATTTAAAATTATGCTGAATGTCACCATGTGCTCCCTGGGTAACGTAGGGCATAAAGATGATGTTTAGGCCTACCAAAACCAGAGCTGATTGCCCCAGGAGAAACACCAGTCCATGGAACTCAAGAAGTAATGTGTACATCCAGGAAGGTAAAAAAACTATGGAGCTGGAGGGAGGGAGCGAACACTGCAGCAGTGAAGGTACGGACATTTACCATTATATTTTACCATACTGTACTATGTCCTTACATTCACTGTTGCAGAATTCTTAAAATATGAGAAAGTGTCAAAGCTCAAGAGGAAACTTGGGAGGAGGAAGGGGCTGAAGAGTCCCCTAAAAAAACATGAAGAAATGAACTAGCAAAACCAGCCCTAGCTCTAGAGATACCATCCAACTTGTAAAGCTTGGTAAAGGTATGCACAGAAGACCAGGTAGCTGCTTGAAGAATAGAATTAGTATCTAATCCTTTGAGAAAAAGCACCAGAAGAAGCCACAGCTCTAGCCGAAAGAGCCTTAACTGAAAAAGGAAGGCTCTTGTCATCTAATGAGTAATAAAAAGAAATATCCTAAGAAATCCAAGACAAAATAGTTTGCTTGGATACAACAAGTCCCAAAGATCTAGGATGAAAAGAAACAAATAACTGATCAGGTTTTCTAATAGCTTTGGTCATATCCAAATAAACCCTAAGTTGCTTATGCATGTGCAAAGTATGCAGCACCCTTCTACTGTCAGTTTGCAGACAGGGAAAAGAGTAGGCAGATTAATAGACTGATTAAGTAATAGCTCATTAACCACCTTTGGCATAAAAGAAGGGTTAGTGCACAAGGACACTCTCTACTCATGAAAACTCAAAAAAGGAGGACAAGCCATAAGGGCTTGAAACTCAGAAACCCATCTGGCAGAAGTAAGCACTAACAAAAGAATACTTTTCCAGGAACAATGATGCAAGGAAGCTGAAGCAGCAGGCTCAAAAGGAGCCTGAGTCAACTTCTCCAAAATACAATTAAGATTCCAAGGAGGAGGAGGAATAGGCTTCCTGGGAGGTCTAATAGTAAGGACACCTTTAAGAAATTGTTTCACCTCAAATCTAGGAGTTAAAGGAGGAGAAAAAGGCCGACAAGCAGAGATAGCTGATAGGTGGGCCTTAACAGACGAATAGGCCAAACCAGTATTGAGCAACTCACACAAATGAAAGAGACCCAAAGGAGCATCCACAGTTTGAGGGTCCAGGTTATGAGAGAGATACCAAAAAAAACTTCTTCCATTTGGATGAGTAGGATTTCCTAGTCATCGGTTTCCTGCCTCCTGCAGGACTTGCAGCACGTCCTCAGAAAAAAGGTATCTATTAGGAATCAAAATCCTATCACCCACAGTGTCAATTGAAGCGTGGACAGGTAGGGATGGATAAGAAATCCCTTGTCTTGTGTGATTAAATCCACCCTGTGAGGTAACGTGTTTATTGCCCCTGGCTAGTTGCAGAAGAAGAGGGAACCAGTGCTGTCCCAGCCAAAAAGGAGTCGCCAACACTTTTAGCATCCTGTTGAATTTTGAACAGGAGTTTTGAAATGAGAGGAAGGGGAGGGAATGCATAAAGAAACACCCCCTTCCAAGAGAATAAGAGAATGTTCACGTTCCATATCAGAGGACCTGGAACTCTGGCACAAAACAGAGGAAGTTGTTTGCTCAGAGGGGTGGCAAAAAGTTCCACTTGAGGAGTACCCCAGTGGTGGACAATGTCCAGAAACACATCCCTGTGAAGCATCCATTCACGGGGCTGAGTTAAGGACCTGCTCAGAGTGTTTGCTACAGAGTTTTTACCGGAAGTGATATAAACTGCTTGAAGAGTCACTTGACAGCAAGATCCTGTACCAGAAGTGCCAACCAGCAAAGAAGATAAGATCTCATTCCTCCATGCTTGTTGATATACCACATCACTGTGGTATTGTCTATGAACACTTTGAGAAGCCCTGGAGATAAAAGAAACTGAAAGGCCTGAAGAGCCAGTAGAAGAGCTCTCATCTCTTTGACATTGATGTGCTCCTTCTGCTTAGGAGGTGACCACACCCCCAGTAGCTTTAGGGAGCCAAAAGTCATTCCCCATCCCATGTCTGAAGCATCTGTGAATGATTCCTGAGAGGGAAGAAGGGGTGGAAAGGGATTCTGGATTTAGAGACAACTGAGAATCCACCAGTGAAGTTCCTGTCTGAGACAAGGAAGAAGAGAAACTACAAATTCTAGAGGATGAGCATGTTGAAGTCACACTGACTCCATAAATGACTAAACCTTTCTCATGTGAAGTTTGGCCAAAGGGAGCATTTAAATGGTGGATGCCATGAAACTCAGAACTTACAGAAACTCCCTGGCAGTAATGGAAGCCAGAGGAAGAAGAGTGTAAAAGAAAGAAATGAGAGTTAAGGCCTTTGGAGGGAGCAGGGATGCAAGCATTGTCACTGTCTGAATCCTGCTTCCCAGAAAAACATGATCCTGAGAAGGAGTCAGAAAAAAACTTTTTGAAATTTATAGTGAACCCCAGGCTCTGAATAAGGGAAATGGCAAAATGAAGATATTACAAAAGGGTCTCTGGAGAGGAAGCCAGAATCAACAAGTCATCCACATAAGGAAATATTTGGATCCCTTGAAGTCTGTAAAAAGCAATCACAGGAGCAAGCCATTTGGTGATCACCCTTGGAGCAGTAGAAAGGGCAAAGCAGAGAACTGAAAATGCCATGCAACAGAAAACCCCAAAACTTCCTAAAAAGAGGACGGAGTAGAATATGGAGATAAGCATCCTTGAGATCCAGAGACACCATATAGGCCTTAGGGGACAACGAGAGGAAACAAAATCTGAAGAGACAACATCTGAAAGGAAGGTACCTTTAGAAAAGTGTTTAAATGAGAGAGGTCTAGAATAGGTCTCCAAGTGCCCCCTTTTCTGGGCACTAGAAACAGTCTGGAGTAGAACTCTTTCCCCCTTTGGGACATAGGCACCTCTTGAATAGTACCCTGAGATAAGAGATCTTGGAGAACCTCTGATAAAAAGGGAAATTGTTCCTGAGGAGGTTGAGGAATATCCGTAAAAGGAAGACAGGATTGTCACACCATAAAGCACCCTTGATGAATGATCGACAGAACCCAAGAATCCTGCGTGATCTGAAGCCAAACCTGTAGAGAAACAGAAAGGCAAAGAGAAAGAGGACTGTGGCCAGGAAGAAAAAGATAGTCACACAGTGCTTGGTTTATCTAGAAAGGAAGGCTTCAGAGTCCCTGAATACTGAGTAACCTTAGCAGGAGGAGCCTGTTTGTCACTTTTCTTACCTTTAGTAGCTGGACAGAAATGTGTACAAACAAAGGTAGGCTTAGGGGGGTAGTTTCTCTGATATTTAGGACAGGAAAAACAAACACGTTTAACCTCCAGTAAGACCTTACCTTTATCCTTAAGAGACTTAAACAAACCAGCAACAACTTCCCCAAACAAAAGTTTAGAATCCAGAGTAGCATCCATCAACTTAGTTTTAATATCATCAGGCAGAGGTTGAAGCCTAAGCCAAGAATACCTCCTCATAACTGAACCAAAAACAGCAGCCCTAGAAGAGGCATCCACTGCATCATAACTGAATTTAATAGAATGAAAAATTACTTCAGAGGAAGTCCCTAGCAAGGAAAGAACAGAAGTTTTACCCTCAGAGTCTGGAAAATCAGAAAGAAGTTAACAGGCCTGTGAAAGAAGAACCAACACATACCTATACATATGGGTCTGATAATTAGTAGCTCTAAAAGCTAGGGTAGCAGAAGTGTAAACCTTTTTGCCCAGCCTGTTCATAGTTCTGTCCTTGTCAGAAGGTAATAACTTGGGCAAAGGAAACAATTGAGATTGCTTATCAGAGGCTACAGACACTACTGAGGGGTCAGCAGCAGGACATTTATATAAAAAAACAACAATCTTTAGGAACCCTATAAAACCTATCAGGCTTCTTGGAACCACGGGGGAGAGAATCAGACATATGAGAGGCACTGGAGAAAGCATCCAGTAAAGCAGCCAAAACAGGAGGAATAGCCACAGGTTTAGGAGAGTCCAGCTGCAGAAACTCATAGTACCTCTTATGGAAATCAGAGACCTATGAACAATCCCACTTAAAAACATTCCATCATCCTACAGATTGTGTCCCTGAAGGAAATTTCCTCCAAAGGAACATCAGGACTAATAGATTCTTCCTCCTCTGACCCATAGTCCAAAGGAGAAAGAATTTGAACAGAATAAGTCAGGGATTCATCAGCAGAATCTGACTCATCCTCAGAAGACCAAGGAGGAGCAGGAACTAAAACCCCATGAGGAGGCTTTAAGGACATTAATGCAGAAAATAACCCCTGAGTAAAAGCTTGCCACTCACTTTGTGGATCCCTAGAAGCAGAAGAAACATGTTTTATTTTTGTTTCTTTTTTAAGGGAATGTTCTGAGAAGGGTCAGACCCAGGACAACAGTCAAGAACCATACCAGGAACTTCTTCCCTAACTAAAACCTGAGAAACTCCCCTAGGCCCCTCAGAAAAAAATCAGCTGTGGTTCCATCTGAGCATGCAAGATGGACACCTGCAAATCTCTTCAGACATGCTGCCAGCTGGGTTCTCACTGGCCTCCAACACAGTCATGGCAGATAAATCTGACAGCAAAGCAGGGTGAGCAATGATCTTGGGAGCAACACCTGAAAGAGGCTAGACAGCAGAAGATTCCGGTTGTACCTTGTTCACCTTCTTCTTCCCTAATAGCTGACCCTCGGGGTGGAAGATTCCTTCCATAGTATCTTTACAGAGTAGCTTAAGATACAAGGAAAGGGAGGAAAGTCTACTGCGAAGGTTTTTTGGAACAAATGTCTGACAAATAGAACAAGACGAATGGTCATGAGAAAAACCTAGGCAAAAATGACACTTACTGTGGTGGTCTCTATTTGGAATCTGTCTCCTAAACTGGCATTTACCCTTCCTGGATGACATTAACCCCAAGGAACACAAAAAAACAAGAAAAAACAAAATCCCCAATAGAGCAGTTATCTTGCAAAAACAGCAAACAGGTTTAGGTAGTCACTGGAGAATGAAAATACATTCAACTACAGAAAACAGATGCAGTTAGACTGATGGTGTAAAAGATACTTTCAGACTGGCAGCAAAGAAGTTCTGGTTTTGGTAGGCCTGACTGTCACCTTTATGCCCTATGTTATGCAGGGAGTGTATGGTGACATTTGCCATACCTTTTAATTAACAGGAGTCTTTGGAAGACTGGCCAGACATCAATCTTCCACAGCAGGTGAACACATATGTTAAGAATACTGCAGCAGTGAATGTAAGGACATCATTTACTACATTCAGGTCTTCAGCTCTGAGATACAGAGACCTTGGAGTAAGTGTACACAAGTTGCAGGAGCCTGGCTTGTAGCCGTCATGTGTGGGGAGAGTCAGGGGGCAAAGCCTTATTGTAAAATTGAATTAATGGGAGAACAGCAAGTCTCAACATTCAGTATCATTTGTTTAGAGTCACCATTTACTTTCTGAAGTTATGGAGCTTGTAATTAACATTGGACTCTTGACAGTCATCAGTGATGAACACAGAACACTTGCGTGACTATAATCAGCATAACAAATAGGCTTGGATAAAAGACCATTGCAGTATTATGGGCTTTCTCTCACCTTCCCTCAGTTGTTCCTTTACCTCATCTTCTCCCTCTGGAACATACCTCTCAACTCAAATGCCTCTCATTATATATTGACTGCAGTCCTGAGTGACTTGCTAGAAAACCCCAAATTTTATGAGGAGCAGACCAAAAATACAAGGTAAAAATCTGGACAGTCTTCAAAATTCTGGACAGTTGAAAGGTATGCTTCTGTCCTTGGCCTCATTTCCACTAACCTTTTTTCTTAGCATATTCACATCAGCTTCCTCAGGCTCTTGCACTGAATTTATACATCATCCACCAGCAGATCTTTCTTATGTTAACTCATATTGTGATCATGGAAGGAAATAAATTTGTTTATCTGATGATGTTAGTTCCTCTAGATGTATATTTTAAGCACAGTCTGTCAAAAAGAATCAGATAAGTTACTGTCTTACATACTAGTCTGAAGTCATCTCTAAGTATCCTAGAAGAAACAGAATATAACGATGATTGCTGAAGCCTTTCTGAAGAGTTTTAAGCATTCCAACCCCATGATTTTAGTTTGGAACAATCATTCATACTTGTTCATGTTGTTTCAGGTTACATATTCAAAACCTATGGAAAATATGTACTTAATAATGGAACAACTGAGTGAGGTAAAAAGCAGAACAGAGACTACTTTGCTACGACAAGACATATCCTTTAAAATTACACGGGCTACAGTGTATGCTTTTCCAACTTTAATAGATTTTTACAGGTCAAGGATTAAATTGTTGTTTATCCTATATTATTAGTGTTGGCATTTTGGTTATTATTTAACCATTTATTTTACATTCATAATCTATGTCATTTTTAATTTTTCCAAGTTTTTTGGGTTTCTAATGCCATGACGGGACTGGACCCCATTCCTAAGTCAAAGTACGATTCAAGTTCATGAAATTAGTATTGCTTCACTCTTTGATGTCAGCCAAAAGTGCTCTTCACAGCTCCCGCAATATGCCCAGTAATGACTCCTTCTGCAATTCATATGGTGTTACATGAACTGGTAACATATCTAAATACAATTGTAAATTCTTTTTTATAAGACCCGTTGCTCCTACTACTATTGTAACTGTCTGGGTATCTTTCTTCCACATGGCTCTCATTTCTGCCTGCAGATCCAGGTATTTTATGATTTTGTGTCTCTCTGTATGCAAGACACTGTAGTCACTGGGTGTGGCGATTTCAATGATAAATGCTACTTTTGTCTTCTTTTCTTGGACCACTATATCCAGTTTTCTAGCATCTATCTTTTGAACTGTTCGTATTGGATGATCCCATGTGATATAAACTTTATCATTTTCTATGATTCTTTGTGGCTCATGTTTCCAATGTTTTTTTCAGCCACTTCGATACCATAATGTTTGCACAATCTCCAGTGTAACAGTCTCGCCACATTACTATGCCTTTCAGTATACAGTCCCTCTGCCGTTAGTGCGTCGCAACCAGCAATAAGGTGTGGGACTGTTTCCAATTCAGTTTTACAAAACCTACATGTCTTTTTCTCCCACATGTTCAATGGACTTTGTAAACCAGCATGTATGTAGCCCACTATCATGGGCTGCCAATATTAACCTTTGATTTCTTGGTTTGAAATCGCCTCTCCTTAACCATTCCTGCATTCATTCTTGATCAACATCAGGCTCTTCCAGAAGTTTTCTGTACTTGCAACTATATTTATGTTTTTTGCACATTTCTTGCCTTCTCATCTGGTCCTTCACCTTATATTCTTTCTTTTGTTTTTTGACACATTCATTTGCTGCCTGGTTTTTATCCACTTCTGGTTTGATTTCCATTCCTGCTTGACGTCGATATGCTTCTGCTAAATTAAGCAGAGACATCATCTTAGATTTATTCTCCTCATGTTTCAAACTTTTACTACATTTGGATCTTGTGAGGTCAGTAAATATGTGTGGAGTCCCACTGTTTGTCATTTTTGCATTTAGTTACTTGTAACACATTGCACTCAAGTTACCTGGCACTTGCTCACTAAAGCAATTATATGTCAGCACTAAAATTAAAAGCACTACACCCTCACTCCCCACTGGCCCTTGTTTTCAATTATTAAGGAATTCCCAATATTATTCTAGCATGTCCAAAGTTCAGTTGTCAATCTCCTCTCCGGTCCAGCTGGTGAATCTGGGAATCTTGAGGCAATGTTATAACTGCCTCATGTACACAGACAACCCTCTCCTCCTCCCACATAACACAAATACTTGCGAGAGATGCAGCTATTTAGCCAAACTGGAGGCTGAGCTCTCTCAGCTCAGGACTGGCAAGACCAGACAGGAGGAGAAGGCAACTACACACACCACAAAACCAGCCTCACATAATGCTACCACACCACTGAATCAAACACATAAACACACAAAGACATACTCGGAGGCTCTGAGTAAAAATTTACCTAAACAGCAGAGGCCTCCAAAGCAGACACCCAAACAACTGCTACCTCAAGACACCCCACAAGCAACACATAAACCACAAAAGCAGTGTGCAAAGCAGTCACAGCCCTTAAGGCCAAATACAACACCAAGCATACTTGTCATAGGTGACTCCATAGTCAGACACACCGACATCCCACTCACCAGACTGAACAAGGAGAGGGTCACAGTAAGCTGCCTATCGGGTGCTAGAATCCGCCACATAACACAAGCACGCGGGTCACTCCACGGCAAGTACAAATATGACACAGTCATTGTCCATGCTGGTGTGAACGACCTGAGACGTACCTCCCTCGACTACGTGAAAAGAGACATAGAGGAGCTCTCTGAATATGTAGCCCAGGCAGGTATGACCCTGACCCTGAGCAGTATCCTTCCTTCACCAAGAATGATGCCACAATATAGAGACAAGATGATCAGCTTTAACAATTGGCTTAATGTCTGGTGTCATTCAAAGGGGATCCAGTGTCTGTCTGCCTGAGATGACATGCTTGACAAGCCATGCTGCTTTGCAAGGGACGGCTTGCACCTGTCACCCCTGGGATTCCGGATATTGGCTAAGGTTCTTGCCACCCCCATAGTGCCTTTTTAGGCAAGGCTCAAATTCTAAACCTACCACCCTAGAAAACAAAAATGAGAAGAAACTGATGGTAATGCTGCTCAATGCCAGAAGTCTAAATCTCAAAATGCACGCACTCGAGGCCCTTCTCAGTATGGAGAACATCGATGTCTGTGCTGTAACTGAAACCTGGTTCAAGGCTCCTGAGAGCACCCCGGCACTATTAGGTTTTACCTCATATCATGCATTCTGGCCCCAAAACCCGGACCACACCACAAAAGGAGGGGGTGTATCCATATTCATAAAGGATACCCACACCTCCAGGTTGGTGGCAACGCATGAAGCTTCGGAAACCATCCAGGTGCAACTAACCATAGGCAAAACTGCTCTACAAATTGTAGCATGCTACAGGCCACCCTCTCAAACTCAGGAACCCCACACAGCCTTCCTGAAGACACTGGAGGGTATAAATGTATCTCCAAACACCATCATATTGGGTGACTTCAACTACCCGAATATAGACTGGGAACATTACTCAAGCCCTAACTTTCTAGCCCAACGGTTCCTGGAGTTCATAAATTCAAATGCCATGGAACAGCTAGTCACTGTTCCCATGAGAGGAGAAAATATACTAGATCTCATTATCACAAACATGGGGACAAAATGCTCCACACCGGAAGTATATCCCTCATTGGTGAGATCTGATCATAAACTAATCTCACTGGAAATCCACATCCCGCCCCCACCCCAAACAAAAAAGACCACAGTGAAGAACTTCTCTAAAGCAAACTTCACACTACTCAAGACTGTTGTGGTATCCTTCAAGGCCCCTGAGCCGGTGGAAACCACAACCCAAGCTGCGGAAGCCCTTACAAATGCCTTCTATGAACACCTCCAGGACTGCATGGATCAGGCAATCCCAAATAAAGCCAAGACTCTTTCCACAAAGGGCAAACGTCCAGTCTGGTGTACCCCAGCCATTAACAAACTTTACAATAAGAGGAGAAAGCTATTACATGATAGAACAAAATCCATAAAAGGGAAGTCACCCCTGATCATTATTAGTAAAAAAATACGAGCACTCATAAAATCAACTAAGGCCAATTTTGAGAGAAAAATTGCCATGGATTCAAAGGACAATCATAAGGCCTTCTTCAGCTATGTTAGGAACCTGGGTGGAAACTCCCAGATATGCTCAGAATTAGTCCAAAATGATACAAAAATCACTGAACCCACAGACATTGCCAACATACTGGCAGACAGGTTCAGTGCAAACTTCACCCCCCTGTTGCCCCCTAAAGGAGAGATAACTATCCCAGCAGAGTGTAGCCTCCCAAACATCTCAAATGCGCAGGTGAAAGCTGCTCTCTCTAAAGCTAAAAACACAGCATCAATGGGACCGGATGGTGTCCCCGGCTGTGTACTACATGAGCTAAATGAGGAATTAAACCCGCACATAAGGCAGCTGTTTAATCTCAGCCTTACCACAGGATACGTGCCCAAGGAGTGGCGTACGGCAACTGTGGTCCCACTCCACAAAGGCGGTGCCTCTATGGACCCTGGTAATTACCGCCCCATAAGCTTAACAAGTCTTGTCTGCAAAGCTATGGAGAGGATCATAATGGAGCTCATAAACAAAGATATAGGGGATTTGCAGACATTGGACCCGACCCAGTTTGGCTTTGTCAAGGGAAGATCATGCCATTTGAACTTGGTCGACTTCTTCGAAACAGTCACCAAGGCCATTGATGAGGGAAAGGCAGTCCATACAGCCTACCTTGACCTTGCAAAGGCTTTCGACACAATACCCCGCTCGGGTATTGTAGAAAAACTTACCAGCTTAAATGTAAACCCATATGTCACAAGATGGGTTGCAAACTGGCTTAAGGACAGAACCCACAGGGTTAGAGTTACTGGCGCTATGTCAGACTCCAAGCCGGTCACAAGTGGTGTCCCACAGGGCTCGGTCCTTGGCCCCCTATTGTTCGGCATCTACTTCTCAGAAGTACAGGCCAACATGGGAGGACTTTGGCTGACAAAGTTTGCAGACGACTGCAAACTGGGCGCCATAGTGGAAAGTGCATCGGACACGGATATCCTTCAGAAGGGACTCACGGAAACAGATAGCTGGTGCCAGAGCCATGGCCTGAAGTTAAACGCCAAAATATGTATAGTCATACCCTTCGGGAAAAACAAGGTAACCCCAAGCTACCATATAGGTGGCAATCCACTAAGCACAGAAGAGGTTATCAGGGACCTGGGGACCCAGGTTGACAGTGGCCTTTCTTTTGACACTCACGTTGCTAAAGTGGTTAGAAAGACCTTCTACATTGCCCACTGATCATGAAGGGATTCACATCCAGATCTAGTGAGGTCATTGTTCCCCTGTACTCTTCACTTATCAGACCAATGATCGAGTACAATGCCCCATTCGGGATGTATCTCACCCGACATCTGCAGCAATTGGAGAGACCCCAAAAGTTCCTCACCAAAAGGATAAAGGGACTCCAAAATCTGTCATATGCTGCCAGATTGAAGAAACTCCAGCTCTATTCAGTCGCATACCGTCTGCTCAGAGGTGACATGTGCCTGACATACAAGGCCATGTCCAACCCGGAATTAATGGACATGCTCCACCTCAAAAAATCCAAATCCACCAAAACCACTAGAGCAAGCGACTTAAACCTTAGCACAGATATAAATAGGACATGCTGGAGGGATAGATTTATCACTCAGAGACTCCCTATGCTGTGGAATAAAATCCCGGTCCATGTGAGGCAGAGCACCTCGCTGGCTCTGTTCAAGAGAAATCTTGACCTGTGGATGGGAGATCGTAGGTTTACCCCGGGAATCATCTCTGTGTCACTGCTGGACAGAGGCCCAACAAACTAATGGGCACAGTATTTTTTCATATAAGGGGTGGCGTAAGCCACAAAAATTTGGGCTAGGCTTATAAATGCCTTAGGGCAGATAGCCTAGTATAAACCTATGAACCTATGAACCTAATTGCCCATCCTTACTTTGGAACAGGGAATATATAATCTTGGTATACACTGATTTTTATAATTCATTTGGTAAGCATGAAGCATCCTTCTTGTTTTAATATCCAGTCTATCCAACACTTTTTGGGGCCAGTCAATCACTCCAAAACTATAAGTTAGGACAGGAAGAGCAAATTGATTTATAGCTTGGATCTTGTTCCTAGATGTCAATGCTGTTTTTAGGATTAATTTAAGTTTTCTAAAGTACTCCTTACTGAGTTTTATTTGCATTTGTTCATGTTTTTTTGCTGATCCTTCATCAATTCCCAAGTATTTATGCACTCCCTCTTGCTCAAGTTCTTTTATATCACATTCTTGTACCCAACTGATGTTTTCCTGGTGCAGTTTTCCTTTTTTAAAGGTTGCTTTTGCACATTTATCAAGATCAAATGACATTCCAATATCATCTGAAAAAGTTGTGACAACCTGCAGTTGTGCTTTCAGTTCCTCATCTGATGAGCTATACAGTTTTAAATCATCGACAAAGAGAAGATGAGAAGTCATTAGACTGCTGTTTTCTAGGAGCCAAATTGTAGCCATGGCCTAAGCTGTTAAGTAAACAGCTTAATGGATTAAAGGCAAGGCAGAATAGCAACTGGATAATAATCTGTCCTCTATCATGGCTTAATTGCAAAGTGGTCTGCCACTGTTTCATGGTTACTTTAATGTAGTCAATCAGTGCAGGGTGTATCTTATACATTTTTAAGCACTCTTTTATCTATAAATGTGGGATGCTATCAAATGCTTTTTTTAGTCAATCCATGCCATATTTAGATTATTCCCCTTCTTACAGTTCTCCTCTATAACTTTGTTTAACAGCAAATGATCCTTTGTTCCATATTACTTTCTTTTATTGCCCTTTTGTTCTACTGCCTTAATTGAGTTTTCTTCTGAATGACTATAAACTCTGTCGGCGTCAATTCCCATGTATAGTTTATACATCGTTGGAAGACAAATTATTGGTTTATAATTTTTAGGGTAGCTTGCAGGTTCACTGTTAAGTAAGAGCATTGTTTTTCCTGTTAACCAGTTCGGTGTGTGTTCAGGGTGCACGTATAAATAGTTCTTACTCATGGCTAAATCTTTGTGCAAAGCAGTTAATACTTTAAGCCAAAAATTAGGTACTGCATCTGGGCCTGGAGTTTTCCAGTTAGAGGCTTTTCTCAACTTTGTTTCAATCTCTCTGGCTGTTATTTCATCCCATTTCCTATCATGTACCTTTAAACTTCTTATTCTTTCTTTTACTTCTTCTATCCATTTAGTAGCTTTGTTATGTTACACAGGATCTTCATAGATACTTCTCCAAAATGTATCTACTTCCTCTTTTTTTGCTGGTCTTTCAATTCCTTTTACTTTATTTCACAATTCTCTATAAAACTTTTTTGGGTCATCAATAAATTGCTTATTTTGTGCTTTTCTCTTATATTTATCTTCATATCTTCTAAGTCTTTCCACCTGTTTTGAAATTTTTAGTTTGTTATCTCCAATAGTGCATAATAGATCCTGGTATGTTTTAATACTGCACATTGCTTTTATCACATCTATCTTTCTTAGTATTTTTGTTGATCTATTCCCTCTTCTATAATCTTCTAACAATGACACTTCATGTCTTAGATACTTTATAGTTTTCTCTATTCGATATTTCCATGATGGTATTCGCTTTTGCCCCCTCTTTTCCTTCGCCACCCTGTGTTCCTGTGGAAGAACTTTATCAGTTATTAATTTAGCAGCACAGTAATATATTCTCTTTACTTCTGTTATATCACATGGATCTCTATGGACAGTCCTAATTACTGTGTTCGTTTGTTTTATCAAGCTTCTGACTTTTTGGGTTTTATTAACCTTCTGCAGTCTATTTTTCTTATTGATCTTGATATATCTGTCTCTGTCTATTAAATCAAGCAACTCTTCTCTTAACTCATTTCTTCCAAACTGAGGGCACATCCCTTGTTTTCCATTTTCTCCAGGCATTCTATAGAAAGTTCTATAGCATCTTCCTGTGGCACATTCTCTTCAATTTCATCCTATGTCATCTGTTGTTCTGTCATATGGTAACTCGCTGGCCTATCACTCCTCAACATTGACTGTATCAGAGTTTCCAGAGTTTCCTGTTCCTTTCCTTGCTGTCTATCTTCAAGTGAACGTTTATACTGGTTTCCTGTGGTAGGCTCCAAAATATCTTGACATGGCACCTGACCAATTGATTTCTGTTCCACTGGTTTCCCCTTAATTTGGCTATCCATTGCTCTATCCTGTTGTGGTGCTTTCTGTATTCGATTTACTACACTGAATCCTTTTCTTTGCAGCCGTTCCATAACCTCAGTTTCTTTCTCTTTGACTTCTCCATTACTAATCTCTTTTTCTTCTTTTTCTCTTAGTCTTCTTATTTTTTGTATTGTAAAGTCTTCCATATCCGGATTCCTTTCCCTATATTTTTCTTCAGATATCTTTGGTGCTGCTCTTTTTGTATTAGTTAGTTTTGCTCTCTCCTTTGCATAAATATTACACCATATTAAATCTATTTTCCTTTCCCCTGTCCATATTTCTTCTTCACATCTCCTGATCTTCTTCCATTTCCTTATTCTGGGGACTGACTCCATCATGCTGTGATATAGTCTGTTTTAGACCTTCTATATTAAATCCTTCAACTTCTATTTCTTTAATTTCTGCTTTACTAATCATCTTTTCTACATTACATCTTTGTGCTATTAATCTTTTTATTGTGAAATTTTCCATATCTGGATGCCTTTTTCCATATTTGGATGCCTTTGCCTGTATTTCTCTTCAAATATCTTTGAGACTGTCTTCTCTATATTAATTAACTTGGCTTTCTCTTTTGCATAAATATTACACCATATCAAATCTCTCTTTTTTTTCCCATGTCCATATTTCTTTTTTATATTTTTCAAATATCTCTATGTTTTGTTGTTTATATTTTCGCACTTCCTCAGATGCTTCTTTTTCCAAATAGATCAAAATTTCTTGATCTATATACTGTTTTTTAAACATCTGTTGTATTAATGAACACAATTTTTTATTTTAAGCTTCTGACAGTTTTTCCTGTGGAAATATGTTTCTTTCTTCTAATTTCTCTCTGAATCATTTTGTATATCTTGTGTGTGGAAATTCTGGACTTTTTACATAATAGTAACATAGCCTTTATACACAGTCTTATGATGTTACATGTACTGACCTTGAAGCTGAGGGCATCAGTGCTGCCCCAAATTTATATTTTTTGTAAACAATCTTGGAAAATATCTGAACTTTTATTGAAGTAATATGGTCTGCGGTTCCAAAATATCAACATAATTAAATGTCCAGAGCCCATTTTTACTTGTTTATCTGGCAGGAATAGTCTAAAAAGAAGTGCCCAGTACAGAGCCCTTTGGGATGATTACTCTATGAAACAGTGACCACTATGTCTACACATCTCATCAGCGTGATCATGATTGGTTCAGATACATTTATTCTGAAATCTTCCCTAAAATATATTACCATACAAACAAAAAATTACTGATTATTGAATGTTAAGCCATTAGCCCAATAAACTGAGATGTTTGGGGCATATCCCCAATTGGGGGCTTCATACCTCTTATTTTCACTTTGATGTCATGTTACCTCTGAGAAAGACCAGTACACATTTTTGTTGTAATTTTAAACATTGTTGTTTTTCCAAGTTGTAGCATTCTTACAATGAAACTAATACTGTATAGCATGCCATAGCTATAAGAAGTCAACTCCACATTTGAATGTTGGTAACAAAACTGTCAATTCATAATGACTGAGGAAAAGTAGTAAAGAAACTGATGAACACACGACTAACTTTTGTTTTTTTTTTTTACAGAGGGCTGGCTGTCCTACATCTCCACAGGAAAACATCACCTCTCAACACCCCCTTACTAAAACCCCATTAACGTTTTGGGATTTTATTTACGGAGTGGAAGTATAGTTCTCGTGGGAGTAGTAGGCTGGGGGTTGGTTTACTATTACTGTTTAGTGTCTGCAGTACTTGGGTAACTTTGGTTTCTTTGCCGACTAGTTGGATCTCCTGTACCTACCTGGCTTTGTATCTGGGCAGAGGTGACTGGCAGGGACAGGTGACAGCAGGTATAAACGACACACCTGTAATATAGGTGTGATGTCACTTACTGATGTGCTGGTTGTTTGGATTACATCTTTGCAGCAGCTTTTACCGGTTTGCTTATTTGTATTCTTTGTTGGACCAGTTGCAAAAGCTTTGTTTCATTTATGGTTGTAGACTGGGGGTTTTATCCACCTGAGTTGGTAAAAATAAGTCCAAATCAGGAATTAATGTGTACCCTATAGCTAACAGTGTGCATGACCAGTGGTTACAAGCTGTCTTAGCAGCACTGTGTCACTATTTTGAACAAAATAAAATGAAAGCCAGGGTACCTTTTTGACTAGGTTTATATAGGCCCTAGGGCCAATAGCCTAGTATCTACCTATGAACCTATTACTTCAATATAATAACTGCAGTGTTCACAGCTGCAGAGGAAAGAGAAACATCCTGCAAGAGTGAAAAACTGCAGTATTAGCAGTCAATTAATTGAATGAAATGTGGTTAGGGAAGATAATTTTGTAGGATCTCACTAGGGAGAGAATGGTCAACAATTTAAAAACTGACCACTTGTAAGGTAATCCTACACCACCTTACTGAACCTTTAATTAGAGAAGTATCCTTAACGAATTGATAGTCAAAAACTAATTCCACACTCCTTTTCCTAAAGGATGTGAAAACCTTGCCTGTTTACAAGGAATCAGGAAACTTACTTGTTCTTCTTTCGGCTTCTAGGGGTCGCCACAGTGGAACGCCGGTCCGCTAATGATTGGCATTAGATTTTTATGGTGCCAAGGTGCCAGCTCAATGCCCAACCTTCAACGAAGGCATGCCCATTCTACGCATGTGTTTTGATTGCCACTCGACTGTGGGGAGGACATGCAGACTCCATACAGAAGGCGCTCCAGCAGAGAATCGAACGGGAAAACCTCTTGCTGTGAAGTGACAATGCTACCGCTGCACCACTGTGGCTTCAATAGGAACCTACCCACTGAAAATGTTCACTGAACTATAGCCTTGATCTATTATAACTGAGCAACAGTAGTGTAGGGTGGTGGGGTGAAGACAGGCAGCTGCCCCATGTGCAAAGTGTTTGACGGTGTGATTGGCTGATCCCAACTGCTCTTTAGTGCAGATGACAGTTTTGCATTTGTGTTCAACACTGAGTGCTGTAGGGCTCTGTCTGTACTCTAAACTACAGCAACTGCTTGCTACAGATGTACCAATCAGTTTGATAGAGTTTAAAAGAAAGAAAAAGCTTTTCTTTTTTTTTTTTTTTTTTTTGAGGTCAACGTTGAGTGCTTTACTGCTTCATGAGTGAATGAGCAAACAATTGTCTAGTTTAAAAGGGCATTTTTTTTGAGAGGAACACTGGCTGTCCTTCATACAGAAAAGAAGAAGCTACTGCTAACTCTTCAAAGAATAGTACAAGAGTCAGAATACAATAACTCCCCTTCACCAATCTGCAGTGTTCCTGTATAATAAAATGAGGACCTCTGTGTCATTTTAGCTAAACTCGATGGTTAGATTTATAAAGTCTTAGATATTCTAAGGCCACTAGGTCTCATGACCATTCTTGCCTTGCCAGTACCCTCCCTCAGGCAGTACCTCCTTTCTCCTGGTCAACCATACTGGTCAACTTTGAGTAAGTTTGTGGCTATCCATCCAGTCTTCTAGTTTATATTTTGATTTGGGAGTTGATGATTTATAAGCCTGTCCTTCCGTCATGTTTGTTTATCTGTTGGTGAAGATTTAGGTCTCTGGTTCTAATATCTCTACCAATATGGCTCAGTAAGCAAGACAATGATCTCTCCTTAAAAGTCTGTAAGACACTGAATATTGAGATAGAGTTTCTAGCCTCTCATGGTAGCTCAGGGAATTTAGGGCTGTGATCTGTTTGGATAGAAACCTTTGGGTTCTTTCTAATTGTTTGATATGTTTAGTGAGATACATCCTAATGGAGGTGTTGTACTTGATAACCGGACTGATCAGTACTGAGTATAAGAAACTGATTACCTATTTGGATCTTGATGATAGTCCTTTGTCAATTAGCTAAGCTAAATAAAAGGATTTCCTGACAACCATTGTTACATAATGGACAAAAGAGAAGGAGCCCATTTCCCAAGTACCTAAGTCTCTAACTACACATAAATATCTAACTATATGTCATTCTGTGGAGGTATTTTTTCTGGACAGTATGATAAGAGGAGGGATTGTCTACCAAAAGTGAGATCTGATGTCCTTCTCATTCATTCCTCAACTGGTGGGTTCGAAACTTGGATCAGACTCAGCTGCTTCCATTGGATCCAAGAACTCTTCAGCTCCTCCTTTACCCATAATGCCCCACAAACTTAACATACTACAGATCTTGTTTGCTGCAATTAGCTTCAGACGTGAATCCTTTTACTCTCGAGTGTTTTTGGAGTTTATCCACTATCTAGGTTGTGAGTTATTATATGTCTTTAATATATATCTTAAAGCTTTACTTTTAACCTTTTCATCCTCCCTCCCATAGTTTTAAGCAGCTTTTAGCCATTTTCGGCTCTTTTCAACTACCATTATTTTCAGTACCCTTCCTACCATTGTTGGTAGTCTTTCTTTATTAAGAGTATTTCTTCTACCATTGTTGGTAGCTTTCAACTTTCTATTTTAATAAAAAAAGAAAGAAAAAGAAAATGGTTCTATTCTCTCTTAGAGTTTATTATATGTTTAACTGTTTTGATATTGCAGTGATTTAACATGGCTGACAAGCCAACAGGTTTAAAACAATGCATTACCTGTGGGCATAAGCTTCCCAACTCTGAAGCCTACAGGGAATGCATTTACTGCCTACATTCCACTCATTTTGAAGTGAACTATTCTATCTGCTCTGGCTTTAATGACATGGCTTAACTGATTTATGTAACAAAGTAATTTTAAGAGGCCTTTTATCATCTACCTGCTCTTATTCGGTTGCAGGGACTCAAACCCCCACTAAAAAGCTTGACAAAAGTAAGCCTGAGTCAACTACAAGGGAGAAGGAGTCCTATAAGAGGTCTCCTGATTGGTCTTCAGTGTTAGCTCCTTCAGCAGAGACACCTCAAAAGGTGCACAAGAACTCTCAGATCCGACTGTTTTGAAACCTAAGTCTCCACAGATCCATTCCCCTGTGCTTCTCCCAGATCATTTCTCATGTAGGCTCCCTTCTCCTTTCCTGGAGAGATCTCCTCAAAGACACTACAGGCCTCCATCCATCAAATCATCTGTTAGGTCTTCCAGGAGCCTTTTGGAAGCTGATCTGGATAGGTTAATGAGGAAGTTCCTCAGACCACAGATTCAGAGGGAGTTTCTCACAGCTCTAACTCCTACTGGGTCTGCAAGCCATCCTTTGTCCACCTCCCCCTTGGAATCTTCTTCTCTGATCTGACCCATGGTTTCAGAGCCATCAGATCTGAGATCCCTGAGGGGTTCCTCCTCAGAGCCAAAGCCAGTCTGGTTCTTCAGAGCCAGAGGACTCTCAGAGCTGAAGCATTGATGCCAGATCCAGGGGGTTAGAGTCAACCCTGAAACTGTTGGAGCCTCAGTGCTGGATAGCTTGGGTATGACTTCCTCCTCAGATGGCGTGCTGGTGGGATTGTAGGAGCGAGTGGTTCAAGATATTCTGGCTCCTATACTGTAGACTTTTGTGTCCCCAAGGCATTCTGCCCTTTGAGGTTGTGTAGAGGGCTTCCTCCTTAGCTAGAGAAAAGACATCCCTGACCCCCTCAGATCAGGCAACCTGGTCTCATCTGATCCTTTGTTCTGAGTCTTGTCCATCCTTTCCAGTGGGACAGCCAGATTACCCTAGACTCCAGACAGTCCATTAGGATATCATCATTTCTTCTGGTACTTCCTCAGAGCATGAGACCTAGTGGTCATGATTTGAAAGCATACGTGTAAGAGGAGGCACTTATATTTCTACCAGGAATCTCTCATGTAGGACACAAATTTGATGAGGAGAAAGGGGGTTCCCCAAATCACCACCTGAAAACATCTCCTGAAACGAAAAGGTGGTTGCTTCCTCCAACTACTGCTAGGAGGAATCTGTATTCCTGGAGGCTTTGGGGCTGCTCCATCTACTTCTTGGGTGACCCCCCCCCACCAGCTGATGAGTTCACTGACTTGTTTCTCACAGGAGCATGGAAGGAGCCCAACACTGTAGAGCCAATACCAAAAAGACCAGACAGGATTTTAGCTCCCCCTAAAGAATGTACACACAAGAGCAAGGGAGTCTCAGTTGATGCCATGGTTGTGGCTGCAGCCACAAAGAAGGAACTGACAGAATAGAGTTCTTCTGTCCATCCCCTAACAGAGAGTATAGGGCTTTGGACAGATTTGGGAAACATGTGCATGCTTCAGTGACCTTTGCCCTCAGGTCAGTGAATTATCTGGCACATTTTACAAGGTTACAGAGAGATCTGACCAAGGAACTTGGCTTACCTCTGTGTGGGTCCACACCTGCAAACTTGAGAATAGAATTTCCTCGCAGCTGGCCACCATACATTCCATTTCAAATAAGTCCATGAAGTTGATCTTCCATGTGGTGGAAAGTACCTCACAGGCTGCAGGTTCAGGCATAGCCATCAGAATACATGCCTGGATATGCTTATGCGATTTTGCAGAGCTGTTTAAGTCTTTGATCCTCAATGCACAGTTGATGGCTCTTCTCTGTTTGGCTTCAAGGTTAATGAAATACTCTCCAGATGTGAACAAGAGGGAAAGACCCTGTCTGTAGTGGGTATACATTTTTCTACCCATCAAAGACCTTTCTCTAGGAATCAACAAAGATGTAGAAAAAAATGTGGCTTAGGAAGGCCCAGTCCTTTTCAAGAGTCAGGGGCAGAGGGGGGAACTCAAACTAAAAATGTTACCCAGGAGTTCAGCAGAGGTGGCCTGCAGAACCAGCGCTTCAGGGATACCTTCTCAGACAAGCCATATCACTACTCCTGAATGGAGGCCCAATTGTTAGCCTATGGAGGCATTTGAGGGACATTTGTTTCTGCACCAGAGAGCCTGGCTATCAATAACTAAATATTTGTGGGTGCAGAGAATTATACCCAGGGTTATAGCATGCCATTTTCTCTAACTCCTTCCACCAGTGTGAAGAAAATCCCCAAATGTTCCACTCAGTCAGAGGCAGAGGGAAACAGCATCTCTAGAAATAAAAAGCTGCTAGAAAAAAAGAGTCATCCAAGAAGTGCCGCCATACAAGAAAAGGTCCAGAACTTACTCAAGATTCTTCTTGCTGCCCAGAAAGGCAGGGGACTTGAGACCCATTCTGGATATCAGCAAATTAAATCAGTTTGTACAGTATTCAAAGTTTCATATGGTCATGGTTCAGTCCATTTTGCCTCTGCTTCAAAAGGACAATTGGATGTGATTGAAAGAACTCCAGGATGCATACTATCACATCAAAAATGAAAAGGTACTCAGGGACTTCCAAGATGGCTGCACATTTAGTAACAGCTTGCTTCTAGCTCTCCTAGTGTGAAAACATAAATTCAACAGAGAAGGCCAGTAGACTTCTATTTATGGGTAAATTTCAGTAATTGGCTAGTAGGTGCACTGCCTGGATGCCAGAAATAAATACAGAAGACCTGGAAAAAATCAGCTACAAAAAGTTCATAGGTTCATAGGTTCATAGGTTGGTACTAGGCTATCAGCCCTAGGGCCTATACAAGCCTAGCCATAACAATTCCCTAGCTATTTCTTCCCACATTATTTACTTTCCTGGACCCCTGTCTAGCAGGGCGACTGACGTGATCCCTGGGGTGAATTTCCTTTCTCCCATCCAATCGTCAAGGTTCCTCTTGAAGAGGTCCAAAGAGGCACTCTGCTTGACATGTATGGGCAATCTATTCCAGAGTCTGGGGAGTCTCTGGGTCAGGAACCTATCCCTCTAGCATGTTTTGTTTATTGTGATGACAAGGTTTAGATCCCTGGAGTGTGTAGCTCTGAGGGATTGGGATTTCTTTAAGTGTAGCATGTCCAACAGCTCTGGGTTTGACATGGCCTTGTATGTTAAGCAGAGATCGCCTCTGAGTAGACGATATGCGACAGAGTATAGCTGAAGTTTTTTAAGGCGGTCAGCGTAGGGCATCTGCTTTAGGCCTGTGAGGAAGAAACACTGATTGGGGAAAGTTCTGCAGCTGTTCAGCAAAAAGGAATGCAACCTTCAGACAGGACTTCCAGTAACCCACAGGAAGACATAAGACAACTGCATACAGACCTGGTTAAATAAACAAACACTGTTGGAGTATATCAACACAAAACAACAGAAGGCTGGAAAAATGAAAGAAGCTTTCAACAGATATTCAGATGAGATGATAAAGCTGCAAAAGTCAGAGGTTGAAATGAAGAAAAGGCTGGCTGAATATGAAACTGCTCAGGGAGAGATATTTCAAAAAGTAATAGAATTGGAGGACAGAACACATAGGGGAAAACCTGAACTTTTCAGCTACACCAGAGAAGCTGAAAGAAACAGACTCCATTAATTTTATGAAAGCACAAATGAGCAACTGGACTGGTATTCTACAGCAGGATTTGTTAGTTGAAAGGGCACATCAGGTGTATGTTCCAAATCTGCCTATAAGAAAGCAACCTAGACCTTTAATAGTAAAGATGCAATCCTACCAGCAGAAGGAGTTGATTCTGACAAAGCTGTGACAGAAGGACAATATACTAAAAGTGGGAGACAGCAGAGTGTTTGTGCAGAATGATTACTCATTGTACACCAATATTTAGGGCATGTTGAAATGCAGGTGTGAGATTCAAACTGCTGTATCCAGCTGTCTTTAAGGTTTTCTTCCCTGGAGGGACAAAATCATTTTTTGATAAAGTGCATACTAAGAAGGAAATACAAACATTTGTCCAAAAAACGTAAGCTGTAAAATGTAAGGAGCTTCTGCTTCTTGTTCTTCTGGTAATAAAGACCACAGAGAGACTGCACCTGTGAAATATTTTCCAGTATTTCAATGGAAAATATTGGAGAAAAGGAAGGTAGCATGAGAGTTGACTAGAAGAATCAGGAGTATGTTGGAAATGAAGCAGAGGCAGGATTTGGGTGATGGAGAAGAACAGTAATAAAATCAGTAACTTACTGTGGGAGTACAATGAAATAATTACATTTGTGAAATATGACAGAACAAGAAAATCTGGAAATATTGGACTTTTTTCAAAATTTATTGGACTTGTGGGGGACTCTTAAGTATATGCTCTACTTCATGTCATTAATGTTCGGAAAATGCTTTGGGGAGGGGAGAAAACTAACTGTAAGTAAAGAAAACATTTTATTTTCTTAATAGTACTGTAGTTATGCATGCTATTTTTAAGTATAATGATGACTGTAAACTGGTGCTGTTTTTTTTTTCTTTTTCTCCCCTCTTCTCCCCAAATTCATAAAGTAACAAAGGTAGAAAGGAAAGGGGAAGCTGGAGTTCAAACAAGGAACAGAAGTACCTGTACAACTCTTAGATCTTCCAGAAGCAAGGGAAGGGGGTAGGTGGGTGAGAAGTTGAGGAAGAATGAAAATGGACAATATAGATTGAAAGTTATGGTGAGTACATAACTTTTTCTATCTGATGTCCTTTTCATTCATTCCTCAACTGATGGGACAGAGTCCCCAGCTACTGTAACCTTGGGAGGCCCTTTTGGAAGGATATGACTAGATTGAGGACCTTAGATTGATTCATTTTAAGAAAGAGCAATAAATGAAAAAGAATATTGAATATTATGAAGCTTTTTTTCTAGCAAATGCATGTATACTTAGTAGCAATTCTGCAGCTGGTCTTCATATTTCCATAGAAACAATCTGATAAAGAGAAGCTGTCTGTCTGGTTTTCATTGAACCATGGAGACAATCTGATAAAGATAAATTGGAGACAGTCTGGTGGACGGGGAATGGCTGAGGGACAAAGAAAAGAAAAATTGGCTAGGACATAATGTTCTCTGAAAGCAATCAGGGGGGTTTCCAAGCTGGAGAGCTTTAAAGACAAGACAAAACCAATTTGACCTGAAGTAAAGTTTTCTCAGTTTTTTAATGCATTTGGGATACTAATATAAACAGATGCTTTTTTCTCTTCTATCTTTTGCTTTGTTCATTTTTGAGAAATGTAGGCACTGCAATGTAAAAAAAAGAAAGAAAAGAAAGAAAAAAAAAAAGAAAAAAGGGAAGGGGAGAGAGGAAAGATCTGGTTAAGAGAGTATGACAAAAGAAAAATCAGTTTGTTTTTTCCCATGCTTGTGTAGGGAAATGACTGGGTTAAGACCCTAGGCATTATCCAGTAACAAGTTTATTACAAAGCATGTAAATGAAAAAGAATATTGAATATTATAAGGCTTTTTCTGGTAAATAAGGTATCCTTAGCAGTTTTATGTCTGGTTTGCATATCACTAGAAGACAATTTGATAAAGAGAGTTGGGAAGGAAGAATATTGTGCAAAGTGAATATTAGTGTCTCTTGGCTACAAATAGTAGTGGTGAACAAAGCTACCAGCTTTCCTTTTGCTTGCAACTCTTGTGGACAAAACAGCTGCTTTGCATTTTTACCGTGAATCTGTAAAGGGAATATTTGTGCCCCTTGGCTTCAACTTGTAATGCAGTGAATAACACTACCAGTTGCTCCACTGTTTGCGGACATAACAGCTGATTTGCGTTTTACCACAAATCTGTAAAGGGAATATTTGTGCCCCTTGGTGTCAACTTGTAATGTAGTGAATAACACTACCAGTTGCTCCATTGTTTGCACATGGGAATCGTTTATTTGTGGTGATTGTTGGCTTTCTCTATATTTTATTTTTATTTTCTCTGTTTGGTATAATTTCTTGGGCTTGGGTCACCCGAATTTGGTGGGACCATCGAGTGTTTTGTAATTCTTCTTGACTCATACGCTGCCATACTGTATTTCTTAATTCATAGTTTGGGCAGTTGAGCGATACTATATGTCCTACTAGAAATGTATTTCTCCATAGAGAGAGTGTTTTATCTAACTGTGTTTTATACTGCATCACACTGTTGAGTAAGTGCTTCTTATTAGTGTTTTTTTCTGCTAAACCTGTACTTTTTATCCAGCAGCATGGAGCATAGAGTGACTAAATTGTATGAACAGAGTGTCTGTTTCTGCCTGCCCCTCTCCTGTACTTTAACCTTATCTTCTGCTATCTACTACCACCACTTGTATCTACTCTCCCAATAATTTCTACCCCTCAACCTTATTTTATCCCTTGTCTTATTCACTACTTAATGTATGCTAATTGACTATCCTCCTCCTTAGACTCTTCGACTACTTTTTTCTTTTGCCAATCCCTCTACACTCATTTTTCAATATTCTTAAATAACTTAACCCACTGTGTCTCTCTCTTCTGTTTTATTTTACACTAATCCACCCCAGGTGCTCCCTCCCTGTCTATATATTGAAAAGAAAGACCTCCTGCTTAAACCTAGAAGAACTCCCAGAATTTGCCTGCTAGCCTGAGTCTCCTACTAAGCTACCTACTGTGAGGACTCCCAAAAAACAAACTGTGTGTGAATGTATGTAGCCAAAGAAACTACATCTAAACTTATTATTTAAGCTACTATTAATACCCATTTATTGTGCTTGTCTGCCCTCCCGAGTGTGCATTATGTAAGCAGCCTACTGCAGACCATTTGCTACTGCTCCCCTCCAATCACTAAACCCTGAAAATCACTTAGTTCCACCTTAGACCAATATATCTCTTCTGCCTATTTATCCTTTTATTCCACTTTTTATCACTAGGTGGCAGCACCTACACACAAAATACCTAGAACTATAATATTTCTTCTGTGGCTTCAGTACCTTACGCTGGCTGTACTGTTCATTTTTAAGAAACATACTCCCTACCCCCTTTACTTCTATATATCCACTCTCTCCTTGCTATATCTCAAACTCTCTTTTTTTTCACTTTGTTAGCCTAGTTTTTTGTTCCCTTATAGTATTCATTATTTACCCACTTACCTTCATTATTGGATAACTATTGCTGATACTTTTTTCTGCTGCTCTATCTTCACTTGCTGTAACCCACTCCGTTCACCCTGCAGGCTCACTCTGTTGCATATATTGTATGTTATGATACTATTGCCTATATTGGAGCTTGTCTCCCAGGGCCTCTACTGAAAATGGACATATATCCAGTTAGACTAGCCGGTCAACAAATGTAAAATAAATAAATAAAAATGGAGAAAGTGTTTAGTGAAAGCATTCAAGTGTTTTCTCAGCTTGGAGAGCTATAAAGACAGACAAAATCAAATAGCACTTACTAATAGCACAGGCTGTACCATGCATCTTAACATGACTGACCTTACTTTTTGGTTAACTCTAGCATGTCTGTGTGGTTATCAATTTAGAACTTCTTAACTTTGTTGTTATTAGCTTTGTAATATTTGTATATGGAGCTTTTCTCCCTGGGCCTCCATTGAAAACAGTCTCATTTTCAAAGCAATGGACTTTCCTGGTTAACAAACTGCAAATAATAATAATAATAATAACTTTTGTTCTTAATAGGAAGCAAAAACTTCAATATTCGAAGATGTGCATAGTTTTGTGTGTTATTAAGTTGATAGGGTTAGGGGGGTTTGGGGCTTGCTTGTTCTGTTTGACGGCTTTCAAAAAAAAGTTATGTAAGATGTGGCATAGGCTCAAATGGATATAACAAGAAACAACTGTATAAAAGACTAATCTGCCAAGCAGGGTCCCCTTTACTTTACCGAAATGACACTTCACCGACACGCGGAAGACCGAGACGAAACGACCGACAGGTAAGTTGACCGAAAAGGTGATTTGCCGACAGCCGAAAGACCGACAAGGGTAATGTGTGAGCACGACTCGGTAAGTGTGCGATAGTGACGGAGTTAGGAGCGGTCAGGTAAGTGTGCGATATTGTGGGATTTTGGGTTAGGGTGTGGGAAAGGTGAGTGTGTGGTAGTGTCGGAGTTAGGGTTCGGGTAAGGTAAGTGTGTGATAGTGACGGACTGTAGTTTAGGGATGGGTTAAGTGAGTTAGGTTTAGAGTGCGGGTAGGGTGAGTGTGCGATAGTGACGGGCTTTATGTTTTAGGGTGGGTTAAGTGAGTTAGGGTTAGGGTGCAGGTAGGTTAAGTGTGCGATAGTGACAGTCTTTAGGTGTAGGGGTGGGTTAAGTGAGTTAGGGTTAGGGTGCGGGTAGGGTAACTGTGCGGTAGTGTCGGACCTTAGGGTTAGGGTTTGGGTTAGGGTTAGTGGATATGTCATTGTGTGTCATGTGTAGTTTACGTTGTTTGTGTCGGTGTAATTGTGTTCGGTTTTGTGAGTTGTCGGTGTTGTGTGGTTTCGGTTATTTGGGGTCAGTGTTTTGTGTGTCAGTGAAGTGTCATGTCTGTAATGTAAAGTAGACCCGCCAAGCAGTATATGCATGTAATATAAAAGTTGGAACTAGACCAACAAAAAACAGTTATACATAAAAGGTGGTAATAATAACCATATAAGAAAATTATGTTTTCTGTAATGTCTTTCAATCTGAATGTTCTTATAGATAAATATAAAAAAAGAAAGAGTAGTGAACTATATTAAAAATGTAGATTGCAAATAGCTATGATAGAAGAGGCAACACTAAGGTTTACACCGGTGGGTGGCTAGCCCTGCTGCAAAAGTTCATTTGTAACACTCGCTCACATACACTCTCTCACCTACAACCAATTTAGAGTGGCCAATCCACCTGCTCCATGTCTTTGGAATGTGACAGGAAACTGGATCACCCGGAGGAAACTCACATACCCACAGGGAGGACATGCAGACTCTGCACAGAAGACATCCCTGCCGAGAATTGAACTGGAGAACCTTTTGCTGTGTGGCAACAATACTAACTGCTGCACCATTGCGGCCACCCCCAAATATTTTAGATCATGCTCCAATAATAACTAAATTAAAAACACAAGGTAATAAAATAAAAATGAGACACTGGTGCTTTCCCACCTATCGATTGAAAAGAGAGGAATATAAGGAATGGGTTTTCAAATTAATTCAGGAGCTACTCGAGAATATAGAAATTTGTTCTGAAAATATAGCTAGGGAGTGGGATGAAATTAAAGTGGAGTTTAAAACTATGGTGGAAATAAAGGAAAGGGAAATATGGTTAAGAAGTAACAAGAATTATATAAAGGGATTAACAAATGTTAAAGTATTGCAAAATAGGGGGAATCTCTCAGAATAAGAAAATAAGCAACTGCAGAATGCTAAGCAGAAAATAAGGGATTACCTCGATAATATGCACAAGTTTAGAAAGATTACTGTTAAGCAACTGTTTTTTTTTTTTTATAATGATTCTAGAATACAAAAGCTTTTAGCACAATGTCTCAGGCAACAGAAAGTGCAAAGGTCTGTCACCAAGCTTAGGGAGCCTGTAACAAGGAAGATAACAAGATATCATGTGGTAGTATTAGAAATATTTTGGAAATTTCATGAACGTTTGTATAAAGCAGAGAAATATGGAAATCAAGAAAAGGTACAAATGGAAATGTTTATGTAAGTATTAAATATGCCAAGGTTAGAGGTAGATGAGGCTCAATTACTAACAGTTAAGATAGACAGAGATGAGATAAAAATGGCTGTGTATAACCAGTTTACAGGAAAGTCCCCAGGAATAGATGGTATTCCTGTCGCAATTTGGAAGCTAGGAAGAAAAAACTGATAAAGATCTGGAAGGTTTTGTTTAACAGTATTTTAAGAAGAAGAGAAGTGCCAGCATCCTGGAAGAAAGTAGTGGTAACGGTAATACCTTAAGAGGGTAAAGATCCATTGGATCCAGCTTCATACAGGCCAGTTTCAATACTAAACCATGATTATAAAGTGTGTATGTCTATAATGGCTAAAAGAATCACAAGAGTGATACCAAAATTGATAGCTATGGATCAATGTGGTTTTGTTGAGGGGAGGCAGACATTTGATAATATTTAACAGAACATTAATGATCCAGAGGGAAGCAGAATGTAAGAAAATACCACTGTTATTGGTGGGTCTTCATGCAGAGAAAGTATTTTACAGAGTAGACTGGTGCTTCACAAGCAGGGCACTGAAAGCATTTGCTTTCCCCTGATATAATTATAAGGTTGATTAGGAGTATATATGAGGGATTGCAGGCAAAAATTAAAGTGGTTGGGACTTTCTCTGATAACTTATGCTTGAATAGAGGAACCAGGCAGGGTTGTTTGTTTTCCCCTTTGTTGTTTGCATTACATTTAGAACCATAGGCAAAGAAAATACAGAACTTAGAAACTCAAGGATATAATTGGTATGGTAGGCTAAAAGCTGACTCTATTTGCAGATGATATTATTTTATACATGACAAAACCAGAAAGGGACATTACAGTGTTGTGGAATATTTTAGGACAGTTTCAGAACTTCTCCTGATATAAAATGAATTAAGCTAAAACAAAGGCAATAGCAGTAAATTATATACCCACACATGAATTGATCCAACAATATCCATATTTTTCAGGACATGATAAAATGAAGTATTTAGGAGTATGGATTAGAAATGACTCTGTTGTGACAGCTAAGGATATGTGGGAAGAGACAAAACAGAGGATAATATAAAAATGAGAAACTGGAAGCTTTGTTATATGGATATGGATACTAAGATACAAGCAATTAAAATGTTTTCAGTCCCTTTAGTCTTATACATAGGTCAGGTGTATTTTAGCAACCAGAGGAGAAGCTGTGGATAACAATTAAAAAGAGATGAAGGATTTTATCTGGGAAGGGAAGACAGCAAGGGCCTCAAGTGGGATAAGCTAATTCTTCCAAGAGAACAAGGCAGACTAGGATTATTTAATTTGAAGGGGTATTTTAGAGCAACACAGTTAACACTCTTATGCATAGCGCAAGCAGAAAACTATAATTAAAAGTGGAAAGGAATGATGATGATACAGGGGGAAGATCAAGAAATAAGGAGAGATTGGGATTTTGGATGCAGACTCTTAAGGAGAACAACAAAAATCATACAGAGTATTATATTCATAAAATAGCAACTATTCTAAGAACTAAAACAGCAAGAGAACGGAGAAAAGAAATTCTGCCGATAGGGATGACTGTGGTTTGGGATACAGATAATAGGCAAGAGCAGTCTGGAATTTATTGGAAAAACTGGCAAAGGAACCAAGGTATTGGGAGCAAATAACTAGGAAGGAAAAGGTAATAGAATGGGAAGAGGCCAAGAATTTATTTGGACAGCAAGTTAGAGATTGCCTTACCTATTGAGGATTGATACCAGAGTATAGGCAAAGAGAAAGAAATAGGGGGCTCTTAGCACTGGTAGAGTTTTTAATAGAATCTAGAACAGAAGCTGCCATTAAAAAATGAACAATTAGTAGAACATATAAACTATTGTATGGTAACTATAAGAATCAATAAAAGGAGCTTAAAAAGGATTGGGAAGAGAAATTTGATAAGCAATTCACAAAGTGACAATGGCAGAATATACGTGTATCTCCCAAATATGCAACAAAGTGTAGAAGATTTAGGATCTTTATTATTTTTTATTTGACATATGTTTACCGGGGTGGTCTGACTGTGTCTACAAAACCCATTTTCAGCAGAGGTCCGGGGAGAAAAGCTCCATATACAGTACAATACAAATACAGTATAATACAATACAATTAGCAGTATTTCTTAGTAGTTCTCAGCTTGCTAATAAAACTGACTGTTGTAGCCCGCTAGTACAGTAATCCTAACTGTCCAATAGACAGTATACATTTAATTCACATCCCTGTGACTAAATTAACCATCAAGCAGCCCTCTCAGTGCTTTCTGCCTTAGTTTGTATCCCTTGGAGGCCCACCTGTTTATTTGCATCTCTATACTTTCCCCTTCATTGCTAATGTATCTCCCTACTCTAATCTGTGCACAAACTGGTTACTAATCAGCAAGTCAATGTGAAGACCCACTCCCAACCTTAATAAACTTTGCTGTCTCTTCTCTCCTTCACTTTACAGGTAGTTTGAATTATTACTTACCCGCTCTGAGGCCTTCACTGATTTCCACTGATTGCCTCTCTGGTTTCTTTGTATTCCACCTGGTTTACACCCATTGTGCTATCTCTCTCCCCCAATACAAAGTCTATATTAGAATCCTGCTGAGCATGGAGCCATCTTTAAGTTTCTAGTCTCCCACCAGGACACAAGTGCTCTTCAGCAATTACATTCTGCTTGCCGGTAAGCCATTAGACCTCAGGAATTTATTTAAAGTGTTCAGATTTGTAAAGTAATACTTACTTTTTTCTCTTGTCTTGGTTTTCTCTGCCCTGCTCCGTTCGCCCTCACTAACGCTCGGGCTCTCTCCACTCCCCTGCCCTGCCCCGTATTCCCTCCCACCCCCACTACCTCTACATTTATAGTAATCACAGCCAGACCCACAGCTCACCCTCACATCACCTCCACCAATCACAGCTCCTCAAGTCATATCACATTATACCACACCAACTTACTCCACACAAAATACTCCCAATCACTCTCATTCCCACTAGGCATTTTTTTACATCACCCACACTATTTCTCCATCCAGATATAGTGCAACCCTATAATTCCTATTTAGAACCCCCACCTAGAAACAACTTAAACTTTATAACCATGATTATCACACAACTAAGTCTAGTCTGTCTTCTCATAATTATTTGCAACACCACAAGTTATCACTCTAGCAATATCCCTAAACTTAGTAGCACAACACTACATTATGCACTCTTGTATAAAGACACCACACATTATAATAATATCTGCCCACAGTTATTCAAGAACTACATAATGGACCAATTCAAAACTAAACACATATGCTCTCATTCCTACTCCAAAAAAACACAATACTTTCTCACACTCCTCACCAAACTCCAACATCTGTATAACCATTTTAAATCCAGGCTCACCATAAGTGGGGATATCCACCCCAACCCAGGCCCAAATCCATCCTGTACAACACAAACTGCTCCAACACAACTGTCAGAACACACCACCCCCACTTTCCTCATCCCTGGGCAAATCAAGAACAGCAGCAAAACCAACCATCTTTTAATGCTAAATATTAATATTAGAAGTATCAAAAATAAAATACCTGAACACCAGGCCACAATAGCACACTGCTCCCCAGACATAGTTGCTTTAACAGAAACCTGGCTAAATAAAAACATAGCTAACTCAGACGTTCTCCCTACAGGCTACAACATCATTAGACAATACAGACCACTTCGTAAAGGGGGTGGAACTGCCTTACTGTACAAGTCCAACTTAACTGCCCATCAATTACCAAACTCCTACCCCTCCCCCAATAATTGGAACATACTTATCTCACAACTTCAACTTCACCCTAAAAAGGTCATCACCACAATTGTGATCTATATTCCACCTGGTAATATACATGCTAGCCTTGAAGACTTCTTATCCTGGTGTTCTTCCACATACTCACAAGAAACCCTTATTCTGGGGGACTTCAACCTAGATTGGTTCACCTGTATATCAGAACCACCAAGTAATCTAATAAATCTCCATGGCTACCAGCAGCTAGTCCAAATTCCAACTAGATGTGATAAAAATTCTAAAAGGGAATCCATCCTTGACTGGGTCCTAACTAACAACCCCATATTGTACCCTCACACAGTCAGTCTCCCAGACACCTTAAGTGACCACAACATAATATACTTTATACGTAGTAGAACAAGCATATGCAAAACCACTAACTATATATCCACTAGAAACACAAAAAAAAATTCTCTCCTGAGGTCCTCAGCACTTTATTCTGTAACTGTGATTGGACCACCCTAAAAACCCTCCCACTTGACCAGGCTGTAGCATATTTCAACAAAACATTTCTACAACACCTAGACACTGTTGCTCCATTGTGCAAAATCAAGGTTAGAACCTCTACAAACCCCTGGCTCAGTAAAGAAACCAAACAAATCCTCAAGTCCAGAGACACTGCCTGGCTTTACTATAAAAAAAAAACAAAGAAACACAAAGCCTAACTAAGTACCAAGAATTACGCAACCATGCAAAAAAATGCATTAGGCTGGACAAAAAATCCTACTACACAACATTACAAACTAAATACCAACACAACCCGCAAACATTTTGGAAAAATGTAAACCAGCTAATAAAATCCACCCAAAAGGCTACCCCCAAACCAACCATCCCGACACTAAAGTTCTCATTGAAACACAATTCAACTCCCACTATCTGAACTCAATTCTATCCTTAGTATCACAGGACAGTTCCTTCCTCACTATCCCCCCTAACACAAATAACACTAATACAAGCTTTACCCTCAAAACAGTTTCCACCACTTCAATCAAAAGCATGCTCTCCAAACTAAAAACCTCATCATCAGCAGCCGACCTACACCCCTACTATTTCTTGAAACTCACAGCAGATGCTATTGCTATCCCAGTCTCCACTCTCATAAACAAATCAATTGTTGAAAACTATGTACCCAAACTCTGGAAAATATCCTATGTTACACCCATACATAAAGGCAGGACCTCCACTGAACTTAATAACTACAGACCCATTGCTTTACTTTCCCCCCTGGCCAAAATCCTAGAAAAATGCATCCATACCCTGATGCTAAACTATCTCCTAGACAGCAACATCCTGTCACCTACTCAGCATGGTTTCAGACCTGCCCATAGTACCACAATAGCCCTCCTCTGCTTCACAGACAGAGTAAACCATCTAAAAATGAAGGCCTACAAGTGTCAACTCTTTTTTTGGATATGTCCAAAGCATTTGACACAGTCTCACACCAAATCCTGCTAAACAAACTAAACCAATATCATCTATCAAGTTCCACTCTTACCTGATTCCAAAGCTATTTATCTGACAGGTACCAAGCTGTGAAATGGGAAAATTCTCTCTCTCCTCAGCTGCCCATAACTATAGGAGTCCCACAGGGTTCTATCTTAGGACCACTACTATTCACAGTCTTCACAAATGACCTACATACCTCCACACAGCATGCATCTATAATTCAGTATGCAGATGACACTACCTTAATCTGTGCTGCACAAAACATTCCCACCCTCCTGCAAACAACTCAACTAGCATTCTCTGACGTTGAAAACTACCTTACCAAAGCCCAACTTATCCTCAATCCAAAGAAAACTCAGCTTATAATTATAACCAGTTCTAACAAAAACACTAACAGTCAATTCACTATCTACTCCACAAATGCTACTCCAATTGCTCCAGTGGCACAGGCTAAGCTATTGGGAATAACCATAGACTCCCACCTAAAATTTGATAGTCATCTCAACTTAACTATTAAAAAAGTACATGCCAAACTGGGGTCACTCTACCGTATCAAACCATTTCTTACCAAAAACACAAGATCAGCCATTGCTCACTCCCAACTTCTATCCACCCTACTCTATGCATCTCCCATTCTGACTAATCTCAACAAAATTGAACTAAGCAAAATGGAAGCCTGCTATAACAGAATTGCCCGCTTTGCTGCAAATTGCTCATATAGAACTCATCACTGTACTGCTTTGAGACAGCTCCACTGGCTTGAACTGCCCAACCTCCTAACCTACAATCAGCTCTGCCTCTGTCATTCTATCTATTACCTCCCCAATAAGTGTCCTGCCCTCAAAAACCTAGTACAACATCACTCAGCCAAAAGGCCTCTTAGATCATCAAGCATACTACTAGAAGTCACCAACAGCTACAATAGCTTTGGAGATGCACTATATAGTAGTTCAGTGGCTAAAAAATGGAACTCTGTCCCTACTAGCATTCAAAACACATAATCCAAAGCCTCCTTTAAAGACCTCATCAGGCAACATCTCAAGCAAAGTTGGCAGTGCCATGATTGCTCCCCAGGCTAGTGAAAGTGGATAACATATACATACTAAATCTAGAGCACTTGATAATAGTTTTCAATCTTACTCACAAACACTGGCTAATCTACAATGTATGTACTGTACCTGTGTACTATGTATGTATTCTACCTATGTTCCAAATTTCAGCTGTACACCACAAATCTATTAATTAACTTTATTTTTAAAATTAATATTTTTTTGTTTGTTCTCTCCACTGTAACTGTTTATGTGCCGCATACCACTATAAAAACATGTCTCTTGTAATTTGTGTGTATACTGAACATATCTAAATAACTAAATGTGTCTGTGATTTTTCTTTGTGTAGCTTTTCTGCCCGGGCCTCTGTTGAAAAAGGGCCTTTTCGGCTCAGTCAGACACCCCCAGTTAACAAATGTAAAATAAATAAATAAATAATACAATACAAAATATATTATAAATACTTTACAAAAATAAGTTGAAAGAACAAACTATATTACAAGATGTTGCAATATATTAGGACACATCTGGACAATTCTATAGAGTTAAAACATTATAGACAATAATAGTCACTCTCACCATACATGATGTAGATAGTATCCAAAAAATAGTACATAGGTAGTTCAATGTGTGACGTTGACTGGTATACTACATGAAAAATAAAATGTTAGTTTCAGTTAGGAAAATAGCAGCCAGAAAGTTGGTGATGCAGAGAGACAGTGAGAGAGTTAAGAAGAATAGAAGCAATACAGCCTGAGCAGTAGCTTAAGGATATGGTATAGAAACAGAGAAGGAGTTAGAACAGCCTTAGGATCTTGCAGTCTGTGAGGGATGGAAATGTGAAGGAAGAGGAGGATGAGGCTAGTGTAGAAGAAGAGGAAGACATGAGCATTAGGCAGGGTTTATGCAGGAGCAGAGCCATGTATTTTTGAGATGATTTTTTAAAGAGGCTTTGAAATGGGTTAGGCCAAGCATAGACCTGGTAGCTAGAGGTAGTGAATTCCAAAGAATAGAGACAGAATATGAATCCAGAGAGTGACCTGTTTTTCTTCTGGGTTTTGAGATACCTAAGAGATTTTTGTCTTCTGATCGTAGGGATCAATTTGGTGTGTAAGGTGTGACAAGTTTGGCTAGTGCAGGGCAGGCAGTAGGCTTGAAAATAAGGTTGTGCAAGGTGGATAGCTGAATAAAGGCAAGTTGGTTGGGGAGTTCAAGCCACTTTAATTCTAGGAGTGGTTTTAAGTGGTGTGTGAGATATTTAGAGTTTGTGGCCAACTTTGCTACTTTGTTGTAGCACTGTTCCATCTTGCTTAGGGTAGAAGTTTGTAAGTTAGTTAGGACAGGGGCACCATAAAGAAGGGATGGAAGTAAAAATGTTTTTGCAAGGGTAGTCTTGCTTGCTGCAGTAAATAAATGTTTGTTTCTATATAAGAGTCCCAGCTTTTGATGAGTTTTCTTTATATTTTTCTGTATATGGGAGGGGGGGGGGTCAAATGAAAGTTTATTGTCAATGATAATGCCTAAAAGTTTTGTTTCCTGCACTACTTCTATGACAGTGTTGTCAGATGCAAGGCTGTTGAAATGATCAGTGATAGTGGACTTGTTTTTAGGATGAAAGAGTACTAGTTTTGTCTTATTTGGATTAAGAAAGAGTTGGGCATTTCTTAGCCAGGATTCAACTGCATTAAAGGACTGTTGAGATTTTGAAAGTAGTTCTGGTAGTGATTGAGCAGTACCGATTATGGTGGAATCATCAGCGTTTTGAATGAGGGTTCCAGGGTGAGAGGCAATGTGAAGGTTGTTTATGAAAATGTTAAAGAGTATGGGTCCTAGGATGGAGCCTTGAGGGACTCCAGTAGGGCTGTGGAGAAAGGGTGAGAGTTCATTGGACCATTTCACTGCTTGTTTACGATCCTTGAGGTAGCTCTGAAATTATTTTACTGTATTATGTGAGAAGCCTAAGTTAGACAATGTGTTCAAAAGTAAGGGGTGAGACACTGTGTCAAAGGCCTTGGTGAAATCAAGGAATACTGAGGCTGTATAGCATCCTGCATCTCTGGCCTTGTTCACAGTGTCTGTAAAAGATAATAGGGCTGTAGTTGTGTTGTGGCTAGGTTGGAAGCCATGTTGGGTTTTGGTTAAAAGGTTGTTTTGCAATAGATATTGCATTACCTGCTGATGGATACCTCTCTCAAGAAATTTGGATATGGGTGACAAGATGGATATAGGACAGAAATTGGATGGATCAAAAGAGTTGCCTCCTTTGTGGATGGGGGTGATGTGAGATTGTTTCCGTATGGTAGGTAATCCTGATTCAGACAAAGACATATTTATAAGGATACTGATTGGGTAGGCGACTGAGTTAGCAGCCAGTTTGAGGTAGTGTGGTGGAAGATTGTCAGCTGAGGTAGAGCAGGGTTTTAGTTTTTGTAGCAATTTCTTAATGGTGTCAGTGGGTATGGGCTGAAATGAGAATGCGTTTTTTATGACATTTTGTTGAGTAAGGAGGTTAATAATGACAGGGTTAAAAGTAGTTGTTGGTCTGGGGTTGGCGTCTGAATAGGTTGAGGGGTGGGGGGGGTCCAGCATTAGGGCTGTTAGTTAGTAGGTCCAAAATTGATTTTATGAAGCGCTTGTTAAAGTTTTTGGCTATTTGTGATGGAGGGGTATCAGGTGATAGGGTGTGCTCTCCATTTCTTCCAGGATTAAGTAGAGAAGATATGGAGTGCCAAAATTTACTGAGGTTGATTTTATGCTGGAGTTGAAGCTGGGAATAATATGACTTCTTATCTCTGTTGATCAGTTTTGTCACTTTGTTACGTAGTGTTTTGAAATTAACATAATTTTGTTCATTTTTGTGTTGTTTCCAGGTTGACCAGGCTCGGTCCCTTTGCTTCATCAGGTGTTTACATTCCTTAGAGAGCCATGGTGCTTCATCAGGTGTTTACATTCCTTAGAGAGCCATGGTGCCGAGTTATTTTTGATTCTTTTCATACGAGCGGGAGCTGGTGTATTAAGAATGTGAAGGAAAGTGTTACTGAAGTATGGTACAGCATCATTAAGGGGTAGTTGTTTAAGGGGTGTCCAGTCTATTTCATATAGAAGATTGTTGAATTTATGCTGACAAAAGCTAGTTGAGTTCCTAGCTGATTTTATAGTGTGTACTCCTAGGATTTGGTAGTTTGTTCTAAGGGAATAAGCTGGTAGATGATCACTAAGGGGGCTAGAAAGTGTGCCAGAAGAGGAGAAATTGGCAGGGTGGGATACTAGGATATAGTCTAGGGTGGATTGGCAGGCAAGATCTTTGTTGTGTCTTGTTGGAGTATTGATAAGCTGAGAAAAAACATACAGATTTACGCTATTTGTGGGGGAGTTGGAAGCTATGGTTTGCCAATCTATATTTACATCTCCTTAGATTATTGTTTTAAGGTTTATTGTTTGGGATGTCCAGGATAAAATATTTTCCAACACTGGTATATTGTTACCTGGTGGGATATATATTACTATTATGCAAATTATTTTTGATATGTTGAGGTTCAAAAAGAGATTAGTACCTCAGCATTGGAAAAATGCGTATATTACTGGTGTAGGGTGTGACGTTTAGTGTAGAGGAATATAGAAGTGCTACCCCCCCCCTTTTTTTTTACATCTATCTCTTCTGGTTATTGCAAAGTTTGGAGGTATTATTTCTGAGTCTTTTACATTGGTGTGTAGCCATGTTTCGATAAGGGCTAGTATGTCAGATTTATTTTAATCAATCCAGACATGCAGTGGGGCTATTTTATTCCATATACTTCTAAGGCTTAGTGTAAATATGGTCAAATCCTTGGGTTTACTCTTGTAGTTAGGATTAGAGGGTGGGTCAGGGTTAAGATGTATGTCTCTACATTTGAGTAGATAGGTAATGAGGAATGAGTACCATGGGAAGTTATTTTTATTCCTAGGTTATGGTACTGGTGTCAACTGAGGTTTCATAGGAGGCGAGAAAGCCAATTTGTGGCTTGAATAATATGGGAGGGTATAGGGGAAAAGCTGGGAAGAGATATGTGAGAAGCTATGTTGTTTATTGGGGAGAGAGTCAGAGGAGGTTGTTGTGTATTGGTGTGTGGGGGTATGCAGGGATATAGCTGTAGCAAGGTTGATAATTAAGAGTAAAGAGGCTAGGCAGAGGAGGAGCATGTCAACTGTGATAGTGGGTTCAAAAATAGTAAAATTGCTATTTGTGTGTTTGAATGTAATATTAGGTATAAATACAGATTACGTTATCATGTGATATGTGTGCAGCCAAAGGTAAGGTTGGAAATGTTTTGACTTCAGATGGGCTTTGACAATGTGGTTAGGTATTTTGTCTTGCTGTTGGGTGAGGGAGATGTAATTAGTCAGTAGTAACATTATGGTGCAATGTTAGTTTGTGTGTATAGTAGAAGAGAAGGTGGCAAGCCTGGAGCTAATGCAAGATAGTTTGAGGTGGTAATTGTATTATGATGGTAAAGTAGAGTAAGATGCAAGGAATTATAGTAGAGGTATGAGAATTCAAGTTGACAGATATAAGGGAGAGCAGATACGTTTGACTATATAAAAGAAAGTAAGGTGCGAATGAAATGTAGGTATGGACAAGGTAGATCTGTATTTAACTGGATCATAGGAATGAGGGGGAGTGGTTTGCTTATGATAATAGTAGATGTGCTGGGGTGGGTGGGATATGGGGAAGGGTAGAGGAGCAGAGTGAGCAAAGTGAAGTGAACGGAGCGGGACCCCCCCCCCCAGATGGTTTACCACCATAAACAATCAGTGAGGTAGAATGTTCATGGATACAAAGACAAGGTGTCTGACCTCTAAATATTTGACTCAAGTCACAACATCTGATTTTATAGTTATGTAGTTTTCAATGTCTTTCCAGGGATATATTACACTGATAAGAGTAAAATATGGTGAAGTGTTACTGTAGCTTCACCTTCAGCAGTAAAAGGCCTTTGAGTGTGGGTGAGTAAGTGGGGGAGAGGAATATCCTTCCAGCAGATTCAACACTACAAAACAAAACACACTAATGCATGACTTAAAAAATAAGTTATTAGCTCAAGTCGTAAAAATTGCCTTACACAGATTTAACTCAGTGTATTTGTTCCTTGTGAACCTTTGCAACTGTATGTGAAATTCAGCTGTGCAAATTCTTTAGGTAGTGGGATAGTGGGATAAGATAACTTTTGCAGCAACAGCAGTAGTCATACTTACATGTGTTTGCTTCACTGGTGGAGAGAGAGAAGAAGTTAAGGATTTTTTGATGGTTGAACTAGTTAGGTACATTACTATTTGTCTATAATCATCCACATTCTCCCCTCTTCTCTCTGACTTCTTGTACAGCTTTGAGAAATATAGGCAATGTAATGTGAAAAAAGCCTGATTAAAAAGGCATGACAAAGTTAAAATGAATGTGCTTTTTCTCATTCTTGCATGGGGAAATGACCAGATTATTTGACTTTATGAATTTGGGTGTCGGTTTATATCTAAAGGCAACACACTTGATCTGAGGTAAGTTAGGTTAGCATGGCATCATGGGTAAGTGAGGAGATCAAGATTCTTGGATCTTATGATCTGGTAGAAGAGGGCAAGTCGGACCAGAGTCTCAGATCCAAACCCATCAGTTAAGGAAGAATGAAAATGGACAACACAGCTGGAATGTTATGGTGAGTACCTAACTTTAGTTTAGCCCATTTTTAGTACACCAAGAGTTTACTAGGGCAAGTTTATTCTGTAGGGTTTGGGTATCATAGGGTGACTTAACAACAACCCACCAATTTACAATCATATGCAAACTTTGTTAGCCAAAGGTCTTGACTCTCCACTTGGAGATCTGAGATGAAAATACCAAAAGAGAGAGGTCTCAGCACTGATCCGGGGAGGACACCACTGATCAGTTTTATATTTTCTGATAAAGCACTTGCAACGTGCACTGTGTGGGTTCTTTCATCCACTTTGCTATCCATCGTACCACATACGGGTTACATTTAGCTTTTGTATGATATGAATGCTAGGCATGATGTCAAAAGCCTGTCAGCTCAAGATACACAGAATGCACTGCATGGCTACCATTTGCAGCCTCTGTATCCCTTTTGAAGAAATTTAGCACATTAAATAGACAGGATTAACCCTTCACAAAACTAAATGGTTGTGGGGGGCATCAAGTTTTACAAGATTCCTTATATCACAATTTATGAGGTCAGTTATAATACATTCCATGGCTTTGCAGATAAGGCTTGCCACTCATCAGGGACAAAAGCAGTAGCTAAATTTATGATGAGCCTTTCCATGATTTTACATAGAATGCTAGTCAGGTTGATAGGTCTAAATGTTTTAGAGAGGAGTTGTGAGCACCCCCTTTGTGTACTGGCACCAGTACATCCTCTTGCCACAGATCAGGGCTACGGCCACATACAAACATTGTGTATAGCATAACTGATTTGGAAATAATTAGATTTTCCTAATTTTATGGAGAACACAACTGCAGTTGTTGTCTTGGTCTATGGAACTTGAGTTTTCCATTTTTACTTGTGACCACATTTATTATATTTGTACCCTCAGTGACCGTTAAGAGCTGTTTCTTCTCCTGCTTATAGCATTCTGACATGTCTTTGCTTGTTGTGAGGTTTGCTGTTTTCTTGCATGTGCATTCACTACGCCATGTAACTAGGCGATTTACATCATTGTATATGTCTTGTGTTTATAGTTTCCCCTAGTCTTCTGCTGTGATTAAAACACATAATTATTGTTTTCAACCTTTGAGATCAAGTTGCATTTATAGCAAGATTTGTAAGATAAATAAGCAGTTTCTGCACTTTTTACATAGGTTTGCTTTTATGACAAGGATAATTTCTAAAGACTTTCAAGATGGCTGCACATTGATCAAAAGCTTAACTTCAGCTCTTCCAGTGTGGAAAAAGAAACTGAGAGAAAAGAGCTAGCAATTTTGCCAGTTGTAGAAAAAAATCAGTTACTGGCTAAGTATGTACACTGCCTGGATGCTAGCAAAGAATAAACTTAGAGATTCTGAAAGAAAATCAGCTAGAAAAGGGTGAATAGAAAACATTGACTGGGAAGAATCCTGCATCTGTTCATCAAAAAGCAGTTCAAGATCCCAGCTTTGATACAAGCGATAGCTTTCAGTAATTTATAGGAAAAATAAATCAAATATGCTCAGAGCTGATTAAAATAAATGAAACATTGAAGAAATATATCAAATCAAATAAAAGGTTTGAAAATGGAAGAAGCTTTAAATAGCTATTTAGTTGAACTAAAAATGCAAAAATCAGAGGTTGAAATGAAGAAAAGGCTGGTAGAGTATGAGACTGCTCAAGAACAGCTGCTTCAAAAAATTATAGAATTAGAGGACAGAACACAAAGAGAAAACCTGAGAATCTGATGTTGTCAATTTTCATTCTGTCCTCAACTTCTGGGTAAAGATCTGACCTCAACACTGGATCGTAAACAAAAGAAAACTGAATTATCACATACAACCACATCAGATCCAGCAAGAAGATCAAGTCCTATACATCTGCCAAGATCTAGATATTTTCCCTCTGTGGACCCCGTCCCTTCAAGGGTTCCATCACCATTCCTGGAAAGACCGAAATCTCCATCTACCCTATCCACTCACTTTTACAGAAGACTGAGAAGAAAATATGGAGAGACTGGTGAGAAGAATTCTGTCGGTGCAGACCCAGTCAGGTGTCCTGTCAGCTCCTACACCTCCAGGTCAGGAGGTCCATTCTGAATCCACACCTCCATTACCAATTCCTCCTCTGACTCCATACAGGATCTCAGAGCCCTTAGATCTGAGTTGCCCAGAACCATCTGGCTTGAATCTGAGGATTTGCCTTATCCTCAGATTCAAAGCTTGCTCTGAGCACTTTAGTTCCAGATCTGAAGAACTGTTGGAACTGAGCCTGCCCTATCAGATCTAAGGTACTGAAGTCAACTCCAAAGTTTTCTAAGCCATCTCTGTGCCTCGGAGCTTCGGCAGCAGTCAGTTTGGCTCTGACTTCTACCTCAGGAGGACCATACTTGGAGAGGGACAGGACCATGGTTTAGAAACTTGCCTTCTTGGGTCCATTGTCCTGTCTTTATCTGGGATAGTCAGCCTTTGAGGTTATGGAAACAGCCTGGTCTGCCTTAGTGACATGGATGATTCCTACCTGCTCAGATTCTCAGTCAGTAACCTTACTATCTCTGTGTTTGGAGTCTCACCTGTCTTCTCCACAAGGACAGCTGGTACCAGCACCCCAGGCTTCCCAACAGTGTCTCCCCATTTCTTCTGATACTTCCCCAGACCATCTCAATGAGGAGGTCCCTAGGAAAAAGTTATGCAAGAGGAAGCACTTGGAGTCCCTGCAGGAATCGGTCACAGAAAATACGCTGATGAAAGTGAAGGGGCCCCACAGTCACCACCTGATGTCTAATTCAGAGACATCCAGGAAATCCTGAAGCAGAAAGGTGGCTAGAAGCCCAGCGACCCTTCTTCTGAGGAGTCAGTATTCATGAAGGCTTTCAGTACTGGCCTATCTACCTCTTTGGTGACTCCACCCACAGATGAGTCATTTTGTTGATCTCTCAATGGGCATGGAAGGATCTTGACACCAATGAACCAATACCTTAGAGATCTCACAAAATTATGGCAGCACTAGAGGACATGCAGTTTTGGGCAAAAGGGGTTCCTGTTGATGCCATGGTTGTGGCCATGGCTACTAAGAAGGAACTTGCTGAGGACAGTTCCATTGTTCATCCCCCTAACAAGGAGTCTAGGGTGATGAATAGGTTTGGGAAGCATGTCTATGCTTCAGTGACCTTTGCCTTAAGATCACTAAATGATCTGGCACATTTCAGCAGGTTACAGAGAGACCAGATTAAGGAATTTTCTGACAGCCTTTCGGGATCTGTTTCTGCAGAAGTACAAGCAACTGTGTCTTCTCAGATGGCTACCCTACAATCAATTTCCACTTCGTCATGAAGCTCATTTCACACCTAACTGAAGGAACCTCTAATGCAGTGGGTTCATTCAGGCATTTCCATAAGAAGGTATGCCTGGATGCACTTATGTGATTTTGCAGAGCCCTTCAAGTCTTCATTCGTCAATGCTTCCTTCGATAGCATCTCCTTGTTTGGCCCCAAGGTTAAAGACACATTATCCAGGTGTGAAAAGGATGGAAAGACCCTGTTTGCCATGGGCATATGCTTTTCCACAACTCAAAGATCCTTTTCCACAAATCAATGAGGTATTGAGAAAACATGGTTCAAAAAGTCACAGGGACCTTTCCAGGTCACACATGGAGGAGATTCCACCAGGGGCAGAAGTGGGAACTCCAATGGTAGATGTTGCCCCTCCAGCAGAAGTGGCCTACAGGACCAAGGGTTCAGAGATTCTTTCTCTGTCAGACCATTCCAGCGCTCTTGAATGCAGGCCCAATTGCCCCCCACTGGAGGCAATCAGGGGTCAACTATTCCTGCACCAGAGAGCCTGGCTAGCAATAACAACAGATACTTGGGTGTGGAGGATAATTTACAGAGGTTATATAATACCATTTTCCCTTCCTCCTCAAGTTTCAAGAAAAATTCACAAAGTTCCACCTAGTCAGAGGGAACAAGCAGCAATTCAGGTACAAAAGCTGCTAGACCAAAGAGTCATCTAAAGGTCCCATCAGCCAATTAAATTCTGAAACTTACTCAAAATTTGTTTTAGTGCCAAAGAAAATAGGGGACTGGAGACCAGTTTTGGATCTCAGTACCTGGAATAAGTCAGTTTGATGCACCAAGTTCCAGATGGTCATCGTTCAGTCCATACTCCCTTTTCTGGAGAAGGACGACTGGATGTGCTTGATACATACATGCATACTATCACATAAAGATGAACAGATGATCCAGAATTTTTTTTCCCTTCTGGCTGGGAGCCAGTCATTATCATTTCAGAGGTCTGCCCTTTGATCTCACAGCCCCAGGGTGTTTACCAATTATATGGCAGTAGTTGCTGCTTACTTGAGACTGCAGGAATTCTGAGTTGTTTCCATGTCTAGACAACTGGCTCCTCTTTGTTCCAACCAGGCATCAACTGTTAAAGGCAAAAGACCAGGTTCTTCAGACTTGTTCTTTTCTGGGGATAACCATAAACTATGAAAAATCTCAACTAGAGCCAAGTGAAGGGTTAGAAGTTATAGGAGCACTTCTCAATGCAAAATCAACCATAGCTTCACTGTCTCCATCAAGAGTTCTGACAGTAAGATCACAGGTCAGAAAAATAATTTTTAGCACCAGGATTTCAGTCTCTGTGGTTCTTCAAGCTCTGGGGTCAATGGCAGCAGTCATAACGCTAGTACTGTTAGCCAGGTTTTGAAAGATAATCCTACAGTGGATGCTAGCAACACAATGGTCAGTACTTTACCAACCCATGTAATTTCCTGTACAAATCAGCTACATATGCAAGAGGGATCTCAAGTGGTGGATTCACTCAGATCAGGTTCTACAAGGCCAACCATTCATTCCCCCTCAATCCAAGGCCATAGTGACTATGGACCCTTGTCAGTTGGGGGGCATTACCTGGGGAAAACAGTCCAAGGCACTTGGTGCCCCAAACAGACCAACTTGCATTATCAGTGTCCTAAAGATGAAAGCAGTGTTTTTAGCACTGCAGACTCTTCAAGATGCTCTCCCCTTGGTGAGAGATGAAATAAAAATATTGCTGTATAACCTTCTATAGGGGTACAATAGAAAGCATCCTGACAAACAACCTCACAGTGTGGTATGGAATCTGCTCTATCTCTGAGTGCAAGGCTGTCCATAGAGTGGTGAAGGCAGCCAAGAGGATCATCAAGACCACACTACCAGCCATCTATGTCCTGCACATGTCCAGATATCTAGACAGAGCAAAAGGAATAATTAAGGACTGCTCACAGACTGTTCATGTACCTATCATCTGGCAAGTGCATCCATAGCATAAGATGCAGAACTACGAGATTCAGAAACAGCTTTTTCCCACAGGCCATCAGACTGTTGAGCTCTGGCAACAGTTAAGCTGTAAGCTGACCATCTGGACCATAAGTTCAATGTGGAAGACCATCTCAAATTGTGCAATAACTTGAATGCCTGTTTCAATCCAATTTTAGTGGAATACTCAGTAAGTTGAGCCAATTCACCGGTCATCAAAGGTAGTAGTAAGGCCAGAGAAATGTCTCATTTAGTGCAATATCTAATGCTAGTCTGTAACTCAGACACAGTGCAATACTCATGAATGTCTCATTCTGGGCAATACTCAATGTAAGTCTTTAATGCAATGTCTTACCTCAGTACTGTGCAATACTCAAGCAAGAAAAGAGATCACTGTATAATAAATGTTAAAGTGAGTTTAATTTATGTGCAATATTAGGATTATCTATCTAGTACTTTATGGTATTTAGTAAGTAGTTATATATGTATTAATGTCTTGTATTAAGTCTATGTGATATCTGCACATTTGAGTCCATAGATACAGTATGTTGTTCAGTTTTTGCACTTGTGTAATTCTGAATGACAATAAAGTTTATTTTGACTTTGACTTTGATAATCAATTAACAGAGATGTCTTCAGGAACAGGTGGTGTACATGTGGAAATATGGATGGTAGGACAAAAGGTTGTGATAGTGGTCTGCAAAGCTTTGTTAACTAACATTTTTATAGGTTGGAGAGGAAGTACCAGCATCCTAGAAGAAAGCAGTGGTAGCTGTATTTATTTATTTATTTTATTTTACATTTGTTTACTGGGAAAGTTCGACTGTGCAGGCTGCCCATTTTCAGCAGAGGCCTAGGGAGGAAAGCTTCATAATTAACAGTACAATATTATAAAAATAAAGACTGAATTACAGTAAGTGTACAATAAAAAACATAGCATAATACATTGTTGTCATGCACAAATTCAGTGGATACCATAGTGGTAGTTAAAAAGCTTAACATAATACATTGTTGACATGCATAATTCCATCTGTTACATTACTGGTTGATTAGATATAGTGATATGTAACGCATTATTCAGTGTACTGAGATATTGTCAGGTAGTCACGTATACAAGTGACAGTTATAACACTTAGTGATAAGAGAGAAAAAGAACATTTTGAGATTAGAAGGAATAACAAATAAAAGTAACTAAAGCTGTACCAGATCTGTATATGTTTATGTTAAGTAGTATAGCTAGTTATCAAACAAAATAAGTCTACTTAAAGAAAAAGACACTATTATAGGATACAAACACTATTCATATGTAACTAGCATGCTAAGTATGCCTTTTTTGGGTAGGGTGCATGCTTTACAAGATTGTGTGAGTAGTTTAGCCTGGGTCAGAGCAGATACATGTCCATGAGCTAGCTAAATGGGATCTGAGGAGGTTTTTGAAGTTGGCTTTGTTGGCTGTAGTTGTGATGTTAAGAGTTATGGTGCTCCAGGTTTTTTGCAATGTAGTTGGAGTATAGGGAATCACCTGAGCTATTTTTGCTTCTAGAAATGTCCATTAGTGATTTGTTCCTGGATTGTAGTAAACATTTGCTTAGGTATTGATTTAATAGGCCTTGTAGAGCTGTTTTTTTCAGGTTGGTAAATTATTTGACAGGCTGTAGTAAGTTAGTTAAGCGTGATAGTTGCCAAGATAGTTGTTTAAGAGCCTGGCATTGGTGAGTCCTAAAGGTTGAATCAGTTGCAAACTTTTCTGGTTTTTTTTGTGCATTTTTTTTGGTTAAGTCAGAGTTGTTGAGATTGTGTATGAGGGCTGCATAGAGAAGTATGGAGACTAGGTGAGTTCTGGCAATAATGGTTTTGGTGTTATTGAAAAGGTGTTTTTTTGCATCTGTATAGAGTTCCAAGTTGTTTTCTAAATGTTTTTGTTTGGGAAATATGTAGGTTGAACTTCATGTTTGATCTATTATAACACCTAAAATTTTTGTTTGGGGACTGGTGTAATACGGGGTTTGTTGCTTGAAGTTGTTTTGAAAGGAGAGATTAGATCTGTGGCTTTAGTGGCATGGAAAATCATCAGCTGTAAAGGATTTTTATGTTATATTTTCAAGTTCTTGGTGGGTTGGGGTTGAATTGTCAGCATATTAGACAAATGTAGCATGTTGGATAGCAGTATGAAGGTTGTTGTTGAATAAACTGAAGAGAAGGTGACCAAGGATGGAGCCTTGTGGAACACTTAAAGTAAATTGTAGAAGAGGAGATAGGTTATTTTGCCATCTTGCAGCTTGCTTGCAATCTGATAAGTAGTCCTGGAATCAGCAAGAGAGGGGTAGCTTAGACTGAGTTCAGATAGTACAGTTAAGATATTATGAGAGACAGTATCGAAATCTTTAGAGAAAGATAGAAGATACTAGGTTGTCTTCATTCCTGTGTTGGGTAATTGTGTTTGAGAAGCTAATGAAGGCTGTTGTAGTGCTATGATTAGGGCAGAATCCATAGTGGGTGTTTGCTATAAGTTTGTTGGATAAGAGATGGTTTAGGATTTGACAATGTATGCACTTTTTGAGAAATTTTGATAGAAGGAATAGGATAGAAATAGGCCAGTTAGTTGATAGTTCAACTGAGTTTCAGTGGATTCCAATTGCAGACTTTGAGGGTGGAAACAAAGTCTTGAGATTTTAATTTTTTTATATTTCGAATTTGTTGGTAAGAGCAAAATTTTATTAGATTTGCATGACGTCGGAGCAAATGTTCGGAGGAGGTTACTGAGAGAGTCAAGGAGGCTATCAAAATGATATGATAGTACTGATTGGTTAGTAAGGATCCAGTCAATGATGGACTCCTTTTTTAAAACTTTGTCTACCCTAGTTGTAGTTTGGATTAGTTGAGTGAAGCTGCAGAGGTTAATATGGTCAATAGGGTGTGGTGAGTTACCGGAGGACCAATTGATATTGAAATCATCTAGTAGGATAGTCTCCTGAAGGAAAGATTTTGCTGTCCATTGTATGATGGATTCTAATGTGTTGATGTTGTTACCGGGGAAATTATAGGATCCGATTATATTTAGGTTCTTCTTTGAGTTGATTTTTATTCTGGTGAACAGCACCTCTGCATTATCGAATTTGGGGGGTTGTGGTCAGTGATTTGAAGTGATTTGAAGTGTAAGGTTATTTTTGAATAGTAAAGCAATGTCTCCACCTCTTTTGGATTTTCTATCCTGCCTGTATATGTTATACCCTGGGGGAACTATTTTGTTGTCACTGATTTCTGGATTAAGCCAGGTCTTGGTGATAACTCTATCTGGAGAGTATATTGAAAGGGTGGCATGTAGGTCTTGTATTTTATTAAGGATGCTTCTTATGTTTAGATTTATTATAAACAAATCAGTTCTTTTTCTGGGGAGGTTTAATATATTTCATTGTTGTGTATTTGGAGTAGTAGGGATGCTTACATGGTTAGGGTTAGGGTGTATATCTCCACTAAGAATCAGTTGGGATGTTGTGAGGAATATTACTTTTAAGTATTTATATACGTTTGTCATATTGTAGGGATATGTGTGTGTAAGATAGCTGAGGGAGTAGTTTAAATCTGGCTAGATCAGTGTGAGAACAGTTGAAGACTAATATAATGTGGAGAGCAGTATGGTAGGATGTTAGCTGGGAACAAGAGTAAGAGTTAGGATGATTCTGCAGTCTGTGGTTAGCATCTTGTTTTATGTAAGAGCTTTTGAGTAGTTGTGAAGGGGGAGTGTAGTGTATTATTTCATTTAGGATGAGTTATGATGTACTAATAAAGGGAGGGAGTGTTTAAATGAGTTATGTATAGTAGGGGAGCGAAGCAGGGTATTTAACCAGAGCACCTAATCAGAATTTGAGATTACTGGGTTGGATCTTAGTATGTGGGGTAGTTCTGTTGATTAGGGGAGTGGAGAGATAGCTGTGTTGTGATTGGTTAATTGAGATTTGGGGGATTGGCTTGTGTAAGACAAATGTGTGAGTAGTGGGGGTGGGTGGAAATTGGGGGTGACGTAGGGAAGCAGAATGAGCCTGAGCATAGTGAGGGCAAACAGAGACAGTTGAGCCTGTCCATGGTGTGCACTGAATGAAACCTACTATCAGTTTCACTGGTCCAGAGCAGGTTTGTTTGAAAATCCACCTACTCATTCTTAAAAGCTTAGGAATGTCACAGAGAGCTTATGTGCATATTTATTTGTTAAGCGCAGGGTCATTTGAAAAAGGAAAGAAAATGTGAAACAGCTTTAGTAGTAAAAAAGGAGGAATAAACTTGTTTCTTGATGTTAATATGCACTAAGGTTAAATGGGCCTATAGTTAATTATAAGTAGAAGAAATGGTAATGCTGCCAACCCCAGTAATATGCTCCCCAGTATCTATAACCTCGGGTGGGAGGTTGGTATAATGGTTAAGGTGCTTACCTTACAGGCACATGATGCAGGTTTGATTCTTACAGAGGGTAATTGGCTAGGCTGAAAATGGCCCACAAGGGCATTTAGCCTAGTACTAATCTATGAACCTATGAACCTCTAAACCTGATTAAACTTTAGTCAGAATGCCTTAGAAATGGACCTACATTAGATAATTAACAGCTTGAGAAAACCAAAAACTCTCGAGCTAAGTCTCTACCCTGAATACCTCTCTTCAGATTACCTCAGATCTCATTTTCTGCTCTTCTATAAAGATGTGTCAGCCAGAGTATCATCAGCTGTGTGTATTTTTCCTTAGTTTTTTCCTCTTGAGTACTTTAAATATTATCTAATTACATCTGTACTTTATATTTCTACCCAGTTTATACATCTGTACTTTATCTATATTTCTACCCAGTTTAGCTTTAGTGTGTTGAATCAATCCTCTCTTCCAAAATAATTTTTGTAAACAGTTTCCTTTCTGTACCCTCTAGTTCCTTTCTACATGTGAGTGTGCTGATTTTACCTCATGGTATTTCTCTCTACCATCGTTGGTAGTTCTTTTCTTTCCCCTACCTTTTGGTAGTTCTGGCCTACCATTGTTGGTAGCCCCTTTCGCTTCTAGTGTGTGTGTGTGTGTGTGTGTGTGTGTGTGTGTGTGTGTCTATGTGTGTATGTATGTATGAGTGTGCTCTCTCTCTAGGTGCGTGTGTGTCTGCAGTTGATAATTTTCTTCTTCAACATGGCAGAAAAATCTAGGGAAACAACTGGCTTCAAATTATGTCAGGAACGTAGGAGGAAGATGCCCAACTCTGATGGGCACTCCCCTTGCATTTACTGCTTGGGCCCAGTGCATTTGCAGGAAGAGTGCACTATTTGTGAAGCCTTCAGTCACTGGACCATTGCTGAAAGAAAAAAATAAGCTGATTTTAAAAGGTCTAATTAAAACTTCCTTTGAAGAGGCATTATCTAAGTCTGATGTATCTTCATCATTTTCTCCCTCTTTTTCTAAACCTAGACATCGGCATAAGAGGAGTCAGTTGGTGTTGGTGTCCCCTTTGGCCCCAACATCCAAGAAGCACAAATCTTTGGTTCACATGCTTCACTGCAGGACTGAAATTGGCAATTGACAAATCTAAGGATCTGACTTTTTTGGCACCATCTGTGGTAATGACATTTGTGCTGCAGGTCTCTGTGACAGTCACCATGTTACCGATGGTTCCTCCTGCTCCATCAGTGCCAGTCCCCTTGGCAGATCCATCCAAAATTTTGGAACCAATACCTTCCCCGGTGCTGCCTGTAACTTTGACACCAAGTCTCAGGACAAAGTGTTCCCCCTCTATTGATCCCTTTGTGGATCACCTTCAAGCCCCTTTCTAGACAGACCTTAATCTCCCTCAGCCTTTTGCATACATTCCTCCAGGAGTCTGACAGAAGTTGATGGCATGAGGCTGGAGGACCAGCTCCTCATGGGCAGGGGTCATACAGTTTCCTCTTGAGCCTCTCTCCCTCCTGGAGATGGGACTTCCTCTCCTAGGACTCCACCAACTTTTCCTCCTCTAATCTCCTCAGAGAGTTTAGAGATTATGACTCTAATTCCTCTGGTTCCAGCTGCTCTAATGCTGACAGTCTTTCCTTCCTCTGTTCCAGACTCTTCATTGAATTTCACAAATCTTTGGAGCCCATGGACTCCCAGGATCATAGCTGCATTGCCAGATCTGAGGAACTTGGATTGGCTCCAGTTTTTTATTCAGAGCCACACTTGGCTCTTGGAGTTTTAGTTTTGGCACATGTGGGTTCTTCCCCGGTTCCAACTTTGGGGCAGCTTCATCAGACCAGGGTGGGACCATGGTTCTGAGGTTGTCTTTCTCAGTTCTGGGTTCCCATTCCTCTTTGGGGGACCTGTCTTCCAGGTGATGGAAAGGGCATTGGCCTTTGCGGGTTGTCAGCTGGCCCCCTTCCCTATCAGAGTTTCATCCAGAGACCCCACCTTGCCAGAATTTCTTCCAACCTCCACCCCCAGACAGTGAGTGCCAAAGCTGCAGGATTCCCCTGCAGAGGATCTTTCTTCTTCTGAGTCTTCCATAGAGATTCTCACTGAGGATGTGCCCTGGAAGAAGACATATAAGAAGAAACACCTGGATTCCCCAGAAGAATCCATACCAGAGGACACAGTGATGAGGAGGGTTCCACACAGTCACCCCCAGAAGACATCTCATTTAGAGACATTCTGGAAATTTCAAGCAAAGGGGTGATTGGAAGTGCAAAACCCTGCCTCAGAGGAGTCGGTGTGCCTGCAAGCCTTTGGTGCTCACACATGTACTTCTTGGGTGACCCCACCTGCTGATGATCCCAGTATGTTGATCGCACAGTGGGCCTGGAAGGCCCCTGACTCCATAGAGCCTATCCCAGGAGACCAGACAAGATTGTATCAGTGCCAGAGGACCATCAGCACTGGGCTAAGGGTTTAGCAGTAGATGCCATGGTGGTTGCAGCAGCCACTAAGGAACTTGCAGAAGAGAATTCTACTATTCATCTCCCTAACCGAGTCCAGGACGATGGACAGAGTTGGAAAGTGGGTGTATGCCTCATCGACCTTCACTTTAAGGTCCTTGAATTGTATGGCATATTTTACTGGACTCCAAAGGGATTTGATCCAGGAACTGTCAGATACCCTTGTAGGAGCTGTGTCTAAGGAAGATCAAGACAAAGTGGCCTGCCAACTAGCTATCCTGGAGTTTATTTTCAACTCGTTCATGATGCAGCTGAAGGGATGACTAGGGCAGTGGGATCCAGTGTTACCATTAAGAGACATGCCTGGATGCACTTGTGTGAGTTTGTGGAGCCATTTGAGTCTTTGTTCATTAGTGTTCCTTCTGATGGATCGTCTTTGTTTGGCCCCAAAGTCAGAAAAACCCTGGCCAGGTGTGAGAATGAGGGCATACATTCTTCAGCTCCTCAGTCATCCTATTCCAGGAACCAGAGGAGTGGGAAGAGGTGGTTCAAAAAATCCCAAGGGTCTTTCCCCCCCTCAGGGCAGAGGGGTAGCTCCAATGGAAGACACCAACCCCAATGCAGAGGTGGCCCACAAAATCAGCATTCCAGAGATTCTTTCTCAGAGAAGCCCTGCCAGCATTCCTAAAAGGGGGGCCCAATTGCTTGCCTCTGGAGGCAGCTGGGGGAAGGTTGTCCTTGCACTCAAGATCCTGGTGACAAATAACCACAGATACTTGGGTGCAAAGGATTATTGCCAGAGGATACTACATCCCTTTCATGCTCTTTCCCAGATTATACAGAATAATCCCTGATGTTCCACCCAATCAAAGGGATCAGGCAGCACTGGAAATTCAAAAGCTGCTAGAAAAAAGAGTCATCCAAGAAGTTCCACCAGACCAAATGGGTTCTGGGGTAGCTGCCCTGCTAGTTCTTCAAGCCCCGGGGTCCATGGCAGCAGCCATCACCCTGGTCCCACTGGCAAGGTTCCTTTTGGTGCCAAAAAAGACAGAGGACTTGAGACCAATTCTGGATCTCAGCCTTTTAAACAAATGTGTTACACAAACAAAATTCTGGATGGTCATTGTTCAGTCTGTCCTACCATTCTCAGAGGAAAAATGACTGGATGTGCTCCATAGACCTTCAGGATGCATATTACAACATAAAAATGGACCAGCTCTCCAGAAGGTTGCTCCGCGTTTGGCCAGGAGCAAGTCACTACCAATTCAGAGTGCTGCCCTTTGGTCTCACCACAACCCCCATGGTGTTCACCAAGTGCACGGCAGCAGAAACAACTCACTTGAGACTGCACAGATTCTGGGTGTTTCCATACTTAGATGACTGGCTCATCACCACTCCTACCAGGCATCTACTAAATCAAGCAGTGGATTTTGTTCTGCAACTCTTTGCTTGTCTAGGCATTACAGTGAGTCCAACAAAATCACAGCTAAGTCCAATTCAAGATTTGGAGTTTATAGGAGCCCACCTGAATACCACCACTTGTACAGCTTCTCTACCTCTTCACAAATTGCTAAAGATAAGGTCCCAAGTGCAAGCCATTCTTTCCTATGATGGGGTACCTGCTCTACTAGTTCTTCAAGCCTTGGAGTCCATGGCAGCAGCCATCACCCTGGTCCCACTGGCAAGATTTCACATGAGACTTCTGCAGTGGCTTTTGGCATCCCAATGGTCCATTCTGATTTATCCCTTGTTGCATCCCATTTTAATCACCAGTTGTTGCAAGAAGGACCTTTCCTGGTGGATGGAATAAAAGGAAATTCTGTTAGGTTGACCCTTTATTTCACTTCGGTCCAAGGCCATAGTGACCACAGATGCCTCCCAGATGGTGTGGGGGCATTATCTAGACAGAACAGACCAAGACAATTGGTGCCTGATCGAGGCCAGTTTGTATGTCAATATTCTGGAATTGAGGACATAGTGTTTAGCATTGCAGCCTTTCAAGATGCTCTCCCTCTAGGAACTATTGCAATTCAATCAGACAATATGTCAATAGTCTGGTATATCAACAGACAGGGCAGACCCTTTGTCGAGAAGCTCTCAGAGTGTGGCAATGGATGATTTCTTCCAACAATTTTCTAACAGCAACGCACATCATGGGGAGTTCAAATATGACAACAGACAAGTTGAGCAGATGCATTCTCTTGCGTCTAAGTGGTCTCTCAGTCCCATCAGTGGGGCTGGCCTTGTTGCGATCTGTTTGTGTCTCCCCTAAATAAGTGCAGTAGCTAACTCAGGACCATTCTATGCCTTTCCCCCATTAGCATTGATTCCTCTCTTCTTAAAGAAAGCCATCAGGTTGATGAGCAGTGATCCTCATTGCCACCTTCTGGCCTTGACAAGTCTGGTTCACATTTCTGTGGCCTCACCTAATTCACTGTCCGTTAATGCTGGACACAGATCTGGATCTCCTCTTCCACCCTCAGGGACTGGTGCACCCCAATATTCAGACCCTCAAGCTTACGACTTGGTTTCTCCAATTCCACTAATCGCCAGGCAAAATAACCTATCATCACTAGTCCAAAAGATTTTGTTGGCTTCCCATAAATCTTCCACCAGGAAACTATACCACAGCAAGTGGAACAGATTTTATATTTGGGCACTCAATAATGGTCTTAATCTCTTTTCCGCTCCAGCTGAAAATGTTTTAGAATTTTTAGCAATGCTTTTTGAACAAGGAACTTCTGCTTCTACTAACTGGCTGCCATTTTTGATTCCACAATGGCTTGAAAGGCTGCTCATTAATTTTGCATAGGCTGTGTAAAGTAGTTATGAAAGGAACTCTGCAATTAAAGCAACCTTATAAAGATCCTGTGGCTCCTTGGGACCTTACTATGGCTCTGCAATCCTTGGTCTTTTCTCCCTTTCAGCCAGTAGCTACTTGTGACATGAAGTTTCTGTCATGGAAGACCATTTTTCTGGTAGCCGTTACCTCTGCCAGAAGAATTTCAGAGATTCAAGCATTATCTTTAAAATCTCAATATTTAACCTTTCATAAAAAGTAGTTATGTACTCACCATAATGTTCCATCTGAGTAGTTAGACTTCATTTGTCATCAACCTGTGGGTTACGGATCCGAACTGGATCCCATACAGCAGCTTCACCAGCTTCTGATCTGAGCTCCAAGCTCCTCCCCTTACCCATAATACACGTGTCTCTCCTACCTTTCCTCAGATCGAGTTTGCCATACCATAACTGAAAATCCACCTGACCAGAAACCTGACCTGAACACTAACTCAAGACAGACTTGATTAGCTAGATAAATAACTCCAAAAAAAAGGCCAAGGGGAAGGAGGGAGGGATGGTTGATGACAAATGAAGTCTAACTACCCAGATGGAACGTTATGGTGAGTACATAACTTCTTTATCTGAAGTAGTTAACTTCATTTGGTCATCAACCTGTGGGACAGAGTCCCCAGCTACTATATTCTTTGGAGGCCCTCATGGAAGGATGTTTCGGAACACCACGGAGCCAAAGGATGCTCTACTCCTAGAGACCATATCCAATTTATAATGGGTAATGAAAGTGTGAGAAGAGGACCATGTAGCAGCAGAACAAGTATCATCCATGGGTAGCCTGGACCAAAAAGCAGCTGATCTAGCCATAGACCTGGTGGAATGAGCACAAAGTTTCCCAAGAATAGGAATACCTCTATCTTTGTAGACCTGTAAGATGCACAGAGAAATCCACTTGGCAATAGTGACCTTAGAAACTGGTTTACCAAGGAAAGGTTTAGCGAAGGAGACAAACAATTGATCTGATTTATGGCAGGATCTTGTCCTGTGTAAGTAAAACCGTAATTGTCTATGAACATCCAATAAACATAATTTGTATTCCCCCTTGTCTTGAAAATTGGGGAAGAATACAGGTAGGTTAACAGATTGATTTATATTTGATTTAAAGGCAACTTTAGGCAAAAAGGAAGGATTAGTTCTAAGAAAAACCCTGTCTTTATGAAAGACCATGTAAGGAGGTTTAATAGACAAGGCTTGAAGTTCCGAAACTCTCCTAGCTGAAGTGATAGCTACTAGGAAGGCCTTCTTCCAAGATAGAAATTTTAGGTCTACTGAGGCCGCAGGTTCGAAAGGCGGAGCTACCAAAGCCTGTAAGACCAAGGTTAAGTCCCAAGGAGGAGTAGGACCCTTAACTGGTGGCCTCAAAAGGAAGTTGCCTTTAATAAAGGTTTTGCAAAGTCTGGAGGAAGCTAAAGACCCATTCATTTCTCCCACATGAAAATGAGAAATAGCCGCGAGTTGAACTTTAACTGTCGAAGAGCTGGCACCTTGCTGAAAAATGTGTTCTAGGAACTCTAGAACCATCGGGAATGGAGCTGTAAAGGGATCCAAGGCCCTCTGAGAAGCCCAGATAGAGAAACGCTTCCATTTGCTGCGGTAAACCTTACGGGTAGATGCCTTATGAGAAGCCACCAAAATAGATCTAACAGGAGGAGATTCCGGGAGTCCTCACAATCAATGGAACTGGAGCAGCCAAGCTGTGAGCTTCAGATTGTCCAGGTTTGGAAAGGGAATCCCTGATGGGTGTGAAATAAGATCCAGAATGGAATCTAAGATCCAAGGAGGAGCTATCAGATGAGACCATAAACAGGGAAACCAGATCTGATGAGGCCAGAATGGGGCAATGAGGATGATTCTGCTCCCCAACCGACGGGCTTTCTGTAAAAATTTTGTCATGAGGGGTAACGGAGGATATGCATAAAGTAGTCCGGGAGGCCAAGCATGGACCAGAGCGTCTCTGGGGGGGTCTCCCCCCGAGGGGGATCAGAGCGTAGAACTTGCTGCACTTCACATTGGAAGGAGATACAAAGAGATTGCAAGGTTGGCCCCACTCGAGGAAGATCTGCTCCGCTACATAAGGATTCAGAGACCACTCGTAAGGCATTAAGATTGTCCTGCTCAACTCGTCCGTCAAAATGTTGGATCGACCCGGGATGTGCGTTGCTATCAGAAAGCGATTGGTGACGATCACCCATTCCCAAACTCTCATGGCCTCTTGACATAGAGGGCAGGATATGGTTCCTCCTTGTTTTTTGATGTACCAGACCACCGACATATTGTCTGTCTGAACTGCAATAGTTCCCAGAGGAAGAAAAGCATGAAGGGCCTGCAACACCAGAAGAACCGCTCTCATCTCCAGAACATTGATATGCAAATTGGTCTCGAGCCAGGACCACGTGCCTTGGACAGTCCTTCCCAAACAATGCCCCCCCCACCCCAGTCGGGAGGCATCCGTGGTCACCGTGGTTTGGGGAGCATCCATTACAAATGAGCATCCCTCCACAATCTCTTGGGAGTGAAGCCACCAGAGAAGGAACTTCTTGTATGCCTCGTTTAATCAAATCAGATGTGTCAAGGGCTGATGCAGTAAGGACTACTGAACCACCAACATCCACTGTAGAATCTGCATGTGAAGACGTGTGCAAGGAAGGAGGGTGATGTTGGCTGCCATCGATCCCAGAGCCCTTAAGGCTACCTCAGCTAGAGGACAAGAAGATTGGAGAAGGGCCAGAACATGGAGAGTCAAACTTCGAATCCTGTCCGGAGTCAGAAATACTTTGGATTGTAAGGTGTCTATAGGTTCATAGGTTCATAGGTTGGTACTAGGCTAACAGCCCTAGGGCCTATACAAGCCTAGGCATAACAATTCCCTGGCTATTTCTTCCCACATTGTTTACTTTCCTGGACCCCTGTCTAGCAGGGTGACTGACGTGATCCCTGGGGTGAATTTCCTTTCTCCCATCCAATCGTCAAGGTTCCTCTTGAAGAGGTCCAAAGAGGCACTCTGCTTGACATGTATGGGCAATCTATTCCAGAGTCTGGGGAGTCTCTGGGTCAGGAACCTATCCCTCCAGCATGTTTTGTTTATTGTGATGACAAGGTTTAGATCCCTGGAGCGTGTAGCTCTGAGGGATTGGGATTTCTTTAAGTGTAGCATGTCCAACAGCTCTGGGTTTGACATGGCCTTGTATGTTAAGCAGAGATCGCCTCTGAGTAGACGATATGCGACAGAGTATAGCTGGAGTTTTTTAAGGCGGTCAGCGTAAGGCATCCGCTTTAGGCCTGTGATTCTTTTAGTGAGGTATTTCTGAGGCCTTTCCAGTTGTTGCAGATGTCTTGAGAGGTACATACCAAATGGGGCGTTGTATTCTATAATGGGTCTAATGAGGGATGAGTACAGTGGGACAATGACCTCCTTTTTTCTGGATGAAAAGCCCTTCATGATGAGGTGTGCCATATAGAAGGATTTCCTGACTGTTGTGGCGATGTGGTTATCGAAGGTGAGACCACTGTCCACCTGTGTCCCTAAGTCTCTTATCACACTTTCTGTGTTTAGTGTACTGCCACCTATATGGTAATTCATGGATACATGTTTTTTCCCAAAGGGATAACAATACATTTCTTGGCATTGAGCTTGAGCCCATGGCTCTGGCACCAAGCATCTGTTTCTGTAAGGCCCTTTTGTAGAGTATCCACATCATTTGGGGATTCAATAATGGCTCCCAGTTTGCAGTCATCTGCAAACTTTGTTAGCCAGAGTCCCTTAGTGTTGACCTGTACTTCAGAGAAGTAGATGCCAAACAAGAGCGGCCCCAGGACTGAACCCTGAGGTACTCCACTTGTCACTTGTCTGGAGCTGGATTTGGAGTCGGCTACTTTTACAGTGTGGGTTCTATCAGTAAGCCATTTAGCAACCCATTGGGTGACATAGGGATTAATGCCCAACTTAGTAAGTTTATCTATGATTCCAGAGTGGGGGATGGTGTCAAAGGCCTTGGCAAGGTCTAGATAGGCTGTGTGGACCACCTTACCCTTGTCCATGGCTCTGAAGACTGATTCAAAGAAGTCAATCAGGTTCAGGAGACAAGATCAGCCCTTCACAAACCCAAACTGGGTGGGGTCCAGTGTTTGAAGGTTGCCAATGTCTTTGTTTATAAGTTCCATGATAATACGCTCCATGGCCTTGCAGATAAGGCTTGTCAGACTGATGGGACGGTAGTTTCCGGGATCCAAGGTGGATCCCCCCTTGTGGATTGGGATAACTGTAGCTCTGCGCCACTCAGTGGGCACGAAACCTGAGGTGAGGCTATGATTAAACATGACACTTAGGTGAGGTGCCAGTTCATATTGTAGTTCATGTAGTACACAGCCCGGGATGTCATCTGGTCCCATGGATGCTGTATTCTTGGCTTTAGAGAGTGCGTTTTGTACCTGTGTGGCCGTTATTACTGGAATTTGGCAATCTTCTGGTATTGAGATGGGCCATTTAGGGGGTGAGAGGGGAGTGAAGTTGGCACTGAATCGATCTGCCAGGATATTGGCAATATCCTTTGGATCAGTATATTTAATGCCATTCTGTTTTAGCTCAGCGCAGATCTGAGCATTGCCATTTAGATTCTTGACATAGTTATAGAATGCTTTGTGGTTGTCTTTGGAATCTTTGGCAATTTTATTTTCGTAACTAGATGTAGCCCAATACTTGTACAGGTTCCAGAGAGGACTTGGCTACATTTATGGTGATGCTCAGTAAGGTTGTCAACCTTTGAAAGTAGTCCTTTGCTACACAAAGTAGATGCTTGATGGGAGTGGTGAGGAGCCAATCATCCAGATATGGAAAAACCTGTATCCCCTGAAGCCTCAGGTGGGCCGCTGCTACTGCCATGATCTTGGTGAACACACTGGGGGCTGTGGTGAGACGGAAGGGTAGGGCCCTGAACCAGTAGTGATTGGGCCCTAGCCAAAAGCAGAGAAACCTCCTGGATCATCTGTGCATCTTTATGTGACAGTGCACGCCCTGGAGATCTATCGAGCACATCCAGTCATTTGCCTGCAGATAAGGCATGATGGATTGTAAGGTGACCATCTGGAACTTTTCCTTGGCAACTGAGAGGTTTAGTGAGGATAGGTCGAGAATTAGCCTTAAATCGCCCATCTTTTTTGGCACCAAAAAGAACCTGGAGTAGATGCCTGATCCAGGCTGATTTGGGGGGACAGGCTAGATGGCTCTTTTGCTTAGTAGCCTTTTTATTTTGAGTGCTGCTGTCTCCCTCTGCATGGGTGGAATGTCCGGGAGGCATTTTGGGGGTAAGCAACATGAAATAAATGGAATTATGTAACCTCTGGATATAATTTGGAGCACCCATCGGTCTGTAGACATGGACTCTCATGTCGACAAGCGCCTTGAAAAACAACCCCCGACTGCCTCCAGAGTCAAGCAGTTGGGCAGCCCTTCAGGGCTATTGCTTGGGCCTATCCGAGAAGGATTCATGGGGCCCAAAGTTTCTCGGACCCCCCTGCCTCTGGGCCAGTGTCACTCTTGTCCCCCTCTGCCTCTGGGGGAGAAGGAGCCCTGAGCATCCCAGGAGTACTGAGACTTTCAGAACCACATCTTCTTCTGTCCCCGTTGATTCCTGTAGAAGGATCTTTGGGGCCGAGAGAAGCAGATCCCAATGGCAGACAGTGTCTTCCCATCCTTCATGCTGTGGGCTAGCGTGCCACGGACTGTCTTCCCAAACAAAGTAGAACCGTCATAGAGGGTGTTGACAAAGGATGCCTTGAAGGGTTCCAAAAAATCACATAACCTGAGCCAGGCATGACACCTCATAGCAATGCCTGAACCAGCCACCCGTGCTGCTCCTTCAGTGGCATGTGATAGGAGCCACATGGAAGTATTCATCACCGCTCTAAGAGTGGCCATACACAAAGAGAATATTTGCTTATCCTCTAGCGACATGGACTCCAGGGGAGATGCGGAGTATTCCTTGATGAGATCCCTCTGCAGTCTTGTAACATGGGCCATGTAGTTCAGCGCCTTTATGCAAAAGGTAGCTAAAGCATAAGTCCACTTTCCTAAGAGGTCCACTGCCCTGGACTCTCCGTCCAGAGTATGGACTGTGGAACTTTCCTGCACCAGTTCCTTCCTAGTGGCAGCCACTACCATCATGGCATCTACCTTATTCCTGCTTGGTCTGTCCACTGGTGGGGCTCAAAATTTTATCTGGTCTTTTGGGCACTGGCTTTACCATGTTTGGATCCCTCCATGCCCTATTAGTGATAAGGTCCACCATAGGGTCCACAGGGGGGACACGCAAGAAGTAGATGGGCCCACTTTGAATGCCTCTAGAAAAACCACCTTGTCCAAGGAAGGTTTGAGGGCAGACCACCCCCACTTTGGCATAGGATTTCTATGATGTCTCCAAATTAGACATCCTCGGGGTGACCTTGGGGAACCTTCCCCTTCATCCAAGTCAGTATCCTCAGTGAGGAACTCAGGGGAGTCCAGGTGCCTCCTCTTGCACTGCCGTTTGTGAGGAACCTCCTCGGTGGGGTCCTCCCGAGAGGACTCATGAACAGCTGGAGGTTCCAAAGGTGGAACAATCTGTGGCACATTGATAGCAGGCTGTCCCTGAATGGACAAACTAGGAGAAGTCGCATGCAGAATAGAGGTGGTCAGAGCAGAAGCTGAGGAAGAAGCCAGAGATCTAGACTCATGGGCAAGGACCCTCTCCACCACACCGAATGCCGAGGGAGAGTGTGCCCTCCCTGGATCTGACACGGGGATTAGAGTAGAGCCCGAAGGAGCTAAGATTTCGAGGGGCAAGCCTGGCCCCTCAATATAGTTGGAGCCAAAGGGGAAAAGACCAACCACTCAGATCCAGCACCCAGGCTATGGCTCCGCGAGTTCGGATCCGACATCATCAGATCTGACATGCTCAAGGGAATAGTAATCGCTGGCGTCGAGGTAGATGGTACCATCGGCGCTGACACTCTGGCTCTGGATCTCTCTGATCCGTAGACTCTGAAACTGAGAGACGGATCGGAGAAGGAGCAATTGGGGCAAAGAGCAGCAAGGAGCTATCCACTCCAGAGGGAGAGGGTGCTAACAAGACCCCCATCTGGATCTGGGCAGGGTTGAACCTCCTCATCAATTTGTCCAAATCCGTCTCAGAAAGACTTTGAGTAGACCTTGAGGAAGCTACCGATACTGGCCTGGAAGATCGATGGGTAGAAGCCCTGGACAAGGGCCTAACATCCTATGGCTCTGGGGAGAACCCTGGGGATCGGAGTCAAGGAGAAGATGGTCTGGATGGTGCCGGTAGCTTTGGAGGAGGTCCCGCCGGAGCTGACCAATCCGGAGATTTTTTCCTCTTATCCTTCCCTCTTTCTCTCTCCTTTTCTCTGTGTTTTTCTTTCCTTTTCTCTTCTTTATCTCCAGACAGAATAGCTGGAGGTTGAGTCCCAGCCTGGGAAGAAACAGCTGATGCCCCCAGAGGGGAAGACACGGTCACGCCTGTGACAGACACAACCAAAGAAGAGGCAGCCACCTCTTTAGTGGGAAGGAGACCTTTTAAGGCAAGTTTAGCCCTCCAGTCCTTCAAGGCCTGAGGGTTAAACCCAGCACAGATGGGGCACCCTGAGTCCAAATGGGGAACTCCCAAAAAAACCACGCACAGAGTGTGGCCATCCGCCGGGGATAACGTATAGCCATACTCTGTGTACTTTCTAAAGACCAACTTGGGTTGATCTGCCATGGTGGGAAAAGAGATAAATGACCCACCCCAACACACTACAGGATGGGAGGGAAAGGAAGGCCTACACTGAGAATCCCACACAAAAACAAACTACCTTTTTTTTATATATATAAAAGGATAGACGGAAATGTGAGGGGAGGATGAGGGAAATCTAACCGTCACACAAACACACCAAAAAATCCACAAAAGCTAGAAAAATACCTCAAAGTACCTGGAGCTTGAGATCACACTGTCAGGCGAAGCTGCAGCAAATGAGATCTGAGGGAAGGTAGGAGAGACAGGGGCATTATGGGTAAGGGGTGGAGCTTGGAGCTTGGATCAAAAGCTGGTGAAGTTGCCGTATGGGATCCAGTTCAGATCTGTAACCCACAGGTTGATGACCAAATTAAGTTAACTACTTCAGATAGATAGGGTTTCACTAAGAACCAACCCATCTTTTCTTCCTAAGGTAGCCTCAGAAACAAACAATCAATCCATTGATTTACCTGTCTTTTTCCCAAATTTTTCTAACAAGGGTGAATACTTTACATTTATTGGATGTTGTCAAGGTAGTTAAGAGATTGCATAACCTTCATTTACAATAAAAATAATTTCCAATTACCAGGACCAGTGAGGGCACATTCTACTAGAGCAATAGGCACATCTGCTGTCTTTCATTCAAAGGCTTCCATGGATGAAATTTGTGCAGCAGCAACTTGGCCTTCTCCACATACCTTCATCACTCATTGCAAATTGGATCTGATCTCCAGGGGAAGAGTGTCCTTTGGCTCTGTGGTGCTCAGGAAAATCCTTTCATAAGGCCTCCCAAGTTTTATGGTAGCTGGGGACTCTGTCCCATATGTCAAGGATAAAGGAAGACTAACAACATCAGATAAAGAAGTTATGTTTTTACCATAATGTGCCATCTGTGTTGTCGATCATCATTTATCCTTGAATTCCCACCCTCCTTTCCTCTCCTTCAGACTCCTTGGAGGACTGGACTCTTGTCCTGGGTATCTATTACTTAATTTATGACCATGGATATAGCCTCTTCAATTTCTATAGAGCTGTTTCTCTTCCTTATATAGCTGCAAACTCAATCTGAGGTAATCTGGAGAGAGGTATTCTGGGTGCAGTCTTAGCTCGAGAGTTTTTGGTTCTTGCAAGCTGTTATAGTGTCTGAGCCAGTTCCGAGGGGTCGGAACTGATTCTCTTATGTCAAGGATAAATGTAGATCGACAACACAGATGGAATCTTATGGTAAGAACATAATTTCTTTTTTACCAAACTTCTGTGTGGTTTTGTGGAGGGGGTCAAACATTTGATAAAGGAGAATGCCAACCCAAAGAAAGTTTTCTTTACAAAAAGTGATTGTCCTTCGATGTTTTCCAATACTAAACATATCATATACAGAAAAAACATAATTTAATAATTATTCCATTTGTTTTATTTTTGAACTTATTTCTGTTTGCCTTTCTCTCCTGCATTTGCCTCATCATCCATTATACTACTAGCAATGGCAGCGTACTTCGGTTTGATCACTTATTCCAACTACAAAGCCATTAAGAAAACAATGGCTCTTAAACAATGGCATTTAAATGTGCCTTTTCAGCCACAGATTCCAGCATCACACATCCAATAACTTGTATAACCTGGATTCTGAACAAAAGTAAGGCTTTCAAGCTTAGTTTTTGGATGCAAATGAACAGGAAAACAGAACCTACACTTATTTTCTTGTTTTCTTAGTATAAATTTGTTGTCTTTCCCTTAATCAAATTTTGAGTGCCCAAAGAAAGAAATATTTTCTTATGATTTTCTATCAGTATTTGATTTTACATTTGTTCAACGCTGTATTTTCTGTAAAAGTGCATGTTTTTTTCTGGTATTTTGTTAAACCATTTTAGCACTGCATACAGTGTTTTGTTGAGACCTGTCACTGGTTTGGGGGAGAGAAGATTAACATGAAAGACTCTAATTCTAGCTACAGTATTAAAAATTGTGACTGTACCACAACCCAACTCAGCCCAAGTAACACCTGTTAATTATAGAGGTCAGATTAGTGTCTCTTGAAGTACAGTTATTACTTTGAAAAGGACAATTAACTCAGCTACATTTTCACGCTTGTCCTTCAAATATTCCTTAAAATGTATTACAAATGGACTCTACTAAAAATCAATGGAAGCAAAGTAATGAATAATACAGATTGATGCTGACAGTCAAAATAAGGCAGTCACAGTACTGTTGTAAGCTCATCAGAGAGAGAATCACAGTAAATGATCCTCACATCATAGCGGTTTCTCTCTGTCTCTCTAAAATGACATCAGGGACGTGAATATATTAACCATAAAGCAAAATCATGCTATTCATGTTATTTTGGGGGTATAACAAATTATAAAATAAAAACAGCCACTTAATTTGATACAGAGATGTTAGTAATGTAGAATAGGTCAAGATATGCTGTTTTTGAGTGTAGTTTTCCTTTAATTTAACAATGTAATCCAGAGCAAAGCAGAATATTCTATAAGAAAACATTTATCCTGTTGGTTTTCCTTAATGCAGAGAAAACATTCAATAGAGTTATCCAGGATTTTATGAATAAGGCAATCGTAGTGTTTACATTCCCTTATATAATAATAGGATTAATATTGAGACTATTTGTAGGATTGGAGGCCAGGATTAAGGTGGGAGGGCTCATCTCTGAGAAGCTGTGTTTGAACAAAGGAACTGGGAAGGAATTTCCTTGTTCCCCTCTGTTATTTGTTTGATATTTAGCATCATCAACAAAGAAAATAAAGGCTTCACAAATTCAAGGGTATAACTGGTATGGTAATCGAGAAATGTTTGCTTTATTTGCATGTAATTATTTTCTACTTGATAAATCGAAAAACAAAGCATATTTTGGTGTTGTGGAACATTTTCAGACAGTTTCAGTTCTTTTGGGCTAGATTACAGTGTTTCCCAAACTTTTTTGATTCTCGGCTCCCTTGCTGAATCCAGGTTTTCCGAAGGTGCCCCCCCCCCACCTCGGCACGCATAAAGTGCATATTTCAGGGGCTCCCAAAGTGTGAGCTGTGGTGCCCTTTAGAGCAAAAAATCTGGACAAAGCCTAAAATGATGGGGGAACAAATAGGGGCATATTTTAAACATTGCTCTTACAAACTTAGAAAGTTGATAGAATAATAGGTTTTGTATTAGCATGAATTCTTCGAAGGATGTGGAGTCTTAAACTCAAATGTTTGTCATTATTTAATTACTTCAATCCTCAACTATTTGCCAGAAAAGTACAGATTTTAGGAGGAACAGACTAAAAATATAAGGCAAAAATCCGGACATTCAATCACACACACACACAGTCACTTTCTCATTCATACCTGCATTCACTCACACATCGCTCTCTCTCTCTCTCCCGATCAAACTAACACACAGTCATTTCCTCATTCATACCTGCATTCACTCACACATCACTCTCTCTCTCTCTCTCTCTCTCTCTCTCCCGCGCTCTCACACACACACACACACACACACACACACACACACACACACACACACTCACACAGTCACTTCCTCATTCATACCTGCATTCACTCACACATCGCTCTCTCTCTCTCTCTCTTTCTCCCAATCAAACACACACACACACACACACACACACACACACACACACACACACACACACACACACACACACACACACACACACACACACACACACACACACACACATACACAGTCACTTCCTCATTCATACCTGCATTCACTCACACATCGCTGTCTCTTTCTCCCGATCAAACACACACACACAGTCACTTCCTCATTCATACCTGCATTCATTCATGCATCACTCTCACTGTCTGTCACACCCACATGTCACACACCCACTTACGCATTTATTCATACATCGGTCTCACTCTCCCGATCTCACACCCACATGCCACACACCCACTTACGCATTCATTCATACATCCCTCTCACTCTTCCGATCTCACACATGCACACACACACACACACACACACACACACACACACACACACACACACACACAGTCACTTCCTCATTCATACCTGCATTCATTCACACTTTGCTCTCACTCTCCCTATCTCAGACATACACACGCACATCCACTTCCTCATTCATACCTGCATTCACTCACACATCGCTCTCACTCTCCTGATCTCACACACACACACACACACACACACACACACACACACACACACACACACACACACACACACACACACACACACACACACACACACACACACACACACACACACATCCACTTCCTCATTCATACCTGCATTCACTCACACATCACTCTCACTCTCCCGATCTCTCTCACATGCACAGACTCTTTTGCTTTCATGTACACATTAATTCACACAGGCAGACAGACACACACACACTCATACAGGCATTCACTTACCTGACGGCCCATACAATCAGCTGCTAAGCTTTGCAGTGCTCCAGTGAGGAAGCCGCAGCTCCCCAGGGCGCAGCGGCACACAGTTTGGGAACCTGTGGACTAGAAAATAAAAAAAGATAAAACAAAAGCTATACCAGTAAGCTCTACACAGACTGGTCTCCTTCATATGTTCAAACTTTCAAAAGTTCGAATTTCATATGGCCGAGACCATATGATCAAACTTTTGAAAGTTTGAATGGTTATAACAGAGATCTCCATACAGTGCAGAATTGGAAGATTTCCCTTTTCCACACTGTAGTACGCTCTCAGAGTTGGTATATATAAATAGCAGGGGGTATGGGGGGTGCTTGCCTCCCCTGCTTAAACCGTTCAGGTATTTTTTATTTTTTTTTACATTTTTTATATGATGTTCAAACTTTCAAAATTTCGATCATATGGTCTCGGCCATATGAAATTTGAACCTTTGAAAGTTCGATCATGTGAAGTAGACCCGCACAGACATATTAATTGGTTCAGCAATACCCATACTTAATGGGGACATGGAAAATGAAGTATTTAGTTGAATGGAGTAGAAAGGATTCTGTTTTGACAAATAAAGATACGTGGGAAGACACTAAATATAATATAATATAAATATTAAGAAAACAGGCACTCTTGATCATGGTTAATAATTCACCCAAGACATGGTACTTTTAAATTAGTTTTAACAGCATTTTACCACAAGAGTAAAAAAAAGTGACTGTCCCATTTAAAAGTAATTAAAATTCACATGACAGTCATTCAAATCACTTTTTTTCTAGCTTTAAAAATAAATTTCACAGATGAAGTACAATTGTTACCATTTCCTCCAAAGGGAACTTACCCGCCTGCATTGAAACAACATTAGCTGACTGTCAGTCTTCAAATACCATCAAAAGGAACAATCTTCAGTGTCAAGAAAGCTCCAAAGGGTTTGTCACTCAAACCTGACTTTTTAATCAGTTCAGCATGAGCTGCTACTCAGTTTGGTTTGGGAACATGCCAGGTGCCCTGAAAGCTTTGGAAGATTGTTGGCTGTTATATCTTCAGGTGAATACAACCCACATAGCTAAGACTACTGCAGCAGTCATCCACATGAAGAACATCTTGTATTGTGAAAAATAAGAACGTCCTACTCTTTCTGACTCTCTACTATGATTTTAATTGTCAGTGCTATGATTTTTCAATGATTTTGCGTCATATTTTGATCTACTCCTAGTAAGGTTTGTGTTTTTGTGCCAAGTCAATGAGGACTGCATTCATTAAATACTGACAGATTTCAATTTCAGACTTAGTGGGCCCCAGGAAAACTGTACTAATGCAAAGCCTGTTATTCTATGAACTTTTTAAGTATATAAAGGCAATATCTGTCCTTGATTTTGATCATTTGGCCGCCATTATTTTTTTATCTATCTTTTTGATTATTGAGCTAAGAAATTAAAAGGTACTGGGGGATTGCAGTGATTTGAACAACAGTATACTGAGAAGATAAATTCCTATGTGATAGTTACTTACAGTGGCGTAACTACGTTAGAAGCGCCCTGAGGCAAACATTTCCTAGGAGCCCCAACAACCCCCACCCCCCCGGGAAACCCAAGCCATCGAGATGACCGAAGCCAAAGAAATCACATATAGTCACGTTCGCTTGACCTATGACAGTGGCATAAAACACTGAAGACGTGCTATTTCAGCAAAAAGTAAAAAAAAAAACAATTACAAAACAGTACATTATATAGATACCAGAATGTGAATTGTACCTCCATTGTTCAATCCTACTCCTAGAATGACTTCTTGCGGGCTTTGTTATCAGCAAAACTATCAATGATCTTGTCAGTGTCCACGTCTTCCAGGCATCGGCTCTCAATCAACAAAATGGCTAAAGAACTAAGTCGAACCTCAAACATTGTACTACGCAAGAATGTCTTTATCAACTTCAACTTCGAAAAACTTCTTTCAGCGCTGGCAACTGTCACAGGAAGTGTCAGATACAGCAAACAAGCAGTGATTATATCCGGAAAGCTGGAAGATGATTCTGAATGAGTTATCAAGATGAATTCGGCCAAGTCCTTGATAGATTTCAGCGCTGACAATGTGACACTGAAAGTAATTTTGAGCAAGAGCAGTTGGTCAGACAGCTCATCTGAAATGTCATCTGAGTACTCCGTGATCAGACTCTTTGACATCTTCAGCAGTTCGTCATCATTCGTTTCAGTAATTGTCATAGGTTTCAAGCATGTGAAGACTTGGTCAGTATCTCGCAGTGACTTGAATCGTGTTGTTATCTGGACAATGGCATAGTCGATGATTCTGTTGAACACTTCGACCTTATAGTGCTGTTCTGCTGACTCCAGTCTGCACTCATTTGAAAGTTCATCGTGAAACTTCTTGACACGAGAAACCCTCTCTGGACTGTCAAACTCGGATGGCATGCCCCAACTTTGAGCTAGCTCCTTGGCCGAGAACAAAACAGTCTCCCAGTTGTTGCGAAGTTCACTCAGGTCCTTCAGTAGTGATTCCAACAGAACACAAACAGATGTGACATCGGATTGTTGTGACTGCATTTTCTTGGAGATAATGTCTAGTGGTCCCAGAATGCGCGACAGTAAAACAATGTTCATCATTGATGAAAAGAGTTCAAAATATTTCTGCAGTGACGATGCCTCGCCTTTCTCATTACTGTTCTTGCCAGTCAGTGACAACACAGTCAACAGTTTCATCATGTCGACAAACCGGCTGCGAAGAGCTATCAAGGCTTGATTCCGTGATGACCAACGTGTAGGACAAAGTCGCTTTAATGTAATTGAGCAGCAGCTACTATCTTTCTGTAATCGATTCCATCTGCTAATAGCACTGAGGAATACATACAGCTTTTCCAGCATGTCAAAAAAGTTCCGAATGTCCTTCACATTCTTAACAGCATCATTTATGACTAAATTTAATGCATGAGCACTGTAGTGAACATAACGGGCCTTTGGTGCTTTCTGCTTCATTAAAGACTGGACACCCTTGTAAGCACCACTCATGTTGGCGGCTCCGTCATATCCTTGACCGCAAATCTTCTTCAGGTCAGTGACACTTTCAATTTCCTTTGTAATTACGGATGCCAAATCTTGACCCTTCTGGCTTTCAACATCGGTGAACCCCAAGAACGATTCCTGGATATGCAAGCTTACCGGCCTCCCTTTGTCATTCTTTTTGACAGTCACATACCGAAATATTTTGCTCAACTGATCCATCTTTGAGCAATCCACTGTTGTATCCATTATAAGAGATGCAAACGGTGCGTCGGCCATTTCGTCTATGATCTACTGCTTTACCTCTCTTGCCAGAATGTAAATGATTTCATTTTGAATTGACCCACTCAAGTACTTGGTGGTTCCTTTTGGCTGCTTCAGCAAGTTTTCCAAAACAGGATCGTACTTGGCAATTAAGTGAATGAATTCCAGGAAACATCCCCGTGAGCCGGGCCTGTCATCGTTGGTGTAGCTGTCGTTTTCACGGTGACCTCAAAATTCGATGTTGCATTTTGACATGGTAATGATCAGATTCACTATGCGATCCAGAACACAGCGCCAGTACTTACGGTCTTGCATAATCTGTTTGTCGGTCAGAACATCGACAATGACATTGTTCTTCCAATTAGTAAAAATCTGACAAGCTTTTGCGTGGGTCACTGAATTTTCATGTATCTGTATGGAATGCGACAAATTCTTCCAGTTACAAGTACCGTCAGTCCATGAATCACCAGTTCTTGTCGGTGATGCAAACAGCCAACATGGAATGCAGTAGCACTTGTCACCAGCCATGCTGTAGGACAACCATGTTCTTCTGAAACTCAAGCCAGACTTCATTTTGCGTGTGTAGAAATGTTCCTGGAAGCTGTGGCCTTTATTAAGACCTTCTGTCTGTTTCGGGAATGGACCAGGCGGCTGCAATGCACCACCCATCACAACAAATCTCTTTTCAAAAGCGCTTAATGTCTTGCTTCCAAAATATGCTCGGTCAGCAGAGGGCGGTAGCAATTCTGTCGATGCACTTGATTCTGGTAGTTGAGCCTCATGTTTAGGAAAATTCTGTTCATTCAGGGCATCATCGGATTCGGAGTGAGTACTGGCATTCTTCTGATCATCCTCTGGCTGCCAAATATCTTTGTTCGTTATCCCTTGTCCTTCTTCCTGCTGTTCCAAAGTCACACTACAAGACGCTTGTGGAGCAATAAAGTATGCGCTCAGTTTTGGTACTTTTTTCAGCAGTTCACTCTCTGCAACCTCTTTCTGTCTCTCTCGCTTTCTACGCTGAGCACCACTAAGCTTTTTCTTGCCACCATCGCGGGAATTCATACTCATCCTTCTGTCTGGATGCAAAGCAGTCAGAGCAACATACCACTAGCCAAATCAGCTGCTTTGTGAAAGAAAAATACTGTGTTACCACCATACATTTTACTACCAAGGTCCCTGTGCAAAACAGTCAGAGCAACATACCACTATATATATATATATATATATATATATATATATATATATATATATATATATATATATATATACCTGAATGAGGAAATCATGTGTCTCATCCAATATTTTCTGTTGTGTAGAGACAGTGACAGTGCACTGTAGAAGAGAAGCTGGATGATGCAAGATAAGCAGCCCCCCCCCCCCCGATATATACTATGTCACCTCATCTCTGCTCTCTTGTAAATAAAATAATGCAAGGATAATGCAGTTGATGCTATCAGATGCACAAATATCATAAGAAGACTGACCCACATTCAAAGAAAATACATTTTGCCAGTGGCAGATAAATATTAACTCTGGGCTGTCTTCAAAATCATAGGCCCCTTGAACATGAAACATACACATGCTCTTTGATACACCTTCCTGACTGTATTGCATTATATTCCTTGTACAATATAGTACAGTTGTTAGAGGGCATTTTAAGTGTATTGTTTTGAACATTTTTCCAGTAAACAATGAAACAAAATGCATACACCAATGACAAAACTGCCCAATTCAGAACATTTCCATCATAAAAAGTCTACTCAACCTTCTATAGTCCACCAGTATCAGTAAATATGCACAATCTTTGAAGTAGTAAAATCCACATTAAAGAAATCTGTAACTAATAAAGAGATTGCTGCTAGCAAACAACTTTATGTCATTATTTCATCTACAAATAAAGTGCCTGTTGCCCTTGAAGAATAAATTGCCTTTGTTGCATGCATTAAAACATAAGCTAGTAATACCGCAATAGGGAATGGATAGCAAACTGATAACAGGTTCATAGTTACTAGGTATCTTTGCCAAAAAGGACTGCAGCATCCACCCCCCTTTACAACACAGTACAGTATCAGCAATGCATCTACCTACTGTGGGAGTAGAACCCACAGCCTTCAGCATCAAATATAGCCCCCAAACATTCAGTGAATTCAGTTTTCAACACAGCTCTCAACCTCTTAGCAAAAAACACCCGGACAAAGCCAGTAATGGGGGAATATAGCCCCCAAACATATTCAGTGAATTCAGTTCTTACCATAGCTCTCAACCTTAGCACAAAACCTGGATGAAGCCAATAACAGGGGGAATACAGTCCCAAAGATAGGGATAAATTTCAAATATCCATCTTATACACTTAGAAAATTGCTAGAATAAAAGCTTTTGTGTTACCATGCACTTTCTGAAGAATATGAAGTCTGATATTCAAATGAGTGTCATTTGTTAACATTTGTTAACCAGGAAAGTCTGGCTTGGAACAAAAGCTAATTTTTAGCAGAGGCTCAAGGAGAAACACTCCAGACACACACACACACACACACCTCTCACACTGAAATCCCACACACACACCTCTCACTCTGAAATAAATCCCACACACACACCTCTCACTCTGAAATAAATCCCACACACACACCTCTCACTCTGAAATCCCACACACACACCTCTCACTCTGAAATAAATCCCACACACACACCTCTCACTCTGAAATCCCATCTTCCACACATTACTCACTGTGAAATCCCATCTTCCATCCTGTCCGTCCATCTGTTTCAGTTCCCGGACCCGCTCGCAAGTTACTTGAGTAGTCCTCGACTTAACCGAACCGCTTGCTCGCAAGTAGTCCTCAACCATCCATTTCGGTTCCCGCTCGCAAACTTGATGTACTGCACTGCACGCGATGATGTCAGCACGCCCGCGACTACACTTCTTAAAGATGAACGCCCTAAAAAAAAAACTTTTTTTTTTAATTAAATGCCCTGCCCAAAGTGCCCTCTGCCGCTTGGCGCCCTGAGGCAATTGCCTCACTTCGCCTCTCGTAGTTACGCCACTGGTTACTTATGCATTTATTCATTCAATTGATCACAATCAAGATTTTGAGGTGTACTCTCACAGGCATACAAGGGGCTGTAATTGATGGTACATGTGTGTTTGAAATATATGTATATGCCCTACAGATGCTCTCAACTGTCCCTTATTTTGCAGACTGCATCTGATTTTGCTTCATATTTCCAACTGTTCTTGTAACATTTGTGTTTTGTTCTGACAAATCAATAAGGACTGCAGTCACTAAATAATGACAAACATTTGAGAAAAAACATATAACACAAAACCTCATATTCTAGCAACTTGCAAATCTGTGTGTGGTCATTTGTCCATCATTATCTTTTGGCTTTCTGCTTGATTGTTGAGCTAAGATGCTGAGAGATGAGTTGGGGGGAGGGTTCAGTGGGTCACACACTGTATTCTGGGGGGGGGGTTCAGTGGGTCGCACACACTGTACTCTGACAGCAGTGAGCTGTGTCCAAGTTATGTATGATTTTATTCAATCATTTGATTATAATCAATCATTTGAAGATCTGAAGTGTATAGTCACAATCATACCAGTGACTATAACTGATGTTGACGTGTGTGTGTGTGTGTGTGTGTGTGTGTGTGTGTGTGTGTGTGTGTGTGTGTGTGTGTCCATGTGTGTATAGATGGGTTAAATTAATTGCTTTGGCCATTTTAATTGTTTTCTAAACTCATTTCTGAGATGTAAATCAGTCAGTGGATTTGGTTTGAATTGTTGGGTGTGGTGCTGTTGGTGAATACAACTGACTGACCAAGCTGTCATTTAGTTAAGTAGTCATTATTCTGGCTTTGCAACTGTAGTGCACCAGTTGAAATACCTTACTGTGGTTGTTTTTTTTTTTAATGCAGTCATAGATCTCACATTCACAAATTCAGTGAAGTCACTGTAATTGATTGGTTTGGGGGTTGTCTGTGATAAAAATAACTATGTGCTTGGTGTTCTACATCTAAAAGGACCAAATTGATCACATGTTTTTCCCTTTTCATCACAAACATTAAGGTTGTACACAATAAGTGACTGCCAGTGCTGTTATAGGCAAAATATGTATGTCAACTGACGATCATTAGCACAGTGGTAGATCAAGTAGTGTTTCCATCTCACAGGTCTTAGTTCTGTGGTTGGGGTTTGTCTGTGATTTCTTCTGTCTGCATGTACTGCCTCTCTCTGTGTGGGTTTTATCCAAATACATGTACTTCATTTCCCCCCTTTCTCTAGGTTTTATTCAGGTTTTCAGCCTCCGCTGTATAATGTATGGCTGTGGTCATTTGTGCTTTTACTTTCATCCCAATCTCACATAATGGGAATACACAGAAGGTAACTCTTTTTTTCTAGTGGGGTAGACAAACACTTTTCCCATATATGATTAGGTTTATAGGTGAGTACTAGGTTAGCTGCCCTTGTGGGCCATTTTAAGCCTGATCAATTTCTCTTAGTAAGAATCAAATCCTGTATCTCTTGTCTTTGAGGTAAACACCTTAACCATTATGCCATCCCCCAACCTTGCCAACTCCTAACCCTTTGCAAGCATTTGTCATCTCATATTAATGGGATCTACTGTCTGTTACATTTGAACATTACATTTTAGACAAAACTTGTTTTCTTTGAAATAAATACTTTTTTTCCTTACTTATAATTTTTGTTGAAGTTGTAACTGAATCAAAAGGCCCTGGGAATGACAGTAATTTGCTGCACTTTTGAGGTGAATTTCTTGAACCCACATTTAAACCACATAAATTGGTTATGATCAGAAACCTAAAAATAATCCTCTGTGTTAAAGACCAAGAATTAGCTGTTGGGACTCCTCCCTTATTCCAGCCTCAGCTGCTCTCTGATCTGTGACTTGACACTGCAAAGTAACAAAACTAGGATTCCCCAGAGACTTCACAGGATTAAGGCATCAGAAGAATGGAAACAAGGCAGGGTTACAAACACATTGCTCTTCAAAGTAATGGTCAATAAGAGGTAAGAAAAAGGAAACAAATTTCTAGAGAAAGTATTGTGAGATTTCAGGAAGACCCAACATTGTGTGTACTGAAGAAACTGAACAAAATAAAAATGCAGCATAAAGTGAAAAACAGTTATGTAATATTTTTGTTTACATGTGACAATGTTGGAATAATTTTGTAGGAAGGAAAATATCTCGTGGAATGTGATGAGGAAATGTTATGTTCAGGGTCTTGTCCTTTAAGCTAAAAAAAATTAACTTTATTCTGCTTGAGTCACAGCACAGAGCAAACTGGTGAGATTATCTGAGATATAAAAATTGTTTTATTCTAGGTGATTTTAACCTAAACTAACTAGGTCCCCTGAGCAATGACATTTCTGAATTCCTAGTCAGTATCAACCATAAAAAGTTAGTCAGGGATGCTACTTGTCCAAAGCTCCAAACAGACAACCACTCCCTCCTGGATCTGCTCATCACTAACAACTCTACCATCAACTCCAATATATCTGTTCTTCCACCTTCATTCAGTTACCAATGCCCAATAACCTTCCAAATTATCAGTCACCAAAACTGCCCCCCAAACTAGTTAACCCCATACCTAGATCCACCATCAGTATAGACAACCTCAAAAAACACCTAACAACTTTTGAATGGTCTCACATTACCAATTTACAAAACCCAACTTGGCTTCAACAACTTGACACATACCCTTTTTCAGCTTCAAGACGAATTCTTCCCTCTCAGACAGCAGCTTTTCAAATGCTGCAAATCTCCCCATCCAACTACCAAACTGAAAGTTCTGCAAACTTAGGGACAGTGTGTGGCTTTATGGGGACAAAACCCCTCACCAGAAAATCATACTCCCTTTACCATTCTACATAACCTAGCTAAGCAAGCCATAATCAGGCACAAAACAAACTACTTCAAAATCAAACAACTTGCTCTTCTAGGCAAACACAAGCATTTTTGGCAGGAAGTAAATCTCACAATCCGTAAATCCACTGATCCTACCTCCTTTCCTATCACCATCCAGGCCTCTCAAGGCCAACTCTCAACCTCTGACTTTCTCAAAGAATTTATCCACCTCTCTAGTACTGCAACCTCTACCTCTCCCACTAATTCACTTAGCCTCCCTTCCTTTAGCCCCTTCTATTTTAAGAAAATTACACATAAAGGACTTGTTCCCCTTCTAGGAAATGCACCCCCTGGTACAGAAAACATACTCCATCGGTTTATATCAATCTGCAAAGACTTCCTTGTCACACCTCTTCTACATATTTATAACCTCCGTTTAATTCAAAATACAATGCCAAACATATGGAAAACTGCTCTGGTTAAACCCCTTCCCAAACAGCTTCAGCCAGTAAATACCTCACACATTTGCCCTATCTCCATCCTCCCCACACTTGAGAAAATACTTGAAAAACTAATCTAAAACCAACTGTCCACTTACATCCAACATTAGCACCTCTTCACTCTTAAATAGCATGAATTCTGGGCTGGCAAGAGCACAATGACAGCAATGAGGTTACTTACAGATGAGATCATACTCAACATGGATAAGGGAAAACTTTCAGGAGCTCTCCTCATTGACCTTACTAAAACCTTTGATCTAACTGACCACTTCCTGCTCCTTCACACCCAAGAAATCAGGGTTAGCCCCAATACTACCACCTAGTTCCATCGTTTCTTAACAAATAGGTATTTAGGAGTCAAATTAGGCCCATCCCTATTGCCACCAGTACCTTTTACTAGAGCAGTGCCCAAGGGATCCATACTTGCTCCTCTTTTGTTTTCAGTATTTATTAACAAGCTGCCCTTTATTTCCCTAACATTCCTTTTACTCTTTATGCATCTGATATGATTGTTCTATCTAGTCCCTCACATTCAATTATTCAAACCCAGTTTCAGTCTGACTTTCACTCCCTTAAACTCCTAAACCCCTCTAAAACAAAAACCATGATATTTGGAATCTCACAAAAGCTGAAAGACTCCTAAAAATGTCAACATCACAGATCTCAATGGTTGCCCAACAGAAGCAGCCACATCCTTTAAATTACTTAAGTCTATGGCTAGACCAGTCACTTAACTTCCAAAGCAACACTGAAAACACCAGGAAACAGCTCAGTTCTATTTTATTCTAGTCCTGGAAATATCTCCCTTTCTCTCCAGACCAGCTAGAGCTGCAGTAGAAAAAAGGAATCCTTCTTGTTCAGCTTGAATATGGGCTAACCATCATAGCCACAGCCTCTAAAAAATTCATCCACTCTACAGTCTATTGAAAACAAAATTTTCCAATTCATTTCCAGTTCCTCCCCTCAGGAACACCACTGCATAACCCTCTCCAAGGCCAAATGGCTACCAGTCTCTCAGAGAGTTGAGCTACTCCTAGGGTCTCTTGGTTTCAAACTACATAACCCAAGTGCCTTTCCACCTCTTGCAGCCAAACTCCATAATAAAACCACCCTCTACAACTTCTTCCCAATTAACTCCTTCGCTCCAGACATCCCAAACTAAACTGCACAGTACCAACCATTCCTTCTCCTTTCTTGTACCCAAACTCTGGCAATCTCTCTCCCTTCACCTTAAAGAAGTCTCCTCTTTCCCCACTTTTAGAACTCAACTCAAAATATACTTTCATCAAAAATCTGACTGCAAGTGCTTTCCCACTGGATACATAACCTAATTCCCTCCTCACCTGCATCACTTTTACTTTGATCCTCTGTTCTCATCTGCTGCTTCCTACTCATATTTACTACTAAAATTAATTCACATTTGATCTTCTACTCTGCTAATATTATCTTCTTCTTATTTCGGCTTTTCCCGGTTAGGGGTCACCACAATGGATCACCTGTCCGCTCATGATTGGCAGTGGAGTTTTACAGTGTCAAGTTGCCAGCCCGGTGCCCAACCTTCCACAGAAGGCACACACACACACACACACACACACACACACACACACACACACACACACACACACACACACACCTAGGGCCAATTTAGAGTGTCCAATCCACCTACTGCATGTCTTTGGGATGTGGGAGGAAACCGGAGCACCCAGAGGAAACCCACGCGACCACAGGGAGGACATGCAGACTCTGCACAGAAGGCACCCCAGCTGAAGATCGAACTGGAGAACCTCTTGCTGTGAGATGACAATGCTAACCACTGCACCACCGTGGCGCCCACTCTGCTAATATTATCTACATACTGTATAAGTTTTCTATGGGATAATCTACCTTCTGTGATTACTCTGTTTGTGAATTTGTTCTATTTTCTGTTTTTTTTTTAATCTGTTCACCTGGGCTGTGCCTGTAAATGGTCAGTGATCAGTGTACTACCCCAGTAAACAAACTAAAATAAATTAATTGTTGTTGTGTCTTTTGGCTTTTCCCGGTTAGGGGTCACCACAGCGGAACTCTGGTCCGCTAATGATTGGCAGTAGATTTTTTTTTACGTGCTGGCTTGCCAGGCCTAATGCACAACCTTCAATGAAGGAACACCCATTCACGCATGTCGCCACACAGAAGACGCTCTAACTGAGAATCGAACGGGCAATGTCTAACTGTGAGGCGACAATGCTACCGCAGCACCACCACCCAAATAAATTAATAAAATAACTAAATAAATCTGCCCCAAAACGTAAGTGTAATGTAGTATAGAAAGATTAGTGTACTGGTGATTCAGCATGTATACATGCACTGACCTCATAGTATGAAAATAATAGAGGTGTGAAATGTATCATTATACATTATGATGATTAAAGAAATCACAGATATGAACATTTAACTTTTTAAAATATTTTATTTCTAGTTACTTCTTTCTTAAGGCTTCCATCCATTCAAGGAATATTTTGCTTAAACTAAAACTAAATGCTAATTCCTAGAATGTTTTTGTCCAAGTCCAAAGATGATTGCAAAAGTAATCGGCTTTGTCCTGCAAACAGAAAAAAAAAATTATTATCAGTAAACTGTAAGAGGTCCATTTTAAAAATATAACTACTATACACTTTACAATAAACTTTGTTTTTACACTTGTATATTTAGGAATTTTCAAAAGGTGTGAGCAGGCTCTGGGATATAAGCGCTAAAGACTAATGCTAATATCTGAGACAATTAACATAAGGCTCAGGCTTATTTACACCTTGTGTTTGGTTGCATATTTGAATTAAAAGTTAAGTTACCGAGATACTGGTGCCATAAATGACTATAACCTTGAAAACTAACTGATCTCTTTAATATACAGTGTGTATTGCAACTATACAGACCAAGAGCAAAAAAAAAAAAAAATATGTGTCTTTGACAGTAGAGATCCATTAACTTTGACAACCACCAACATAACCATCTGTACATTATGTTATAAAAAACTTCTCCTACAGTGCTATCAGGTGAATTTTCTTAGGGTGTTACTGAACACCTAGTCCATAAGTGTGTGGTTCCATGAGTTTTTAGGCCTTCTTTGCAGTGTTACTATTTGCTTTTATTCGTAACCAGCAATAAGGGCTTCATACGACTAAATATTCATTCAAAACTGCAGCCTTGTATATGTTACTGTGACCAAAAAGTATGATAAACATGAAGTCACGCCTTTCCATATCTTAAACCTTTATATCACATTATTAGCCTGGTAACAAATGTGTCATTAAGACCAGGTGCATAATGAGCGCATTATGCTACCTCCTAACTTTATTATAAGAACCTACTTACCCATAATTTCTTCTTATGCACACTAACTTATTCCAAATTTATGTTGTAGCATCATATCTGTATCTATATCTGTCCACCTATCTATCTATCTATCTATAAGTGTGTGTGTGTGTGTGTGTGTGTGTGTGTGTGTGTGTGTGTGTGTGTGTGTGTGTGTGTGTATCTTTGTAAAAACTAACCATCTTCTTTACCTTGGCCTTTGGTGAAACAGTGGATCTAAAAAAAAAAACTAAAGCAAAATAAATAAAAACATTTAAAAAGTGCAACTAGCTTCTTTGGGATTTTCACTCTTAATAACTTCAGAATTTCTTCTTATTGACTATAACACTTAATTAGGGTTCATTAAATAAAAATGAGAGAAATCCCACAACAAATGGAACCAAAAACAGCATGTAACTTCAGTTTAAATTACACACTGGACAAATGAGTCATTAGTTTTTTTAGTTTTGTCTAATATAAGAGGTAAGAACTGAAAAGAGGCTTTTAAAAAGGGGAGATTGTTATCAATGACAACATGAAGTCGAACAGGAGGTTGGGTACATGTGTGTATTGTTTCAGCAAACAATGCAGATCTGTTAGTAATAGTCCCAATTATTTTGATGCATTATAAAATATGACCTAGACAGTTAAGTGGTGGTACCCCTGCAATTGTCAGAATGTGTAACATGCCCTGGCTTTTATGTTGTTAAGACCATTATGAAGCTTAATTACAGAATTTATGAACACCAGCACTAAAAAAAAAAAAAAAAAAAAAGAACTACTTGAATGTACTTTACAGGTACTCTCTCTCAATGTGGAGATTTTAAGAATGTATTTTTCATGTTGTAGACCTTGTCCAACTCACTGTAAGTCATAAATGGAGAAAGAGAACTCCGGTAACATGTCTTTTTAAATGCTTGTAATTTCCCTGGCATCAACAAGGCTCTTAATTTTGAATATATATATATATATATATATATATATATATATATATGTATGTGTATATATATATATATATATATATATATATATATATATATATATATATATACATATACATATATAAAAATAGGTTTACTATTGAAAGCTTGATTAGTGTTAGGTCGATTAATGTTATGGCCAAAAAAAAAATGCTGTTTTTGGAAAGCATGAAAGAGCAGAATGTCAAATATGGTTTGCACGATTAAGTGCATTTGATATTTTTGACACTCCCCTCTTCCAGCCACGGCAGTTAGCTCACCTCTACTGTTTTGCAGGGTGGCTACGGCCCCCCATGCACCCCACAGCCCCCCACACCCCCTGCACATTCAATATACCAACTCCAAGATTGCACTACAGTGAAGAAATGGGCTGCTTCCCTGTTCCTCACTGAAGCGCGACATCCCTCCACAGTCTCGGCACGTCGCTTGTGAAAAGGTCGAGTGCACCATGCAACTCTACTAACCTCAGTCGACTGCTTTTGGTTCAATTTCCTGCCCCTTGGATATCGTGACTTCGCACATCGGAACCTGCAGTTCGGGTAAGGCATAGTAAACCATAGATACATATATATATATATATATATATATATATATATATATATATATATATATATACATGCGAGAGTAAGTCACTGAAACAATCTCAAACTTGATCCATTTCATTTCATTTCTGAGTGTACTATTTTACTATTAATCTACTCAGAAGTTATAGAATGTGAAAAGTATCTTTACTATGACATGATTCATTTTGAATACATGCACTTTACTGGTATCTTGAAAACAAATACTTACAATTTGGCTGTGGCAATACAGATGTTCTATACTCACACAAGGATTTCATATTATGAAAACAGATGGACACGCTTTATACATCATTTATTATAAGTTCAAGTTATTTGTTTTGAGTGTATTTGCCACATGATTCATATTTAATTTGATCTGGTTAAGTACAGTGTTCAGTGTGAAGAAATTCAGAAATTAATAAGAACGAACACACTTATAACAACACTGTTCTAAATTCTCCTTTCCTGAATAAGCTGGACATTACTGTGGTCATTCAGGGAGGTAGCAATGATGTAGGTTAGTTTGATGGTGAATATCATTAGGAGAGTTTCACCGTGGCAGTACATTGAAGATATTCTCAACATCAGGTGATCTCCCTCATGAGAAAGTCTCATATTATTAAAATAATCCACCAATTCATCAGCAACTGGATGAATATTAGTATGAAGCAGGTACCAGTTAAAATCAGGTTTTATTTAAAAAAGGCATTCAGTATCCAGATAAAAAACAACATGTGCTTCAAATCATTGTACTTGCATCACAAAGTGATTCATTTGAGTACATATTAACTTAGATGTGCAATTTCCTGTGTTACTACACCAGTTACAATATACACAACAGATCACATACTAGTATGATGACAATATTTAAATTTGTGCTTTTCTTTATCTTACACCCTTGCATTTCAGTATTAGCTTGACATCAGATTTATTAGAGAATCAGAGAATGTACAAGGCAACTGGGCCATGTAGCCATTTATGAATTGCCAGTACCATCCTTAGACTTCACCTACCTTTTAAGGACCAATAGGCTGCTCATACTGGAGGGAGAATTTATCAATACCCAAAAAACTGTCTAGTTCCTTCTTAAAAGAAGATAATGTGTCATATTGTTTGATCTGGAGTGGAAGTTTTCTCCACAGAAGGGGTTGTCATTGCATGACAAGTCTGTCTGTCTACCATGATTTGTTTATTTGCTGAAGCAGGTTCAGAACTGCTGTCCTGGTGATCACTGAACTGTTTGATTTGTGGAGAAATACGGCACAAATCACCCCTTGATGATACTATAGGATTTATTTATTTATTTATTTTACATTTGTTGACCGGGCTAGTCTAACTGGATAGGTATCCGTTTTCAGTAGAGGCCCGGGGAGAAAAGCTCCAGTACAGGCAATAAAATAAATAATAATACATTGGCACAAATAAAGCATTGATATGAGTACACCATACAATGTAAAAAAAAGAAAAGAAAATTCAATTTCACCATAGAAGAGATACTAAAAATAGGAGATAAAGTATATGTACCACTGTATTATGAATGCAGGGACAAGGCCTCCAGCCTTTCTTTAGCTCAGGTCTTTTAGACACATGATATTGTTTGTTAGGGATTTTTGGGGTCTCTCCAACTGCTTGAAATCTCTAGTAATATTCATCTCAAAAAGGGCATTTTATTCATTGAGGAGACTGACCAGTTCCGAATTTACAGGGTTAAGGACTTTGGATCTAAAAGAAATACCCTTTGCATTCAGGTGTGCCAGATAGAAGGATTCCCTGATCATGATGATCAAATGAGAGGTGATTTGTTTTCTTGAGTAGTATGCTGATCTCTTTGATCCATTTACAGGCACAGCGTGGGTGAGCATAATCACGCAAGAACTGGGAAAAAATTTTTTTACAAATAAGTGTAATGAATCCCTAAGTATGTGAGCCATTTAGACATAATCTGGGTATGCACATAGACAGTAGCTTTAACTTCTACCACCAGGTGGCCACAGTGGTGAGGAAATCCTTTTATGTTGCAGAATTTATGAGTGAGGGCATGGCATCTAGGTCCAAAGAGGACATTATCCCACTGTACTCTGCCCTTATCAGACCAATCATAGAGTAAAATGCTCTCTTTGGTATGTACCTGACCAGGCATATGCAGCAACTTGAGCAACCTCAAAGGTTCTTTACAAAAATATTACAAGGCGTAACAAATCTGCCTTATGCGGAGTGCCTTAAAGCCCTTTCCTTCTACTCAGTCTCTTATAGATTGCTGATGAGTGATCTGTGCCTTGCTTACTAGTCATAAACCCCATACTTATGAATCTCCTACATATTCATAAGTCAAAGAGTACAAAAAATACAAGGCCTAGGGACCTAAATTTTGTCTGTGAATTAAACAGAACATGCTGGAGAGACAGACACTTGTCTCACAGATTGTCCCTCCTGTGGAACTTCCCATCCATGTGAAGCTGAGTTCATCTATTACCCAGTTTAAGCACAACTCAAACCAGTGGATGGGGAATAGGAAATTTACACCAGGCCTCTCACCCATGTCCCTTATGGAAACAGGTAGCTTATAAATGCTTAGCCCTCAATGCCCTGTTTGTATCTAGAACAGTATTATTCTTTTGGGAAAACTTGGCTAGGCTTAGAAAGGCCCCCGGGGTTGTTAGCCTAGTAACAATCTATGAATTTAAGACTCTATAAGAAGATTCTTAGCCATACAACTATGAGCAAAACTGAGCATTCTAAAAATTTGCATAAAATTGATTCTATGTTGAAGCACTCCAATCAAGTGCATGCTTTGCTAATGCACTTATAATATCTTTTCAGAAAAGCATTAATATATTCCTTAATATATTCTTTGAAATGCCTTTTATTTTTTCCCACACAAAAGGAATAGGAGTATTACAACTGTATGGAGGTAGGTTGTGCAAGTGCTCATAATGCAAAATAGTTATGCTGAAAAACACTTTCTAAAAACCATGAACTTACAGTTTTCTCCACGGTTTTGTCACCATAAAGTTGTTGTATATAAATTAGGGGTGCATGGAGGTTTCCCTCACATCAGGGATACACAAAGCATGACCACTTTACACCGTCAGCAGTCAGAGGAATAGAATTTGCAGAGTCATTATGAACCCACTTATTTTATACCCAAAGGTAGTAACACAAAATATGAAGTTGCCACTTATTTTATATGTTTGCATACCCACATCTACCTCTATGCATTGCTCTCTGTTTTCTTTTTTTAGAGTTTGCCTTCTGCATCTGTAAAACCTTCAACCTGATTTATTTTTGAAAAACAGTTCTTATTTTGTTAATGCAATAAACATTTTTACAATGCAGCATCTCCATCTCTTTATTTAGATCACTTAATTACCCTACATTTATTCAAATTCTGTTAATACTGCAACATTCATATTGACCCTGTGGTGCTGCTATTATCAATGTAATAATGTAATTCTGTAGTTCGCAAGATATCCTATTAACCATTTAACTATTATGTAGAGACATTTCATAACACTTTCATATAAAGTCATTACTCTTACTCCAAAATGTTTTTTTTTCCTCATGATAAACTCTGGATATACCATTTATGCAATTACATTTCTTTACAATCAAATAATTTGCAAAATGTGTAATTGTTTTTATAAATCCTCGTACTTGACATTGAATTAGACCATTTTTGGTCAGTTTCTATGACCTGCATTTCATTACTGCTGTTCTGTATCCCTTATAATGCAGTGTTTCATTGGTTTAGTTTAAGATCTCTTGAAAGTATTAAGTAGAATAAATTAGAGTTACTTTGTTGGAAGATCTGGAAAGGACCATTTTACAGTGGATCTTACAACTGCATCCCTTATGAGTTTTGCAGTCTTTTAAGATTGGAGAAGACATATATTCAAAAGCCCTGACAGCTTGAGAAGTTGAAGTGGAACAGGAAGTCATTGGGAATCTATTATCTACCAAAGGCTTCACTGCACGCTTAAGTAATTCCTACTGAAAGCTGAGAAGTAAAATATTAATGCCAGACAAAAGTAGAACAATCATGAGAATGTGGCTTATTTAATATACGGGCCTACTTCAGTATATCAGAGTTAAATATGGCACAAAATGTCTACAGCAGAAAGTATTACAAAAACCTGGCACATCATCACAAGGCACTTGCCTAATGTTAATTTGACATTAATATATTTGCATGGGTAATGCACCTTTACCTTGATGTGGTAGCTCTACTCCCTACCTCTCAGATCTCTAAATATTCTACCTCTGAAGCTGCACCTCAGAGAAAACACTATTAAGATATTTCCCTTTTCTCACTTTGTGTGATCTTGGATCTAATCAGAGGTGTAGGGCAGATCATCCTCGTCATGGTACAGCCCCCATGCAAAAATTCTGCAAAAGAGCCCTTTTCTTATTTATTGCCACAGCCAGCTGGGGAAGTTGTATGATGTGACTGATAAGTTAGGCTACTATGACACCCCCCCTTCAGTATCGGCAACTAACGGCAAAACCAAAGAAATCCACAAAACAAGAGATTCCCAGTCCACTTTAGAAAGAACGTTAATTTAATGTAGTAAGCGCTTTCGCTCAAAACAATTCTCCAGCGTCTTCAGACTAAAAAATTACATAACAGTTACTCCCAAAACTTTAAAAAACCCACTTAAAAACTACACTTCCAATGAAATTCACAGACTGTAATAATGTCATTCAAGCTCATTCTAATTTAAAGCAACAAGTTAAAAAACATTCTAACCAACTAGATGCTGTTCCTTTATAGAAAACGCTTGTATTTAACAAGTGAAAAATACAAAGATATTTTTCCTTAGTAAAAATAAATTACATATTAAACTTGGTTACAATGTTACTCAGGTTACAAACTATATACAGATGACTACGGACAATTAAATTCGCCATACTTGTTGCCGACAAAATTATTATAAACAATGTTGTTCAATAGAACTCTCTAAAACTCTTAAATTAATACACTAATTGTGCAAATGAGGAACGCTATAAACCTAACCATGTTGATTTTATTCTGATGATGTAAATTAATGCATGCTATGAACCATTGCATACCATTTTACTGTCGCTCGTTGAGCAGCTAACCATAATTACCTGGCTAGAGCTTTCTTTTTTAACAAACATTTTATTGACAGTGCCTTGTTCAACCCTGGGGGTGTGTGGGCACCTGTCCGAATTTGCCATGCTAATTCTGTTTCCTCAAGTGCTAAATCCCAGGGATCCCCTCTTAAGTTCTTCTCTACTTTTTGCAGCACTACAAAAGAGAACCTGTGTAAAGGCAATTCCAAAATGTGTTTTGCTAGTGCATTTGTAATAACGGTGTTGTTTATACAATATAGATGTTCATAAATTCTTTGTTTAATTTTCCTTTCAGTTTTCCCTATATAGAAAGCTTTGCAGCTTTCACAAACCGCTGCATAAACCACCCCCTGGGAATCGCAGTTGAATTTAGCATACAAAGCATATTCTCTAGCTCTAATTTTTATTTTGTTGGTTACTTTGATAATTTACATTGGTGGCATCTGCCACATTTACTCATACCTATGCATCCCTTAGCTGTTTTTTTAGAATTCTCAACCAAGCTTTTTAAATTCAACCCTCTTCTGTAAGTTAAGTGGGGAACTTGGCTAAAGACTTTCCTTAGCCCATGGTCGTCTTGGATAAATACCCAATTTTTACTGACAATCTCCCTAATGAATTGAGAATCTAAAGAAAAAGTTGTCAGGAATCTGATGTCCTGTCTAGGGCTTAATTCACACGTGTGACTGATGTCTAAATCTGACTGTGGTGAGAAGGGTGCTGTGTCATAACCTTTAACCACCAAAGGAGAAAAATGTCCTGAACATCTTTTGTTGATAACTTCATTGAATATAAGTTCAATGAAGGCCTGTGGATAGCCCCTCTTGTTAAACATAGATTTTAAAAGTTCACATTCTGTGATGAAATCTGCAAAATCAGAGACCATTCTTGCTGCTCTTACTGCCTGCCCTTTCACTACCGCTTTCTTTTGGTGCAGCGGGTGGCAGCTTGTGAAATGCAAGAATGCATTCGAATAGGTTGGCTTACAGAAGATGGTCGTCCTAAATCTAGTGTTCGGGCGATCCTTAGACAAGTGAATGTCAAGATAATCTATCTCTTCACACCCTATTTGGAATGTGAAGTCTAAAAAATTAGTAAATGATGTAATTTCGTCTATAAATGATTGAATCACGGATATTTCACCTTTCCAAATTAGAAACATGTCGTCCTGGTATCTCGTGTACCAGGCTACATATTCCCTAAACTTCAGATTTTTAAATAGAAATACTCTTTCCCAGTATGCCATAACACTGTTAGCAAAACTGCTACCACAAGGGGCACCCATGGCTACCCCACTTTTCTGTAGGAAAAACTGGTTATCAAAAAACAAGAAGTTGTTAGGACAATCTCTAGGAGTGTTTCAATGACATAGATGTCTTTGCCATCTACACCTTTAAGGTGGAGAAAATCTCTAACCCATTCTACACCAAGTTGTTGGGGAATGACGGTGTATAAGTCTTTAACATCCACCGTAATAAAAGTTAAATTATCATTGTATTCATTACTGTTGACATTCTCCAGAAAATGCCATGAGTCCTGACAAATTTGAGGCTCAGATCTAATTATTGGCTTTAACTTGGAGTCAACATATTTAGCACACGTGTAAGTAATGGACCCCCTACCATTCACAACTGGTCTAAAGGGTGGGTTAATTAGATCCTTGTGGATCTTGGGGGTCCTGAAAAAGGTTGGAATGGTGGGTGCTGGCATGTTTAAATAGTGTAAGGTGTCAATGTCTATGCTCCCTTCCAAGAACAAGTCATTTAAGGTGTTGTTTATAGTCCTATATGCACCACTGACTTGGTTGAGACTAACCTGTTCATACACAACACTTTCTAAAACAGCCTGCATTCTACTTACGTATTCATGTTGATCCATGAATACTAACCCTCCTCCTTATCGGGTTTCATGACCCGTACTTTACAAACATTCAATAGCTCAATGAATGCAATTTCTTCATTAGAGATGTTCTTGTGCTTATTTGAATGCAAGGTGTTGTTAGCCAACAGCCTTCTAAAGTCAATTTCCCAAGCTTTATCAAATAAAGCTAAAGTTTCTTGCAGGTGTGGATTAGAAAGGCTGGAGTCCCTCAGGTTGTTAGTCAGTATTGAGTTAGACCCCATAAGGTAAGAAAGGTTCAACTTGCGTACAAACAACTTAAGGTCAATAATCATCTTGACCAAATTAGCCCTCTTGTCAGGCACAAAAGTCAGACCTTTGGAGAAAAAGTTGACCATGTCCCTGTCCACCCGAAGGGAACTGAAATTGATAATCTTAGAATCCCCTTCAGTACTTACTAGAATTTGTGGCAGGTCTCTTATTATCTCTTCCTCCGGTTCTGACATCTCCTGTTCTGACCCTGCCTCCTGTTGTTGGTGTGTCAGTTCGGATAATGTTGTACATCATTGTTCAGCCGAAAATCCTGCTGATTGTTAACGTTACCATGAGCAGCAGAATTCATCCCAGCTGTTTGCTCATGTTGTTGGGGGATGTATCGTTGTTGGTTATTTTTGATCCGCTCACTACGGTGGACCAACGAGGGTGAGTTATCAGTTGTACAGTTGGCAGAGTCATCTGGGCTGGTTGTATTGTCTTGTAAACCTGTATGGCCAACATTGTCTCCGCTGTTATAGACATTGGTAAAAGATGGAAGGGCTGGATAAGCAAATCCTTTTGTATATTCATTCAAATCCCTAAAGATTTTCTTCTTTTTAGTCTCAATATTTTTAACTAGGCTGGCTTCGATACTACTAAAAATCCGGGCATATTCGAACCTGTACCTGTTGTAGTCTTCTGCATTAATAATGTTTTATTCTAATGTTTCTAAGTCCCCTTTTAATGAAGTAATTTGCACCAGATAGTTTTTGACTAAGGTGCTGAGAAATTCCAAGCCCTGTTTGTCAAACAGAGCCTTCAACTCCATATGAAACGGGGATCCGTTCACAAGCAATACTGGGTACTGCCACTGGAGCAAACCTTTCGGGATGATTTTTTTATTTATGCATTCCTCCAAGTAGGAAACTTCAAGCTGTAGTTTCCTACATTAAAAAAGTTTCTGATCAAATTCATTTAGATACCTCACAAGGGAGTTGGTGACATTGTTATTATTAATTGCCTCATCATTCGAAATACTGGTGTTCATGAAAAAAGAGGCTTCTCTCAAAAAGCCTCAGTAGTTGGCACATCACCGATTCTGTGTGTGCTGTTGGGTGGGAGTTGACCCCCCCCCCATCGTCGGCCTCGAGCGACCCTCTTCATTCGCCACATTCAATTGGTTTGGGGCTACCAAAGTCATTCTATTCCCACCATTGGAGGTAGTTGCAAATTGCAAAGGCAGCTCAGTTCATTGACTACTAGATGCACCCGCACCTATATGAGCCGCCTGCCCATTGCCCACATCCAAACGTTGCGATAATGTTTCCACTTTCTTTAATAATTCTTGCACAAGAATAGTAAGATTACCTGCAGCATTCGCTTCCAAGGCAGCAGTGAGTGTGTTGTTTGTTCCGTCCTCTTGAGTAAAGAGTAATTGTGAAGGTGAACCTGAGCCGCTCGCCATGACAAAAACAACAACAATGGCAACTAACGTCAAAACCAAAGAAATCCACAAAACGAGAGACTCCCATTCCACTTCAAAAAGAACGTAATTTAATGTAGTAAGTGCTTTTAGAGTTTGCCTTCTGCATCTGTAAAACATTCAACCTGATTTATTTTTGAAAAACAGTTCTTATTTTGTTAATGCAATAAACATTTTTACAATGCAGCATCTCCATCTCTTTATTTAGATCACTTAATTACCCTACATTTATTCAAATTCTGTTAATACTGCAACATTCATATTGACCCTGTGGTGCTGCTATTATCAATGTAATAATGTAATTCTGTAGTTCGCAAGATATCCTATTAACCATTTAACTATTATGTAGAGACATTTCATAACACTTTTATATAAAGTCATTACTCTTACTCCAAATGTTTTTTTCTTCCCCATGATAAACTCTGGATATACCATTTATGCAATTACATTTCTTTACAATCAAATAATTTGCAAAATGTGTAATTGTCTTTATAAATCCTCATACTTGACATTGAATTAGACCATTTTTGGTCAATTTCTATGACCTGCATTTCATTACTGCTGTTCTGTATCCCTTATAATACAGTGTTTCATTGGTTTAGTTTAAGATCTCATGAAAGTATTAAGTAGAGCAAATTAGAGTTACTTTGCTGGAAGATCTGGAAAGGACCATTTTACAGTGGATCTTACAACTGCATTCCTTATGAGTTTTGCAGTCTTTTAGGATTGGAACAGACATATATTCAAAAGCCCTGACAGCTTGAGAAGTTGAAGTGGAACAGGAAGTCATTGGGAATCTATTATCTACCAAAGGCTTCACTGCATGCTTAAGTAATTCCTACTGAAAGCTGAGAAGTAAAATATTAATGCCAGAAAAAAGTAGAACTATCATGAGAATGTGGCTTATTTAATATAAGGGCCTACTTCAGTATATCAGAGTTAAATATGGCACAAAATGTCTACAGCAGAAAGTATTACAAAAACCTGGCACATCATCACAAGGGACTTGCCTAATGTTAATTTGACATTAATATATTTGCATGGGTAATGCACCTTTACCTTGATGTGGCAGTTCTACCCCCTACCTCTCAGATCTCTAAATATTCTACCTCTGAAGCTACACCTCAGAGAAAACACTATTAAGATATTTCCCTTTTCTCAGTTGGTGTGATCTTGGATCTAATCAGAGGTGTAGGGTAGATCATCCTCGTCATGGTACAGTCCCCATGCAAAAATTCTGCAAAAGAGCCCTTTTCTTATTTATTGCCACAGCCAGCTGGGGAAGTTGTATGATGTGACTAATAAGTTAGGCTAATATGACACCCCCCTTCAGTATGCTAATGTAGACCCAACATAAACAGGTGGGTAACAGCTGCTGGCAGGAAATTATATCACTATATTACATTATCTGAGTGCATAATAACCTCCTATTAAGATTCTCCCTTTTGAAATTATGTATTCCTTAAGATCTCTGTCAGACATAGCTATCCAGATCACATAATTATGACAATTATCTGTTAAAATGTACACACATTATAATAGCACAGTCATTGTGTGTGCCTTACAAAAGCCATGTTGCTTCTGATAGAGTAGATTATATGCCTGCAAATTATTCCGAATGTTTATGTGAGTAAGTCTTCCAGCTCATTAATTAGAGGGAATAGAATGGAAATAGGAGTTCTTGTTTTGGGAAGAGCTACGATAGTAACTGATTTAAAGTGCCCATGAAAAATCACTGGATAAATGGAGGCATTTCTAATAGATGCTAAAAGTTTAGCCAGGCAGATATACATGCATAATTAAATTGGGGTAAATTAGGGTAGAGATATCAAACTCAAATCCTCTTTAAATGGGAATTTTTTAAGCATTTAGTTTAGCCAACTTATTAAAATGTACCTTATTAAACATTTTGTTTAGTTAGCATATGAAAATTTACCTCAGTAAGCATTTAGTTTAGCTAGCTTATGAAAATTTACCTTATTAGTATGATAGAGGAGAAATAAATGTCTTTGTGCCATAATGGTATTGCTATGTGTTTCAAGGTAAGCAATGTCTTTCACATTCACTGAAAAGGAGATTGCAAAGCAAAGAAACAATTAATGAGAGCTGCTAAAGTTTTCCTTAAGTATTATACATACTAAAATGTATTATATTTGCATTGCCTTTTAGCAGATTTACATTGTTCCAGAAGGTTATTGGGTCGCATTATCTCCTATAAGGATGTTTTAGCAGAAGAACTGAATTCCCACACAGTTATGTGTCATAATTATTAAAATATTTAATGCCATACCCTTCTTTATCTTATACCTTTACATTTCAATATTCATTTGAAAGCAAAATTATCATTAAGGTTAGGTGTATAATGACTTCAAACTAAGTTGGGATTTGGCATAATGGTTAAGGTGTTTATCTCACAGACACAAAGTGCAGGGTTTGATCCTCAAGGCAAGGCTTAAAGCTAGGCTTAAAATTGTCCACAGGGACAACTAGCCTAGTTAATACCGATGAACCTATCCCTGACAAACCTCAGTGTTACATGAAACTGGTTGTCCACACCTTCATGAAGCAATATTTTCTGGATTAATAAAAAACTGAATTGCTGTTGAACTTCCCAGTCGGGTATGGGTTCTGGTGATGCATTGTTCATATGCTTTATTTAATACAATTAATATGTTAATTTATACATTCACCAAATGCCTACTACTTTTGCTGACATAAAAGATGCTGCATGCATGAGTAGCTATAAATACTACATTTTTAGTGCAGCACCTTACATGCCTTTCCATTTTATATGCAATGTTAGTACTAGAGTGTGTGATATTTTGTACTCCTTTTTATATTTGCTTATCACACATCTATCCCTTTGAATCTGGTTTCAGTAACACATCTACCCACAAACACCCTCTTTTCATTTTGTTCATATATTTTGTTTTTTTTGCATCAGTAAATCTCAAACATCTTTAGCAAGTAATTTCTCACAGGGAGCAAGTACAAGGCAGTTACAGACCTATCCTTCTATAATTCTGAATCTGAGCAAATAAAATTAACTTTAAATTCAGCTTTATCATCACTTCAAGCAACTCATGGAGAAACAAGGTAAACTACTGGTATAAATTATACACCATTATTAAGTACCTCAAGCTTCTCTCACTTCAAAACATTTTTGGGAAGGCTCAGGACAATACTAAGCTTACCTGTGTTTTCTGCTGGCAGCATAACTTTCTTCATGTCGACTTCCATACTGATTCATTCCATGTCTTTCTCATCCAGGCCATACTTCCAGGCTCTAGGCATCTTCCTGCCTTGTGTAATGGTAACCTGGGAAGAACAGGACATTCATTTAGAGTAACTGGTTAGGTAATTCATTAATATCGTCATCTCTATTTTCTACAACACAAATAGCAATAACTGCTAACCCACAGTAACCAGTCAGTAAATAAACCCCATTCAGTTACCACCAGGGATGATGACCATTGTAATTGAGGGAGAAAAGCAATCTGACAAAAGGTGTCCTGTATAATATCAAAACCACACACCAACTATTCTTCTGTTAAGAGTCTGACTATTTAATATCAAGTGGAACCAGTCAAGCCAGATACTTACCATAACAGTAGATGTTTGAATGATAACTGCTGTAGTAGCCTTGGTTGTATGGGCTATATTCTGCATAAAATGTAATGGCCAGCCAGGTTCTAAAGCTTAAGGGTACCTTCCACGAGGCCAAACCATTGACAGCTTGAGCAGACTTGAGGAATATCAATGGTTTGGGCTAAGCTCATCAGAACTTTCTTGACAACTGAAAGAGGGAGGCTTGAGCCCAGAAAAAGGTCAATCCTGTGTAAGTAAAAATCATAGTCCTAACACTGGCAACAAAAATTATTTAAAAAAATAAGTGTTATGGCTGGAGGGAGTAGCTATTGCAGCAGTGGTCATTTGAACATCTACTGTTATGGTGCGTTTACTTAAACAACCGTACTATGTTCATCATTTGATCACTGCTGAAGTAGCCTTAACTATATGGGTAGATTATCCTAACTTACTACATTTGTGAGATGGAAGGGGAAGGGTCCAGGAGCCCCGGGAGAATGGTCCTAGAAAAGTCTGTTCTCAACTTGGAAAATTAATCAAGTACGTAGTGCTTTGCAAAAGTATATACAAAGAACCATGTTCCTGCTACAAGAATATTTATAGAATCAACCCCTTTCCAAAAAGCCCCTGATGAAGCCAAGGCCCTCATAGAGTATGCCTTAACCCTGCCTGAAATTGACTTTTTGTGATGGATAAAACAATATGACATGTCATGTTACAACTATTTGGAGATAGTCTGTTTTGACACAGGTTGTCTTTTTTTATCTTTATAAGAGATGAATAGCCAGTCAGATTTTCTGAGGATTTTAGTTCTGTCAAGATAATATCTGAGTTGTCTGTGGACATCCAAAATGTAAAGAATCCTTTTTCCATCCCTTTTAAGTTCCACAAAGAATGCAAGGAGAGATCTAGCTTGACTCACAGTAAACTCAGATACCACTTTAGGCATAAATGAAGGATTAGTTCGCAAGAAAACTCTGTCTTTGTAGACAATGATATAAAGTTGACCCACAATGAGGACTCACAACTCACACTTTTTGCAGAATTCAGAAGAATTAACAAAACTGTTTTCCATGTTATTTACCTCAAATCAGCCTGATGAGCTGGCTCAAATGAAGCAAGAGTTATTTTTTCCAAAAAAAGTTAAGATCCCAAGGAGGAGTTACCTGACTCCTTTCAAAAACATTTAAACATGGGAATGCATGAAAGTGGTGGGCTGCATGGGCAGACATGCTGAAATGGCTGACAAATGAACCTTGCTAGAGAAGGAGGAAAGGCCAGAAGATAATAATCACACAAATATTGTAGAACCATAGAAATACTAGCCTTAAAATGTCCTGGTTCTTGTCTTGGCACCAACTAGAATAGGAAGTTATGTACTCACCATAATGTTCCATGTGAGTTGTTCATCTTACCTTCATTCTTTACTGATGGGTTCGGAGCCAATCCATTGGATCCAGTATGGCCATATGCAAAGCTCGAGGTCTTCCAGTAGCTCGAGGCCTAGCCCCTATCCCGTGATGCACTGTGAATGACCTCAGATCTTGTTTGCTGCATGTACTATAACCATATAAATGAGCTGTCCTCCTAAGGAGAGGAAGAAGCATTGAGCAACCAGGATGAGACCAACCTCTAGGTCAACTATCAGCCAGGAGGGGGAAGGAGGGAGGGACATAAGAATGAAGGTGAGATGAACAACTCACATGGAATGTTATGGTGAGTACATAACTTCTTAATGTGAAGTTGTTCAATCTCGCTGTTCATTCTTAACTGATGGGTAGTGTCCCTAGCACCATCAATCTTGGGTGGCTCACGGGAGTACATTCTTCAGAACCGTAGACGCAAAAGAAGCCCTATCCCTGGAGGCCTTGTCAGCTTTGTAATGCATGATAAAGGTATGAGGTTTAGACCAAGTGGCTGCTGCACAAACGTTATCAAGGGGCAATTTGGCTTGGAATGCAGAGGATGTAGAAACTGCTCTGGTTGAGTAAGCTTTAATCTTGTGTTGCAAAGGCATATTAGCAGCTGAGTAGACAAAGGTGATACAATCAGTCAACCATTTAGACAGAGTTGTTTTAGCCACTGGTCTACCTTTTCTGGCTTCGGAGAATGAAATGAATAGTTGGTCTGATTTCCTGAAATCTTTTGTTCTATCCAAACAAAATCTGAGCAGTCTGTGAACATCACGTTTGTGCAGCATATACTCCAACTTATTGGAATGATTAGGGAAGAAAACTGGTAACTCAATGACTTGGTTGATATTAGTTACTGAACAAACTTTGGGCAAAAAAGAGGGATTTGTCCTAAGAGATACTTTGTCAGCATGAAAAATCAAATAAGGAGGGCTGACAGATAAAGCCTGAAGTTCTGACACTCTGCGGGCAGAAGTAATAGCTACCAGAAAAATGGTTTTCCACAACAAATATTTAAGGTCACAAGATGAAGCTGGTTCAAAGGATGGAAGGATTATATGAGACAGCATAAAATTTAGATTCCATGGAGAGTAGGGAGTTTTCACTGGAGGTCTCATATGAAATGTTCCCTTGAGAAAAGCCTTGGATAATTTGTGGGACACGATATTTAGCCCATCAATCCTGAGCTGAAAGTTAGATATAGCAACCAACTGAACCCTAACTGTTGCAGCTGCCGCTCCTTTATTAAAAATCATAGTCAAAAATTCTAGTATGGATGTTAAGGGGGCTTGGTAAGGATCAATGTTTTGCTTAGAAGCCCATATGGAAAATCTCTTCCACTTACTAAGATATAATCTTCTAGTGGACGGCTTGTGAGAAGACAAAAGAATCTGTTTTGTCTCACTGGAGAAGTTATGAAGCCTGGCTATGAGGGGAACTGGAGCAGCCAAGCTGTCAGCTTCAGTGACTGCAGAGAAGGATAGAGGTCCCCCGATGGATAAGTCAGGAGGTTTGGAACTGGGTCCAGAATCCAGGGATCCTCCAAGAGATGATGTTGAAGGAATGGGAACCAAATCTGCCGAGGCCAATGAGGGGCTATAAGAATGATGGTCCTTCCCAGGGATTTTGCTTTCTGGGTATCAGTGGGGTTGGCAGAAAAGTATAGAGGAGACCCGGGGGCCAATTGTGTACAAGTGCGTCTCTTGGGACTTCTCCCGGAGGAGGAATCAGGGCAAAGTAGCTTCTACATTTCGTATTGATGTGGCTGGCAAAAAGGTCGCAGCAAGGCTGGCCCATTTGCGGAAAATCCTGTCCACAATGTCTTTCTTGAGGGACCACTTGTGTGGCAACAAGACTGCCCTGCTCAGTTTGTCTGCTATCATGTTGAATCTCCCTCCCCTGCTTGCTCAAGTACCAGACTACTGACATATTGTCTGTCTGAATTGCAATCGTTACAAGGGGAAGAGAGTCCTGGAAGTGTTGCAACACCAAAAGTACTGCTCTCATCTCCAGAACATTGATATGAAAATGTGACTCTTGATCTGTCCATGTGCCTTGAGCAGTCTTTCCCTGAAAATGCCCCCCACCACCCTATCAGGAAAGCATCTGTCATCATAGTGGCTACTGGAGGGGGAAAGACAAAGAGGCATCCTATGGTTACATGAAGAGACGTCAACCACCACTGGAGAGATTTCTTGCAAGAGCTCGTAATAAAAATCGTATGATCCACTGGAAGTTCCTGGTAAGACCACTGAGTGAACAACAGCCATTGAAGAATCTGCATATGCATTCTTGCTAATGGTATGGCCAGGACTGCTGCAGCCATCAAACCCAATACTTTTAGAACTTCTGAAGCTGGTGCTCTGTCTTTCGATACCAATGTGCTGACATGCTGACGAAGAAGGAAGATTCTTTCGATTGGTAGTCTTAGAGTGGTGGTTGAAGTGTCTGACTCTGTCCCGATAAAAACGATATGCTGCGATGGCGACAAGGCAGACTTTTCTGAGTTGACTGTAATGCCTAAATGATTGCAGAGTGCCAGAGTGTATTCCCTTGCCTGAATCAGTTGATACCTGGTGGTGGCGGTAAGGAGCCAATCGTCTAGGTATGGAAACACCTGGAATCCTAGATGCCTCAGGTGAGCAGTGACCACTGCCATGCATTTGGTGAACACTCTGGGGGCCATAGTGAGACCAAAGGGCAGGGCTCAAAATTGATAATCAATGGCTCCCAGCCGGAAATGCAGGTGATCTCTGGATGGCCTGGCCATTTTTATGTGGTAGTATGCATCCTTGAGATCTGTTGAGCACATCCAATTGTCTTTCCCTAAAAAGGGAAGTATAGACTGGAGCGTGACCATCTGGAACTTTTTTTTCTTCACATATTGGTTGAGTCTGCTGAGGTCCAAAATGGGTCTCCAGTCCCCTGTTTTCTTTGGAACCAAAAAGAACATTGAGTAAGTTCCAAATTCTGTTTGGTCTGCTGGGACTGGTTGGATGACTCTTTTTTCTAGCAACTTGTGGACCTCTATGGTTGCTTGTTCCCTGTAACTGGGTGAAACGTCCGGGATTCTCCTTATGGGGGGTGTGGTGAATGGTATGAAGTACCCTCTGGAAATGATACTTTGTACCCAGCTATCTTTTGTTATTTCTTGCCAGGCATCTGGATACAAAGATAAGCAACCCCCGACTGCCTCCAGAGCAGGACAGTCAGGCCTCCTTTCAGGAGCGCTGGTAGGATTGACCAGAGAAGTGATCTCTGTCACACTGATGTTGCGGACCCCCTCTGCTGCGAGGTCGGCGGTTTCCACTATTACCCCCTCCTCTGTCCCTAGAGGGGGGTTCACCATGTGTGTCCTTAAAGGCTCCTTGAGCTTTCCAGGACCACAGTTTTCCTCCCCTTTGGCCTTTGGGATAAAGCCGAGTAGGGGTGGAAAAATGGACTCCAACGGCAGACAGTGTCTTTCCCTCCTGTTCACACCTGGTCAAAGTTTCCTTCAATTTTGACCCAAAAAGGGATGAGTCATCAAAAGGGGTGTTTACAAATGAAGACTTAAAGGGCTCCATGAAGGAACACAAGCGCATCCAGGAACGTCTTCTGAGAGCGATTCCTGTACCCCCTGCCCTACTTGTTCCATCAGTTGCATATGATATGAGACACATGGATGAGTTGACAATAGAATTTAGGGTAGCAAGCTGGGCAACAACTTTGTCAGAGGCCCCTGCAGCTACAGTACCCTGAAGAGTATCTCCCAACTCCTTTGCAACCTAGTGAAATGGGTCAAATATTTCAGTGAACAGAGTGTAAAAGTCATTGAACTAAACATACATTTCCTATATCTATCCATGATCCTAGACTCTCTATTAGGTGGATGAATAGACGGGGAAGTCTCAGACATTTCCTTTTTGGTGGACGCCACCACCACCATGGCATCAACAGGGACTCCTTTGGACAAAAACGTTTTATCTGGTGGGGCTGATATAAACTTATTAGGCCTCCTAGGAACAGGCTCCATGGACCCCGGTGACCCCCACGCCCTCCGAGAGACCAACTGCATGAGCTCATTGAAGGTCCCAAGAGATGGATGGTTGATACCCAAAAGCCTTCAGCAGAACTGACTCATCCTCAGTAGGGCTTTTGGAATGCTCATTACCCCTCTGCCTAAGGATCTCGAGTATCTCAGCAAAGGAGATATCCTCAGAGGGGGACCGCAGGGACCCTTCTGACTCATCCAAGTCAGTGTCAGATGTCAAAGACTCCTGTGGGGAGTCTAAGTGTCTCCTCTTGCACAACCTCTTCCTGGGAACCTCCTCAGTGGGGACCTCTAGGGAGGTCTCGGAAGAGCAGGGAGCACCCTGTGGAGCTACCTGAGGCTCTGGGTCTCTCCGCCTAGCCTGGACGATGGAAGCAGAAGCAGAAGCAGACACAGGTGCTTTGGGGGATGAGGAAGCATGGCTTGAAGTCAAGGATGTCTTGGGGGATGAGGATCTCCTCATGGCCTCGACGGCACAACGGCTCCAATGTGAAGAAGTCGACGGACCCAAAGGAACCTCCAACCCCTCCCGCACCGAGGCCATGGGCTCAGTGCCGGAGGTAGGAGCCGAGCTCATACGAGCCAAAGCCCTGAGAGGAAGAGTCAGCACAAACAAGTCGGTCTGACTATCCTCCCTGGATCCGACTGGAGAGTGTCGGCTCCTAGAGTCCCCGGTCGGCACCGAGGACAACAGAGTGGATGGAGCCGAGGACATTGGAGCATGTCTCAGCTCCAAAGGCTCCACAATCAACAGGTCTGCTTCCTCTGGCTCTGAAGTTCCGGTATAGCTCGGCGGAGGAGTAGTCAAGTCAGGAGTAGTGGTCTTCGGCTCCGAAGCCGCTTGGGTCAGTGCCGATAACAATTTAGCAAGGCCTGGTGCCTGTAAAAGCTTCTGCACCAATCGATCCATATCCAAATCTGACATGCTGACAGAAGACCTAGAAGAATGCACCGACGGTGCCGACTGAAGCAATGGAGATAGAGGTCTTTCGGATACTGGCTCCAAGGCTGGGGGCCGGCTCTGAAAAGAAGAAACAGTCGGCTCCGAAGTCTGTTTTTAGATTTCCTAGACTGCTTAGAGTCCTTAGAGTTCCCAGAAGATCTAGAGGACTTAGAAGACTTTCTGGCCACATCCTGGTCACTCAAAGCTTCTTGAAAGGGATGCTTTAACAAGCCCTTGTCTACCAATTTACTTTTCCTCTCTAGTAATACTCTCGTGGAAAAAGAATGGCAAATGGCACAAGACTCCTGTAAGTGGACAGCTCCTAAGCAGTAAACACAAGTTACATGTCCATCAGTAACAGACATTTTTTGACCACAGTCTGGACACTTTTTAAACCCACACTTTGGGTGTTTATCTTTGTCATCTGCCATTATGCTACTAAGGAAAAATACAGGCAGGTAATCAATAATAACCTAGGCTCTAACATCACACACACGCAAGGAGCCTAAGAAAAATACACACAAATATGGTACGCTACTCAACAAAAAACTTAGGCTCTAATAGAACACCACACAAAAGGAGGTTAAGACATAATGTCACACCAAATATACATAAACTACTAGGCTCTGAACTACACACAGAAGAAACAAGCCTGATAGGAAATTAAGATAACTACTAATCACTAAACTAAGGCCAAAATACAAAAGGCCAACACTAGGAAAGCTAAATATATATATAAATATGTCTGCAGATATACTAAACTACAGCAGAAAGGGACTAGGCAAAAAACACATGAGGCTGATATATAAAAATCTAGACTTCACACACAGGAAGGGGAGCTTTTAAGAAGCTATATCAAGCGAACTACTTATCAACTATTTAGAAAAATTTAGCAACAATTTTTAGAAATAACTGCTAATAAATATGTTTTGAAAAGGTACTGACCCGAGCTTGCACTGGAGCCTCCGATCAGATGCCGCGACAAACTAGATCTGAGGTAATTCACAGTGCATCATGGGATAAGGGCCTGGCCTTGAGCTACTGGAAGACCTCGAGCTTTGCATACAGCCGTACCGGAGCCGATGGATCGGCTCCAAACCCATCAGTAACAAATGAACGGTGAGGTTGAACAACTTCACATCATATTTTTCATTTTGTAATGGCTCCATATTGAAATGTTGGCACTTGTAACACCAAGTACCAACAGACCAAAAAGAAAAAGATTGCAACTCCAGGAGAAGAGTGGCTTTCGAATATTGCTCTTCTTCTTTAAACTTCTTTTTTACAAGGGGCAAGCCTCCTGCACCCCACATCACAAACTTATATATACTAACTCTGAGACAGCCATACCTCTTGCAAAGTATATGATTTCCTAGTAGTAGACTTCTTTGCCTCCATTAACACCCATTTCACATCCTCAGAAAATAGATGACTAAAAGGTATTAAATCTCTATCGTTCAGGCACTTAGCTGAAGTTGTTTCAAGTTAGGGTATATCAAATAACTCTTGTCTTGTGAGTTGGTCTAGTCTGTATGTAAGTAAGTGGTAATGGCCTTTGGCCATTGTTGTTGTTGTCTTGGCCAGAAGAAGTATAGCACCCCAGTGATCTTTGGATAGTCCTTCTAAATCTTTAGAATGACCCTGAGTACCAGTGAAAAGGCTGGAAAGGCATGGAGGAACCTTCCTGTCCAAGAAAAATGAAAATGCATTTTTTTTCAGGCCTGTTTGTAAGGAGTCCTGGAACAGAATTTTGCCAGTTGTTTGCTATGAGTGGTGGTGAAAAGATCTAATTGAGGTATTTCCTTATCTGGATCAATTCCTGGAATACCTTTCTGATTCCATTTGTGATGGTCTTTCTTGGTTCTGCTCATTTTGTCTGCCAAAATATTTCCTCTGTTACTAAGATGTATGTAAAGTGAGATTGTGCTGAATTGCCATATCCCAGGCTACCATGGCAAGTCTGCACAGATGGTAAGATTTGGATCCTCCCTGTTTGTTTAAGTATCACTGTAATCACTTGTTATATCCCTGGGACCATAGATGATTAAGGGAGGTAAGATGCATTTAAGACTACCAACAATTATTTTATGCTTCTGTGTTTTTTCTTCAAAAGACCCTGAACTTGTATGCCAATGGACATCTCTCTCCAAGCAAAGCCTGAGGCATCTGCAGTTACAGACTGTGCTGTCACTAAAGGGAAAATGGGAGACCTTAATGTAGATCAAAGTGGTCTCTCCACCAAAGCAGCTCCCTTTTTGCAAATCCCAAAATAGGTATCTGGAAAGGCAAGGGATATTGATGTTGGGATTATACACATTTTAGGTTCCACTGAATCTTTTTCATGTGAAGTCTGGCTAATGGAACCATGAAAATCATAGAAGCCATGAACCCTAGTATTCTGAAAAATTCCCTTACTGAAGTTCTAGAGTGAATGGAAAACTCAGGCACAAATCTAGATATAGATTTACTTTTTCATGTGAAAGAAAACCTTTGAATTAAGGTATTTAGAAAACACCCCAGGTAAACAATCCTTTGAGAAGGAGTCAAAGAAGACTTCTGAATGTTCTTTTGAAACCCTAGTCTGTGAAAGAGATCTCTGATCCAAGTGAGATATTCTTGACAGTTTGAAAGCGGCTTTACAAAGATTACCAAGTCATCTGAATAAGGAAGATGTGAATACCTTCCAGTCTATAATAGGATATCACTGAGGCTGGATGCTTTATGAATACCACTGGAGCAGTGGATAAGTTAAAGGGTAATGTAGAGAACTGAAAGTGTAATCCAGACACAGAAAACCTTAAGAAATAGTTGACATCTGAGGCTATATGAATGTGATGATAAAAATCCTTTGAGTCTAGAGTTACTAAGAAACTTAAAGGCGGAATCAAAGGTAGCAGGTCATGAAGGGATAGCATTTTGAACTTTGGGACTTTCACAAACCGATTCAGAAAGGAAAGATCTCAGAATGGCCTCCGAGAGGCTTCTTTCTTTGATACCATAAACATTCTTGAATAAAAACATTTCCTTATCGGAGAAAGAGGAACAGCTTCTATTACCATGAATCATCAGATGTTGAATGACAGGAAGGAAAAAAGAAGTTTGATCTAGAGGATGAAGAGAATCTTCTGAAAAGTAGGAAGGGAGTCACACTGTCATCTTTATCCCTGATGTATCATTCTCAGAACCAATTTGTCTGAGATTATCTGCTGCCAAAAAGAGAAATGGAGAGCAAGAATTTGGGGAATATTTAAAGGCTCGGGGTGGGGGATACCCTCTGCAGATAATCATTCAAATTTGCTGGACTGTCTTTGTTTCTGAGAGAGCACTTCCTTCCTTTCTTTTTAGAGAGCCTTACCATGCTTTTTGAATGTCTACTTTCAAGAAGCTTGCCATGTCTGCCTATTTTGCTTTTTATAAATTGGTGAAGAGGTAGGTGTAAAATCTTTAACAAGTTTGGAGAAGGAAGGCTGAAGGATGTAAGTAACACCACCCCCCAATCAGTTTCCCTCTCTCATCACACTTTTTAAAGACCTCAGCAGCAGATGGTCCAAAAATAACCTCACTATCTAAAGAATCCAAATTGCCATCTTTAACATGCTTAGTTAGATTTTGCACATGTAGCCATTCAAACCTTCTCATAACAGTACCAGTAGCAGTTGCTCTGGATGCAGCATCTGCTGACTCATAAGTAGTGGTTGTTCTGGATGCAGCATCTGCTGACTCATAACCACACTTCAAAAAGTGGGCACTTTCGTCACAGAAGCAATAAGATTAGTAATAGCGGATGTTTTCTCAGAAAGAGGAAAAAGTGGCTATAATATTCATCATATTCTCAAATGATGCAAGCAAAAACTTTAACATGTGAGCTTGAACATTAAGAATCATAAAAATAAGGGTGGCAGAAGTATACACTTTTGTTTCCAAATCTATGAAAGACTCTCCCATTTCTATCAGAGGGGAGGGATTAGCATTTCCATATGTTTCTCTGCAGCAGCATATGCCAAGGAAATCACTGCATGGTCAGATCTGGGATTAGAAAATAAAAATCTGTAAACTACCTGCCTTCTCACAGGCTGCAGGATGGCTGTCAAGCATGTTACAGTTAGTAAGAAAAACATCCTAATATCCTGGAAGTAACAGGAGGAACAGGAGTGGGTTAAAGAAATTCCACTTGTAACAATTCATAATTTCTCTTCAGCATCTGATTCAGTCATTGTGGAACAAAAGCAGTTGTCCCCTAAAAATCATTTCAATGTTCATTATAGTGGGAATCTTTAGAAAATGCAGAATTCCATTTTCTTTTACCAGTAAAACCTGAATGAGAAGGGACAAATGCCTGAGCTAAGCCCAATAAATCATTCCTGTCTAAATTAACTGTCGGAGTAAGATACATTTTTTACTTTCTGCTTCTTTTCAACGGGATTTTTCAAGCAAGCAGACTGACTCCTATAAGGGCACATCACCTCTTGGAACAGGCATCCCAGTCTTGCTAGTTTGAGATGCATTCCCTGCTCTTTCTTCCATGACCAACATGAGTCATTCTCTAACCTCCCCTGGTCTATGGTGGCTGAGGGGACTGCACCGGAGGGACCACAAGGTAGAAGATGAATGGTCTAAGGAATCAGAAATGGCCACAACAGAATCTCCCATACGTGGCTGAGTCAAATTTGTGGCCTCCTGAAGGTGAAAACATTGTCTGTAAATTGTCTTTGTTTTGTGTCTGGAGGTAGGAAGAACTGAGGCATCAGTAAGTTGTCCCTGGTAAAGCTGAAAATGAAGCCTGAATCCCATGTAAGACTGACAGCAATAGTCAATAAAAAAGATACATAAAACAATATTTTTCCACCCAAAAACACTGGAAGGCACAACATACACTTTCCCCAGCCCCTAAAAGTAATTTAACAAAAGATTTAAGCAGAAAAACAAATATAAATTTAAATTTATGCAAATATAAATTTTACACAAAGTAAAAAGTCACACTTCACTATTAAAAATGACTGAACGTCACATAGTCTAATAAAACATTTTCTAGCTTGAAATAAGTCATTTCACAGAAAAGGTTAAGTTTCTGACAAAAATTAAAAATGTGGTAGTTATTTTCCCTGAAGGGAACTCATCTGTCTAGTAATGGAGCAATGCTAGCCAACTGCCAATCCTCAACAGCCTTCAAGATGACCACTGCTCAGTGGCAGGAAACTAAAGAGGCTGGCGCCTAAACTGTACATTTTTTCAGCTCTATTCAAGCTGTCAACAGTATGGGTGCATAGAAGGTAACCTTAAGCTGTGGAAGCTGGCTCATTGTAACATTCTATGTAGGACATAACCAATATCGCTAAGGCTACTGCAGCAGTGACTAAATGATCAACATCCAGACTTTCAGGTTGTGGCCATGACCTATTGACCTGCAGGTATGCTTTGCTTGTATATTTCTCATTCTTTTCCCAGTTATTTAGATTTATTTGTACTGTTAGCATTCATTGAAGCTCTTTTAAATTTGTTTGATTATCAAATGGCATGTAAGCTGCTCCAGGGATTAGTTCAGTATCTGTAGAAATATAGAGGTGTACGATAATACAAAGTTAATGTTAAAACAGTGTAAAGTGCATACGAGAATATTTTGCAGTAAATTTTATTATAGCCATCTCAGTGATGTTCACAGCATATTTTTTGAGGCTCAGGCAGATGTAAATTCAGAGGCCCCAAAGTTTGTGCTGTTAAACTGGGGTATTTTCATAATGGACTTTTATTAATTACCAGTTATCAAATCTCTACATTTATATGAGGTTATTGTGCGAGGGAGTCCTTCGGGAAGGCGAGACAAGAGAGCATAATGCTACATCGACAAACTCTGGTTCATGAGAATGTTGCAAATGTAAAATGTACACAGTGTGTGGCAACAGCTAGCTGAAAATGATAGCAGCATATTGCAATATACAAGTGAACAATAACCTTCTGTTAGGATTCTTTCTTGAATTATTCTTTTTAAACTGCCCTCTGGAATCTGCATGCCTAGATTAGATGAGTACCATTATCTGTAAGCTTATATACATGTATGCATATATGTGTAAATATGTGTATATATATATATATATATATATATATATATATATATATATATATATATATATATATATATATGGGTCTACTTCATTTGACCTAACTTCCAATTGACCGATACCCATTTGACCGAGACCACATGACTGAAATTTCATTTGACTGACACTTCATTTGACTGACACTTCATTTGACTTACAATTAGTACTGGCAGTGTCTAGAGCACTGTAAGGCAAGTAAAAGGTATATGCCCTTTTCCCCACTGTAGTGTGACCCTGGAGTTGGTATATATATGATCTTCACAGATCAATAAGTTAAACTTCCAGTTTGTTTATAGTATTAAACTTGGATGTGGTGAATTTAAGTGAGGGTAGATTGCATGACCTGGACATTTTTGCGATGCCATTGTTTTTTTTTTTGTTTGTTTTTTTTTTGTTTTTTGTTTTTCAGATCTCATAGAATGACACATTGTGGTTACTGAAGGAAGTAGCAGTGAGTGCAACTAAAAGATGATGCCTGTTAGTAGAGGTTGTCAGGTGTTGTTTACAAGACAAATTGTTAGCATCATGCCCCCATAAGAAAGTCCTGGACTGATAACCCTGGTCCTGCAGGCCATTAATTAAGGATGGGTATCACCATGGATTGTGTGCCACTTATTATTAGTTTTTACATAAAAGGTACTTGAAAAAAAAAAGATAAAGAAAAATTGTTCTTCTTCCAACAGTATACTGTCACCACTAAGGATTTCACCACAGTTAATATGCATTCTACCTTTCTGGATTACGTATGTTACCAATACAATCAGATAAATTGCATGCTAACATGATTACAATATATAAAATCTTAGACTTCTTTCTCTTATATGTTTACATTTCAGGATTGGTTTGATATCGCATAGATTGTTAAGACTAGGTGCATAATGATCGTGCCTGATATCTACTCTCTGTTACAAGAAGCTGGTTGTCCACACCACTATCCTCAAGCCAAGGTGTGCATTCTCTGAATTAAGCAAGGAATTGTTGCTGAACCTCCCAGGGAAGCATATGCTTTGGTATTACATTGCTTGCACTTTTTCAATAACATTAATACCTTCATTTATACATTTATTAAAATGTCTGCTAGTTTTCCTCACTTAAAAGGTACCACATACAGAGGTAATTAAAAAATGCTGTATTTTCAGTACAGTACATTGCAAATGTTTCCATTTTTTACACTATACTAGTAAAAAGATATGTTAAGTTGTGCAGTTCTTTTATATAGTTGGATATTACACAGCTACTCCTGAAAATTTCCCTCTCTAAGCTTCACACTTTCTGCTTCAGAACATTCCTATTTGCTTTATTTGATAGATTTGGACTTCTGTATCAATAAACATTCTTAACAAGTAGTTTCATACAGGAATAACTGCATGGTGTTCTTGTGGACCTATCCTTATTTCATTGTGAGATTTTTCAGAAAACATTATCTTCATATTCATATTTCTTTTTATTTCATGCAACTCATGCAAACTGTCAGAGTAAAAAGATAAAATGGCTGGTATTAATCTCACACCCTTGTTAAGCACCTCAAGCTCCAAAAGCTTCAAAATATATTTGGAAACACACTGGACACTACTAAGCTTACCTGTGTTTGTTACGGCTAGGAATGCACCATTCTGCATCTCGACTTCCATGTTGATTCAGTTCACACTTTTTTTCCTTCAAGCCCTGCTTCTAGGCTGAAGGCATGTTCCTGCCTGATACTGATGGGGCTTTAGATGTTGCCAGTAGAATAACTGGTTAGGTGATGCTAGCCTGGGAAAAATAAACCAGAGGACATTAATTTGGAGGAAAGCTTCAAGTGATTCATTTACATCAACATTTGTGCACAATGTAAACATTCCTATCTACCTACCCACTGTCACCATTCAGTAAATAAGCCCCATTCAGTTACCACCATGTGGTAACAATTTATGTAATTCAAGGAGAAGGCCAAGCTGAAGAAAGGTTTACAGCATGATATGGAAACCACACCCCCCATTTACTCTTCAGCCAATAGTATATGGCTATTAAATGTCAGAGATAGCTATTGTAATATCTGTTGCAAAATGTTCATCAAGGGCAACAGGGACCAGATTATGAGGTTGTAGCCATGAGAATGGCTGTTTTGTGCATTCGTCATTGTCTTTTAATTGTACATGCCTGCATTTATTGAAGCTGTTTTATACCTTTAGATTATCAATTATCATATATTCTGTTCCATGGCTTAGTCCAATATCTCTTAGAAGTATAGAAGTATAATACTATAAAACAGAACAAAGTCAGGCGTTAATATAAGAGAATGTTTTCAAGCTAGTATTACAACAGCTATCTCATAGGTTCATAGGTAGGTACTAGGCTATCGGCCCTGGGGCCTATACAAGCCCAGCCAGAAAGGTACCCTGGCTTTTGCCACCCAAGAAAATTATTTTCCTGTGCCACTGTCGAGCAGAGCCACAGAGGTGATCCCCGGGGTGAATTTCCTATTTCCCATCTAAACATCAAGATTTTTCTTGAAGAGTGCTAATGAGGAGTTTTGTTTGATATAGATAGGTAGTTTATTCCAGCGTATGGGAAGTCTCTGGGACAGGAATCTATCCCTCCGGCATGTTCTGTTTATTGTGGTGACAAGGTTTAGGTCCCTAGAGCATGTAGCTCGGAGGGATTCTGATTTCTTTAAGTGGAGCATGTCCAACAGCTCTGGGTTTGACATAGCTTTGTATGTTAGGCAGAGATCACCTCTGAGTAGGCGATATGCAACGGAGTAAAGCTGAAGTTTTTTGAGACGGTCTGCGTAGGGCATCTGTTTGAGGCCAGTAATCCTCTTTGTGAGGTATTTCTGTGGCCTTTCCAGTTGTTGTTGTAGATGTCTTGTGAGGTACATACCAAAAGGGGCGCTGTACTCTATAATGGGTCTAATGAGTGATGAGTAGAGGGAACAATGACCTCTTTATTTCTGGATGAGAAACATTTTGTGCTGAGGTGTGCCATGTAGAAGGATTTCCTGACTACTGTGGCGATGTGATTATCAAAGGAGAGACTACTGTCCACCTGTGTCCCAAGGTCTCTTATCACACTTTCGGTGTTAAGTATACTACCGCCTATGTTGTAGTTCATGGGTACAGAGTTTTTACCAAAGGGGATGACAATGCACTTTTTGGCATTGAGCTTGAGGCCATGGCTTTGACACCAGGCATATGTCTCAGTGAGGCCCTTTTGTAGGATGTCCACATCGTTAGGAGTTTCGATTATGGCTCCTAGTTTGCAGTCATCTGCGAACTTCGTTAGCCAAAGACCTTCTGTGTTAGCCTGTACTTCAGAGAAGTAGATACCAAACAGGAGTGGACCCAGGACTGAACCCTGTGGTACTCCACTTGTCACTGGTCTGAAGTCGGATTTGGAGTCTGCTACTTTCACAGTGTGGGTTCTGTCAGTGAGCCAGTTGGCAACCCATCTTGCGATATAGGGATTTATACCTAGTTTAGTGAGTTTATCTATAATTCCAAAGTGGGGGATGGTGTTGAAAGCCTTGGCAAGATCTAGATAGGCTGTGTGAACCACCTTACCCTTGTCTATGGCTTCGGTGACTGCTTCAAAGAAGTCTATCAGGTTTAGGAGACATCATCTGCCTTTTACAAACCCGAATTGGGTGGGATCCAGAGTTTGGAGATTACCAATGTCTTTGTTTATAAGTTCCATGATGATACATTCCATGGCCTTGCAGACCAGGCTCGTCAGGCTAATGGGGCGGTAGTTCCCGGGGTCTGTGGTGGCTCCCCCCTTGTGGAGTGGGATAACTGTCACTATGCGCCATTCAGCAGGCACAACACCTGAGGTGAGACTATGATTGAGCATGGTACTTAGGTGGGGTGCCAGTTCGTTCTGTAGTTCGTGTAGAACACAGCCTGGGATGTTGTCTGGTCCCATGGATGCTGTGTTCTTGGCTTTGGAGAGTGTGTTTTTTACCTGTGCAGCCATGATTACAGGAATTTTGCATTCTTTTGGTATAGAGATGGGCTCTTTAGGGGGTGAGAGGGGGGTAAAGTTAGCACTGAACCTATCTGCCAGGATGTTGGCAATATCAGTTGGGTCTGTATATTTAGTGTCATTGTGCTGTAACTCAGAGCAGATCTGAGTGTTGCCATTGAGATTCTTGACATAGCTATAGAATGCTTTGTGGTTGTCTTTAGAATCAGTGGCGATTTTGTTTTCGTAACTAGCTTTGGAGGATTTTATCAGGGATCACAGCTTCTTATTGATGCTGACCAGGGAGCGCCTCCACTCATGGGATTTTATTCTCTTTTGCAACAGTTTCTTCCTTCTGTTGTACAGTTTGTTTATGGCAGGGGACCACCAGATTGGCTTCCTTTTTTGGAGGATAGCGTCTTGGTTCTGTTTGGGATAGCACGATCCATGCACTCATGTAAGTGCTTATAAAGTGCAATTGTGTAGGATTCAGTAGTCGTAACTGTATTGTCCATCTGCATGGGTGTCATGAAGTTCACCACTTCTGTCTTAAGAAGCATGAAGTTGACTTTGGAGAAATTTTTTACCATGGTTTCCTTAATGGGGGGTGGGGGCAGGATGTGGATATCTAGGGTAATTAGCTTATAGTCAGATCGGACCAATGAGGCATTGACTTCAGGTGTGGAACACCGGTCACTCATGTTGGTAATGACTAGATCTAGGATATTGTTGCTCCTGGTGGGGGTGTGATAAGTTGATCCAGGGCACTGGAGTTTATGAATTCCAGAAAGCGTTGAGCGAAGGAGTTGGTACATGAGTAGTTTTCCCAGTTAATGGCGGGATAGTTGAAATCGCCCATTATTAGGGTGTTTGAAGAAAGGTGATTTTAATATCATTTTTTTTTATGTTGGGGCAGATGTATATCTAGAAATCAGAAATTCTTTACAGTTATATTAGGGTACTTTCATAAGGGAAGTTTATTAAATACCAAGCATCAGAACTGTTATATAAGAATAGTGTGTAAGGAAGATGAGATGTGAGAGTTCTAATGCTAGATCAAAGGACAATGGCTCATGAGAATGTTACATATTTTATATGTACAGGGGATATGGCAGCTGCTAGCAGGAAGTGATCTCAGTCATACCTCTCAACCATACCAAATTCCTCGGTAAATACTGGTTTCAAGGTCAAAATATTGGGGTGCCACAAATTCCTGTGTGGCCCCTTTAATTTCTGAATTTCCAGGGTTTGTTTTGCCTTTTTATTTTAAATGAATGTGTTCCTGATGTCATCACGTGCAGGGCGTTCAAGATGATGTCAGCTTCACAAGGACAGACATGCTGTCAGAAGAATGCCGAGTCATTAACTTGAGGTCCGCTTGTATCTTTTTTCCAGCTAGGTAAAGTAAAAAATTGTAGGATTAGAGCTCGGTTTGAGATACTTGTGTGTGCTAGTTAAGCTTGCACTTTTTAAGTTAGTTGTGAATTCAGATTGTGTTAAAGTTGCATGCAGGCAATCCACGAGAAACTTTGAATGATTTTAATCTTGTGGCTCAAGATACTTGTGCATTTACTGTTATGGCAGCCTGATTTGCTGTTAAGCCAAACTGATCAGACTTTGAATAACGGCATTGCAGAGAAGGGATACTTTTACTTTTTAGAGTGTTACAGCAGCAATTCTGTTAAGCTTATGACAGCTCGATTTTCTGTTAAGACTTTGAATTTGTACAATGGCATTATGGCTTAACTTGAGATACTTGTGCATTTACTGTTATGACAGCAGCCTGACTTGTTGAGATACATTTATTCTTCATTACAAGTTGGATGTGGCCTCCAGAGGTAGAGCATCCTTTGACTCCATGGTGCTCAGGAATGCCCTTCCATGAGGGCCACCCAGGGATACAGGTAGCTGGGGACTCTGTCCCATCAGTAAGGAATGAACGAAGATTAATAATATCAGATAAAGAAGTTATGTCTTACCATAATTTTCCATCTGTGTTGTTGATCTTCATTCATTCATTACTCCCCCCCCGTTCCCCTTCCGGAGGTTGTTGGTTGATCTCATGTACTCCTTTCTTGTAGGTCTGTTATGACCAGAGGTAGCCTCTACTTTTATCTATCAACTTGCAAACTTGATCTGAGGTAAGAGGGAGCAGAGCATTCTGGGTAGGACCTTGGCTCGAGAGTTTTTGGCTGACATGAGCTTGATATTGGCCGTCTCAGTTCCGAGGATGGAACAGATAACCCATCAGTAGTGAATGAATGAAGATCAACAACACAGATGGAATGTTATGGTAAGACATAACTTCTTTTTCAGTTGTGCAGTTATTTTACATATTTGCATATTACACATCTACTCCTGAAAATTTCCCTCTCTTAGCGTCACAATTTCTGCTTCAGAACATCCCTATTTTCTTTCTTTGATAGATTTGTACTTCTGTATCAGTAAGCCTCAAACACCCTCAACAAGTAGTTTCACACAGGAATAACCGCATGGTGTTCTTGTGGACCTATCCTTATTTCATTGTGAGATTTTTCAGAAAACAATATGTTCATATTCATATTTCTTGTTACTTCATGCAACTCATGCAGACTGTCAGAGTAAAAAGATAAAATGGCTGGTATTAATCTCACACCCTTGTTAAGCACCTCAAGCTTCAAAACATATTTGGAAACACACTGGACACTACTAAGCTTACCTGTGTTTGTTCGCTAGGAATGCACCATTTTGCATGTCGACTTCCATGTTGATTCAATTCACACTTTTTTTCCTTCAAGCCCTGCTTCTGGACTGAAGACATCTTCTTGCCTGATACTGGTGGGATTTTAGATGTTGCCAGTAGAATAACTGCTTATGTGATGCTAGCCTGGGAAAAATCACCCAGAGGACATTAATTTGAAGGAAAGCTTCAAGCGATTCATTTACATCCACATGTACACACAATGTAAACACTCCGATCTACCTACACACTGTCACCATTCAGTAAATAAGCCCCATTCAATTACCACCGTAGGGTAACAATTTATGTAATTCAGGGAGAAGGCCAAGCTAAAAAGCATTGACTTCAGGTGTGGAACACCGGTCACTCATGTTAGTAATGACTAGATCTAGGATATTGTTGCTCCTGGTGGGGTGTGATAAGTTGATCCAGGGCACTGGAGTTTATGAATTCCAGAAAGCGTTGAGCGAAGGAGTTGGTACATGAGTAGTTTTCCCAGTTAATGGCGGGATAGTTGAAATCGCCCATTATTAGGGTGTTTGAAGAAAGGTGATTTTAATATCATTTTTTTTTATGTTGGGGCAGATGTATATCTAGAAATCAGAAATTCTTTACAGTTATATTAGGGTACTTTCATAAGGGAAGTTTATTAAATACCAAGCATCAGAACTGTTATATAAGAATAGTGTGTAAGGAAGATGAGATGTGAGAGTTCTAATGCTAGATCAAAGGACAATGGCTCATGAGAATGTTACATATTTTATATGTACAGGGGATATGGCAGCTGCTAGCAGGAAGTGATCTCAGTCATACCTCTCAACCATACCAAATTCCTCGGTAAATACTGGTTTCAAGGTCAAAATATTGGGGTGCCACAAATTCCTGTGTGGCCCCTTTAATTTCTGAATTTCCAGGGTTTGTTTTTTGCCTTTTTTATTTTAAATGAATGTGTTCCTGATGTCATCACGTGCAGGGCGTTCAAGATGATGTCAGCTTCACAAGGACAGACATGCTGTCAGAAGAATGCCGAGTCATTAACTTGAGGTCCGCTTGTATCTTTTTTCCAGCTAGGTAAAGTAAAAAATTGTAGGATTAGAGCTCGGTTTGAGATACTTGTGTGTGCTAGTTAAGCTTGCACTTTTTAAGTTAGTTGTGAATTCAGATTGTGTTAAAGTTGCATGCAGGCAATCCACGAGAAACTTTGAATGATTTTAATCTTGTGGCTCAAGATACTTGTGCATTTACTGTTATGGCAGCCTGATTTGCTGTTAAGCCAAACTGATCAGACTTTGAATAACGGCATTGCAGAGAAGGGATACTTTTACTTTTTAGAGTGTTACAGCAGCAATTCTGTTAAGCTTATGACAGCTCGATTTTCTGTTAAGACTTTGAATTTGTACAATGGCATTATGGCTTAACTTGAGATACTTGTGCATTTACTGTTATGACAGCAGCCTGACTTGTTGAGATACTTTTACTTAATGAGCTCAAGATACTTGTGCATTTATTGTTACTGCAGTCTGATTTTCTGTTAAGCCATACTGATCAGACTTTGAATAAGGGCATTGCAGAAAAGAGAATGAGATACTTTTACTTTTACTTAATGAAGTAGAGTGGCTCAGTAAAGAAAGGTGAATAACTTATTTTGATTGATAGTGATGGTCTGCAGCAGGCAAAAAGTCTTTAGATATTTCATAACTGCAGGGGGCTACAGATACTGAATGCATGTGGTAGGAGGAGGCATGATGAAACAGATAGTTTGGAACTCAATGTCTGCAAACAGCATTTGTAATGTATTGGTGGGCTGTTTAATTGCATTAAATACAGCTACAGTCCTAGTACTACTGTTTGAGCTTATGAATAAATCACTTAAGTGCCGATTTGCCAGTTCTGGTTCTATCGCAATCATGCCTATTACAGCTGAATCAAAAGCCAGTAATGTTGATTACTAATTAATGCTGAGCTCTAAAGTTTGTTGTGTTTATGCATTGCTTTTGTTGCTCTGCCAGCTGCTTTTGTGTTGGTTTTCTTGCAGGTTGTATAGTCAGGGAAATTAAATATTTTAGATACTTTTTGTTGGCTTTTTTTTCCCCTCTCTTTCTGCATAAAGGCAGTAACTGGCAAAGTGTTTTCTTTTTTTTTTTTACTTCTATTTAATACCCATATCTCATAACAGCATCTAAAGACTTTTCAGACTGGCTTCCTTAAACAGTTGACTTGCCAATTAATATTAGGAAGCAGGAGAAACAGAAAGATATAAATAAAAATTAGACTACTGTTGTTAAATCTAGAATAACCTACTGTAGAAATGTTAACTTTTTTTCATTTGTTGTTCATAGTCTGCCATTTATATTCGTATTTTAAAAATAGGTCTGGGAGCGCTACATTTTATTGGGATCATGGTATGAAACCCAGTTGTTGGAGACATAAAAATGCATTGTAAATATTCACTTACAATATACGGGGGGTCTTGTTAATATTTTAGTTAAAGCAATCAAAAGCAAGAGTTGTGTTTATTATCTAATCTAAAAGTACATCTAAAGAATGGTAAATGTAAAGTTAAATAGTTTACTTAAACTGTAAAAGATTCCTGTTTCATAAAATTTCTATCTTAGATTCTTACTAAATACCTTGATATCATGTTTATATCTGTTTTTGTGTTTTATTTCACAGACACACAACAATACTTCTCAGTGACACAATGTCATCACTGGAAGGTCAAATGCATGCTGTAATGCCAGTTAGACTCCTAAAAGTGAGAAGATTAATGCTGCATTTTGATAATTTTCTTGCTGTTGTCAACATTTTTGAATTATCTGAGCTAGTATATATTAATCCATTCATCCATGACCTCGTTTTCCCATTTTTGCAGCTAGGGTCAGGTTGTCACATCAACAGTGACAATTGTCTTTAGCCAATGTTCACTGTGAACGTTGTCTAAAGATGATTGTTACCGTTCTATTAAGATTAATAGATTGCATAGTAATTTTATATATGATGTTACAGTTACTGGTGTGGCCATAATTTGGTTGTCTGTTCTTCAGTTTGAGTTTGAAAGGTGGTATCCCACAGTTCCATTGGAGTGGGGTTACATAATTATGTATGCAAATTTTATGTTAATCAGTGTACAGATTTGTACCTATTTTTCCTGGGCCTTTATCCAGATTTTTGATGTTTCCAGGTTGAGAGGTATGATCTCAGTATATTACAATATACAAGTGAGTAATGACCTCCTGTTAAGATTCTGTACTAAAATCATTCTTTTTCAGCTACCTAGCTGAACCTGCATGTCTAGATTACAGGAGTATCATTATCTCTGAATTTTTTCTCGATATTCTAATGTCAAAGCTCATTCTCTGTCTCATAGTAAAACCATGTTGCTTTTTATAAGTAAGTCATATGGTTGCAGATGAGTCTACTGGTTACCAGTAACCAGCTCTTCAAGCACCTGAGCAGGCAGGGATAGAATAAAGATGGGTTGTTAAGAACTGAGGAAGCTAAGTGAACGTTTTGGAAACAAGTAATATAGTAAATGGTTTCCGCAGATCATGAAAAATCTTTGTACAACTGGAGGAATTTATAGTACACGCTCAGTGTTCAGCCAGGCAGGTGTAAGATACATAATGCATCTGTGGCAAAGATCAACAGCCATAGTTCTTCTATAAATGTGAGTTTCTTTAAACATTTTGGTTAGCTTATGGAATTCTTGCTTATTGAGAAGGTAGAGAAGAAGCTTGGCAACAGGATGGATTAAACAGTTAACAAGAATTTGTTAGAACCAAAATTAAAATGATAAGCACTCTTGTCTGTTAAGTTAGACTTCATCAGATAATGTGCTAGAATCATGTGACCACTATATACCCCCCGCTGGTTATATGATCAGATTTTGAAATCTTTACGAACTTAAAGAAAAACAATATCAGAAAACTTGCCCTAAAGCACAGTGGAACTAAATACATGTATTACACCATAAACCTGAATGCTATATGATCATATCACATCTCCTATACTATATAATATAAAAGATGTAGAAGAATCCTATTTAAAAAAATGAATATGTATTAAAATATATAAATACTGGTCTTAAAATATATATGGTGTATGAACTAATATTAAAAGATCAATAATCTGATACATTACTAAAAAAGAACTTCACTTTTTGAATACGTTCATCTTTAATAGGCTCTCGAAAGAAATTATTTCATTGAGTCCTAGTGGTGTGGTGGCATGCAAATAGATTTGCCAGCGTAACTCAAATTGCTGCAGGATGATGGACCAAGGACCACCTCTTGAACTATTCTCTACTTTTTCCAATACAGAAAATGAGGAACTATGATTATTATAGTGGGTTATATGTTTGTAAAGGACGTTAGTAATGTTTTCTTTTTTATGTCATAGGTGTGTTCATAAATAAGCTGTTTCAGCTTACACTCAGTTTTTCCCACATAAAAAGATGGGCAGTGATTGCATAAAGCAATACAGACCACACCTTGCGTATGACATTTAAAATGCCCTGTAACTTGTAATTTCTTATTATCCACTGCAATGGGATCACCTACATAAATACATTGGCACTACCAGCATGTGCTGCATTTCACCATTTTTCCAACTGAATTTCAAATTTAATTACTGTGAGCCATATTTTCAAAAATGTTTTTGAAACTACTCCCCCATTTATAAATAATTTTAGGGTGGGCTCCAAGTTTCTCACAAATGTCTCTATAATTTGTGATAAATTCCCAGTTTTTGTTATGAAATTAGAAATATTGACACTGTCTGAATTAAAAGTAGTGATGAAAGATTGAATATTCACAGTTATGTCCTGTTTGAATTTGTTTTGAGCCAAAGTTTTGAGTCTGGTCTTATGTGAATTAAATGGCAACAAAGATTGTGGAGTAGATGCTGAGATATTGGCCAAGTGATGATTCATACTCAATAATGGGATTAAATACCCAATTCCCTTTTAGTATGACCTCTTGCTTGATGGAGGTTATCAATGACATAGGATAGCCTCTGTTTTTAAACATGTCACTTAAGGTATTGCATTCAGTGACAAATTCTTCAAATTTTGTTACCATATGTGCTGCCCTTACCGTTTGGCTTTTTGTAACGTCCTGCTTCTGATGGTAAGGTTGATTGCTGCTGAAATACAAAAAGGTATCAGAGTATGTTGGTTTTCTGTATATACAAGATGCCCAACTATCGCATGAATGATCTTTAGTGAGATTGACATCTAGGTATGCAATAGTATCAAGCCCAGCTGTTTGGGTAAATTTGAGGACAAATAGTAGTACTATTGATGCGCCTGATGAATGCATCAATGCCATCATCAGGGACCAACCATGCTACAAAAATATCATCCAGATATCAGGTGGACATTTTTATATTGCTATAGAATGTACCGTTAAATAAATATTTATCCTCCCATGCTTCCATGATGGGGTCTATATAATTTTCTTGAAGAATGACAATATCGAAGCTGATATTGTCGGCACGAGAATAGCGAAAGTGCAGAACATCGAACGGTTAAACGGAAATCTCCGTAAAGGGAGATTTCCATTTACTTCAATGTAGTGTGGTCTTGGAGCTAGTATATTTAAGTAGCAAGGGGTGTGGGGGGCACTTCGAAGTTCGAAGAAGAAGTTTTAATAGTTCGATCACTAAAGGTCAATCTTTAGTGATTCAAACTATTAAATGTTCGATGGTATAATATAGACCCCCATGATGACACTGGCATACAAAAGTCCACAGGCTGCACCCATTGCAATGCCCAACCTTTGTTTGAAATAATGTCCTTCATAATAAATGAAATCATCGTCAAGTGCAAGTTCGATCAAGTGGCGCTCAAAATGTTTATTTTATTCTGATCGATCTTCATATTGTTGGTAAGATAGTGAACCATTCAAGACCTATGTCATGGGGGAGATAGCTAAAAAGATCTTTGTCATCAATGGTGATAGGTGAGATGTCATTAAATTCATTAAGTTGTTGGCATTTAGTAAGAAAATCACGAGTCCCTGCAAAGATGAGGGATATTCATGACTGGCACCTTATGTTGCTGATCAATATCTGTAGCAATAAAACTAGTCTTGGAGTTGCCCGCATCCATGATAGGTCTCAAAGGTGGGTCATCAATATTCTTATGAATCTTAGGCACTCCAAAAATTGGCAGGACCATTGGTGCATCAGTAGACATGAAAGTATATTGCTTTGGTGCTATTTGTCCTTGCATCTGCATGTCAAAAAGGTATGAGTCTATTTTTATAGAAAATATTAATTCCATTTAAAGATGTTTCAACATATGTTTCATCATATAAAATATTAAACATGCATTGGCTGTAATCAAACTGGTTTATAATAATCAGCCCCCTGCCTTTATCTGCATGCATAAATCTTAATTGTTCAGTGGTTTGCATTTGTTGTATTAATTATCTTTGTTTTTTTATCAAGATTATAATGTTGATGTCCAGGATTCTGATTTAACAAATAACAAATGTCCATTTCACAAACATGTTAAAATGTATTCAGTGTTCTGTGCAGTTCTGGATTATAAATGCTGGGAACTTGTATGCCGTTTTTTTCAGCTTCATGACTGTCATGATTAAAAAGAAGTTTCAAATTTAATTTTCTAGTGAACAATTTTAATTTGCTTATAATCCTAGTTATATCTGCACATTTTAAAGGTACAAAAGTATAACCTTTGCTGAATAACTCAGCATATTCACCAGTTATGTCATATGAGCTGTAATTATATATATGAAAACCATGAGTACTGTTAAAGATAATTTTACATGTACCAACATCACTTCCATCAGGCTCATTTGCCACCTCTGTACATACCTTGTGTTGTTGGTCCCATTCCTTCTCTGATATGGCCAAGATGCATGTTGTGGAACTGTATAGGGACTGTAGTTGGGTATCTACTTGTTATAAAGCCGCATTGACTGCCGGGGCATTGAATAATTCAAATGGTATTCATTTTCTTGGTCATTGTTACTGCATTGTGGTTGTTCATCAATTTCCCTGAATTGTTGATCATCTTGTTGTTCACTACACTGTTGTCCTTTAGCCGGTCTGGGGTAAGCAGTATCTTTGAAGTAATCTGATCGATCCCATTGTAGCTTCCTGGTGTTTTGTAGTGTTGGTTAAGTTAGGGAAGAAGTCAAAATTCTATGAGCATTGATGATATCACTGAGATGATGAAGAGATTCATATTTATATAAAAAAATATCTGGAAAGGCAAAAAGTGGATGTAGAAGTATTAAGATTTTTCCTTAAGAAATGCATAGACTGGACTATATTAGATTTGGGTCAGTTAGGTAATTTACTTACTCCAAAAGCCTCCAGGGTCATCCAAAGTATGAATCTTTAGAAAGGCAGCTTTAATAGAGAAAGCAAGATCTGAGCTTCCTGTTGAGATCTTTAAAATACAGCTGGTTGGGGACACAGTTAATTTGATTATATGATGGAGAGTCCTTTCCCTTGCTATAAATGCCTTACATAACTTAGAAGTATTCCACAGCCTACCTAGTGACTAGGGTCCTGCCATTGCAATGGTCTGAAAAAAGACATGTTCTTACCATAATGTTCCATCTATGTTGTTGATCTTCATTCATTCATTACTGATGGGCATCAGTTCTGTCCTCGGAACTGAGTCGGCCATTATAACAAGCTCGCACCAGCCAAAAAACTCTTGAGCTAAGCTTACCCATAGTGCCCCTCTCTCTATCACCTCAGATCGAGTTTGCCTATAAGAAAAGAAGAGAGAAAGTGGAGGCTTTATCTAAGTAGTTTCCCTATCATAAGATAGAACCAAATCCGAACCTCCAGGAGTCTTTCTGAGGGGGATAGCGGGTGGGTTGTATTGAATGAATAAAGATCAACAACACAGATGGAGCGTTATAGTAAGAATATAACTTCTTTATCTGATGTTGTTAATCTTCATTCATTCCTTACTGATGGGACAGAGTCCCTAGCTACTTTATTTCCTGGGAGGCCCTATGGAAGAATATTCCTGAGCACCATTCAGCCAAAGGAAGTTCTCCCCCCCGAAGACCAAATTCAATTTGTAATGCTTGATAAAGGTATGAGGAATGGCCCGTGTTGCTACTGCACAAATGTCATCCATGGAAGCTCTTGCATGGAAGGCAACAGATATTGCGACTGATCTGGTTGAATGCGCTTTGACCTTAGATGGTAGAAGAGCTTTATTTTGTAATAGATAAAGCAAATGCAATGTCTCAACCATTTAGATAGAGTCACTTTGGAAACAGATCTTCCCAATTTTGGTCCTGAGAATGATACGAATAATTGGTTAGATTTTCATAGCGATTTAGTCCTGTCCAAATAGAATCGCAATTGTCTATGCACATCAAGTAAATGTAGTGAATATTCTCCTTTGTTAAAAAAGTTTGGAAAGAAAACTGGCAGATCAGTTGTTTGATTAATAGTCAAATCATAAATAACTTTGGGTAAGAAGGCGGGATTAGTCCGGAGTGATACTCTGTCTTTATGGAAAACCATAAAGGATATTTTATGCACAAGGCTTGTAGTTCAGATATTCATCTCGCTGAGGTAATAGCTACCAAGAATAAAGCTTTCCAGGATAAACATTTTATATTGCAAGTGGCAGCAGGTTCAAAAGGAGGACAAGTCAAGGATTGTAGAACTAGTGTCACATTCCAGGGCTCGATTGGCTCTTTGAAGGGTGGCCTAATGTGCGTGACACCTTTGAAAAAGGTTTTACAAAGACGGTGAAAAATCAAGGATGAGTCCAGGAAGCTATTGTGGAAGTTAGAGATAGCCGCCAGGTGTAGTTGCATAGTTGAAGCTGCAGCTCTCAAATGGAGGAGGTTTGATAAATAGTCCAGTACCAAGGAAAGTGAAGCCAAAAATGGGTCTATTCCCTTCCTTTGAGACCAAATTATGAATCTTTTCCACTTGCTGAGATAAAGTTTCCTGGTGGATGGTTTATGGGAAGCCAGAAGAATGTGATGTGCAGGGGAGGATAGGTTATTTTCCCTGGCAATTACCAGAAGTGGAGTAACCAAGCTGTCAGCTTGAGGCTCAATATATTTGGATGTATCAACCCTTGTGAGTGCGACAGCAATTCTGGAGTTGGATCCAGAATCCATGGTTGATGTACTAGGTGGGGCCAAAGAAAGGCAAACCAAACTTGCGGGGCCAATAAGGAGCAATGAGGATTAATTTGCTTCTCAACCGAAGAGCTTTCTTTAGAAATTGCAGGATCAGAGGAAGACAAGGGGAAAGCATAAAGAAGTCTCGTGGGCCAGTCGTGTATTAGAACATCCCTTGAGGACTCCCCCTGTGGGGGATTAAGGCAAAGTAACTTCTGCATTTGTAGTTTGCAGGAGATGTGAATAGATTCCAGCAAGGCTTGCCCCAGTGACTGAAGATTTTTGCCGCTATGACAGGGTCGAGGGACCACTCATGAGGCAGGAGAATGCATCTGCTCAATTTGTCTGCAATTACATTGGAATCTCCGGGAATGTGCATTGCTATCAGAAAGCAGTTGGAAGATATCACCCACTGCCAAATTCTCATGGCTACTTGACACAACAGGTAGGATTTGTCTCCCACTTGTTTGTTGATATACTAGACTATGGCCATGTCCGACTGGATCGCAATTGTCCCTGACAGCAGGACAGACTGGAATGCTAGCAACACTAGATGCACTGCCCTTAGTTCTAGAACATTAATATGCAGGTTGGCCTCCACGGGGGACCAAGTGCCTTGGAGTGCCATTCCATGGAAATGCCCCCCCCCCCACCCTATCAGGGAAGTGTCCGTGGTCACTATGGCCTTGGGCTTGAGATGGGGAGAAAGGACAACTCCATAGGTGTTTTTCTGGCTTCATCCACCAAAATAAGTCTTGTTTGCATCGATTTGTTATGCGTATCTGAAAAGACATAGGATGAGTCAAAGGGGACCACTGTGTTAGTAAAAGCCACTGTAAAACCCTCATGTGTAGTCTTGCCAGGGGAGTCATTGTAATCGATGCTGCCATTGATCCTAGTAGCTGAAGGACTGCAGGTGCTGAAATCTTGTCCTGAGAAAGTATCAGCCGGAGTTCAGACCTTAGTCTTTCTAATCTGTGAAGTGGGAGGGAGACTAGGCAAGACTGAGTATTGAAAGTTGCCCCTATAAATTCCAGATTTTGAGAAGGAGTCAACTTGCATTTCTCTTCGTTTACTGAGATCCCTAAGGATTTTTCTAGCTTTAGGGTGTAATGTAAGGCTGTAATCAGTAGACGCTTGGTGAGGGTGGTAAGGAGCCAATCATCTAAATATGGAAACACCCAGAATTCTTGCAGTCTCAAGTGAGCTGTTACCACTGCCATGCATTTGATGAACACTCTGGGGGCCGCAGAGAGACCAAAGGGCAGCACTCAAAATTGGAAGTGATTGGCTCCCAGCCAGAAGTGGAGGAATCTTCTGGAGCATTTGTCCATTTTTATGTGGTAATACACATTCTGATGATCTATCGAGCACATCCAATCATCTTTCTCTAGAAACGGTAGGGTAAACTGAACTGTGACCATCTGGAATTTTGTTTGTCTGACAAATTTGTTTAGGATGCTGAGATCCAAGATTGGCCTCCAGTTCCCTGTCTTTTTTGGCACTAAAAAGAACCTTAAGTAAAATCCAGATCCTATGTGATCTAGTGGGACTATTTGGATGACTCTTTTTATAAGCAGGTTTTGTATTTCTTGAGCTTCTGCTTCCCTTTGACTGGGAGGAACATTGGGAATATGCCTTAGCAGCCTTGGATAAAGATTGAAAGGTATGTGATAACCTCTGGTAATTATCGTCAGCACCGAATAATCTGTGATTATGGATTACCAGGCAAGGTGGTGCAGAGGATATCATCCCTGACTACTTCCAGAGGTAAGCAATTGGGCCGCTCTTCAGGAGTGCTGATAGGGCTGTCCAGAGAAAGAATCTCTGGATCCCTGATTACACGAACCACGTCTGCCTCTGAAGGGGTGTCTTCCAGATGAGTTTACCCCTCTGACCCGGGGAGTAAACCCACCACGTGTGCTGCAGATAGAACCCTGGGATTTCTTGTATCACATCTTTCCACTCCTCTGATTCCTAGAGTGGGATCGTTGGGGGGGGGGAATGCACACCCACAGCAGACAGGGTCTTACCGTCCTTTTTACACCTGGCTAAAGTGTCTTTTACCTTTGGGCCAAAAAGAGAAGAGGCCTCCACAGGTACATTGAGAAAGGAAGACTTAAAAGGGTCCACAAAATCACATAAGCACATCCAGATGTTATGTCTCATGACAACGCCTGCACCCGTTGCTCTAGCCGCCCCTTCGGTAGTATGAGAAATCAATTGTATGGAGAAGTTAGATATAGACTATAGGGTGGCAAGCCGTGAGGCAACTTTGTCACGTACCTCATCAGAAACTGCTCCTCCTAAGGTTCCCAAGGGTTCTGAGATTCAGTTTCTCTGGAGGGTTCAGTTATCTAGGCAGTGAGACATTTCCCTGTGGTACAGCTGGTTGGAGACACATGGCTGAAGTGAAATTCAGCTATAGAGAAATATGGCTCTTGCAGATTCCCTGTGAGCAAAGAGAAGAATGCTGTGCCATGTTCATATCTTCAATAACCAAATGCACAGGTAGATAACAATGTCCATCCCTGGTCCCCAAGGCAACATGAGACACCAGGCAGTATGGCAGGCATCATCAGCAAGCTGGCCAGTGGACGTGTCAATGGCAGTAAAAATGCAGCGGACAATGGGCAATGCCTGTGTAACTGGTATGTGTGGGCCACTACCCCATTCACAGTGTCTAGTGAACATTACCTAAAATGCATACTGGAGCATAAATGGAAATACAGTAGCATGCAATATTTCCTCAATGCTGTAGCACATTTCTTTATGTTGTAGTTACATAAGGATGTACTGTACACTGAGCACAACACTCGTTACTTCCCCTGCCCCCATGCACTTGCTTCTTAAAGCTGTGGGCATGACAGTGTGTGAATCTGTTTGCCCAGGGAATTCACAATAGTCATATTTCTCTGCAACTAAATGTCACTTTAGCCATGTGTCCCCAACCAAATATATCACAGGGAAATGTCTCGCTGCCTAGGTGCCTGAACCCCTCTCTGGAGCCAGGTAAAATGTGCCAAGTAATTCAAGGACCAAATGGCAAAGGTCAATGAAGAATACACCTGCTTCCCTAACCTGTCTATTGCCTGAGACTCCCTGTTTGGGGGATGGACAGTAGGGCTCTCCTTGGTGAGCTCTTTCTTAGTGGCCGCCACCACCATCATAGCATCTACTGGTAGGCCTTTGGACCAGTGTAGGATGTCCTCTGGTGTAGAAAGAATTTTGTCTGACTTCTAGGGGATAGGTTCAATGGTGTCAGGACTCCTCCAAGCGCACTGCCAGATGAGCTGAACTAGGTCATCTGCAGGTGGGGTCACCCAGGAAGTAGAGAGTGGAGCACGGAAAGCCTGCAAGAATACAGACTCCTCTGAGGAAGGGTTGGTGGACTTCCAGTCTCCCCACTGCTTTAAAATTTCCAGTAGTCTCTAAAAGAGAAATCCTCAGGGGGTGACCGTGGGGACCCTTCCCCTTCACTGTAGTCTGTGTCTTTGGTGAGGAATTCCTCAGGGAAATCCACGTGCTGTCTCTTGCATGATCTGTTATGGGTTACCTCCTCAGCAGGGACATCTGAAGAGCACTCTGAAGAGTGGGTACCTTGTGGAAGGGTATCTTGAGGTTTCCATGCTTGATGTCCCACAGTAGTGGAATGGTGCCTGTAAAAGCTTCAGCTGTGGTTCAGAGGACAGATATATATGGGTCTTTGGTGCCAAAGGGACCAGCTGTGAGCCTGCAGAGGCAAGTACCCTCTCCATCACCTGGAACGCATGCCTGGCCGAAGAGGGATGAGAGCCTTGAACCGAGAAAGATAACCTTGAGACTGGGGTCACACCCCACTCTGACGAGCCCACCCCCAGGGAAGGAGCCACAAGAGGACTCAGTGCTGCCAAGACAACCGGAACCATAGTAGACAGTGCCGTCGAAAAAATAGGTGCCATACTAGGAATCATGGTGCAGACAGACCAGTCTCGATCCCAAGGATGGCTCGGCTCCAAGTGAGTTGATGGCCATAGGGTAGATTCCAGAGTCATGATAAGGTCTACCATTGGAACCAAAGAAGTTGGTACCAGGATAGGCATCAGTGTAGAGGGCTCCGATACCTCCAAGGAGGTCAAAGGAGGTATATATGTCAGAGTCTGTGGAGAAAATCCCTTGGCTCTGGGTGGGAGGGAGGATTTGGAAGGAGCTGGAATTCCTCTGACTGCCAGGAGCTGATTCATTAGTTTCACTACGTCAAATTCCGAAAAGCTCAAGGAAGAGCAGGTTGACATCCCGATGGAGAATCAGGCCATTGTAGAAAAGGACTGCACTGTTGTCCACAAAAGGATCTGCCGATGGGGAGTATTGGGTCTGGGGTAATATTTCACCTTTCAACACCATGGTCAAAGGGCCAGCAAGTTGCATAGGAGGGGGAGTAGTGACCAGAGTTGGGAATACTATTTTTGGTGCCAAAAGGGGCATCGGTACTGTAGCAGAAGTTTGTATGGTAGAAGATGAAGCTTGGGGTGGTTCCATAATTACGATCAGCACTGTAGTAAGTGCTTGAGGCACTGGTGCCAAGGATGGTACCGTAGTTAATGGTTGAGGCCCTGGAACTGAGGACGGCACCATAGAAGGGGTTTGAGGCCCTGGTGCCAAGATTGCTGGTGTCAATTTAAGAATTTTTGCCTTTGGTTCCATAGATTTAACTGATTTTGAGTCACTAGTATATGGAGAGGAGGGTAAAGATTGGCTCCTCTTTTTTGTGTTCCTTTTTAGGATGGATTGAACCCTCCATCTCAGATATAGCCTCAGAGAAAGGAGTTTTTAGGAGACCTTTGAGTATCAATTTATTTTTTCTTTTCATCAAGGTACTGGCACTAAAGCCCTTACATATATCGCATGGGGTTTGAACTTTCAGATGTAGTACCCCAAGACAGTAAACACAAGACAAATGACTATCTGAATTCGGCATTTTTCTGCTACACTGATCACACTGCTTACAGCCTGTTGTTCCTTTTTTATCAGCCATTGTCAATAATAAAAAAAAAAAAAACTTGTCCAACAACAATATGGCCAAAGCAATCAGCAAACTACACACTCACACAGTCAAGGAAAAGGATGGAGGGAATTTTTTTTTTTTTTATTACCAACAATGGTAAAAAGGAGAAGTACCCAATGGTTAAAGAAAGAAATAGAGAAAGGGGGGGATACCAGCAATGGTACTGAAAAGTTACCTCAGAGGTAAAGGAAGGCCTTTACCAGCAATGGTGTGAAGAATACCAAAGCCTTGGTAAAGAAATAAGAAAGCGGTACTCAAACAGGTAAGCAAGGGTAGCAAACTCTAAATGACTACTAAAGAATTAGAAATTTCACAAAGTAAACAAAGAAAAATTTCAAGGAAGTATAAATTTGAAATGACTTCGCTTGAGTGCTGGCCTGACACGTCTTGAGACCATACACGGCAAAAATGAGATCTGGGATGATAGAGGGGCACTATGGGTAAGCTTAGTTTGAGAGTTTTCTGACTGGCACAAGCTTGTTATAACGACCGACTCGGTTCTGAGGACGGAACCGATACCCATCAGTAAGGAATGAATGAAGATTAACAACATCAGATGAAATATTTTTCTTTTTGTCACTGAAAGATTTTTAAAACATAGTCCACAGCAATGTTTCGATAGCCTTATGAACTGGCATTGGTTCCTAATATTCCTAATTAGTTTTAGATGAGAGATCATCGAATACTGGGATGCAATAATTTTTAATGAAAGCTCTGGAATTGATAAATGAACCTATGATTCTTGGTCAGCTAGTAGAAAAGGTGGTAGATAAAGTCCATCATTACTAAGTTCTCATGCCATTACCGGGGGAGGGTTGAAGTGGAGGTCAGTTTCCTATGAGTGTTATGGAACATCAAATCTAAAAGTGAGTGGTTCTCTGAATATTGGTCTATACTTATTTGTTGTGTTAATGTTTGCTTTTGTGAATTTTAGCATAGAATGCTGTGTGAAATGGGCATTTTATTGTCCCACTGTATATGTAGGTCCCCTAAGATGATACCAGCATGGTTATTCTTGGAATTAGCTATAATGACAATTAGATGGTTAACCGTGTTAAGACGGCAGTCACTGGAACACTATATAATCATTACTTATACCCCTTCTAACACATTCACAGATTAGTAATGCAAACCACCAATTTATTTGCAGTGCTAACATTTCCTTTAGTGAATATTAACTAAAGTTTCATTGCATAGCTTGAGCATTTTTATACTGCCATTGTTCATTTAGGTCCTATAGAACGATGCCATTGTGGTTATCATTATGCATTCACCACCAAGGTCCCCAGCACAGTAAACATTCATTCTGACATGTAGCCTTGTGCCTGATAATTCAGCTAATGAAGACATGTAACAAATTATGCACTAACATGATTGAAATATTTAAAGTCATATCCTTCTGAATCTTGCACCTTTACATTTCCATATTCCTTTGATAACAGGCTTCTTATGAAGACTAGGTGTATAATGACCCATAACGATTCCTGAGATTTAATCACTATTACAAGATGCTGGTTATTCACACCACCATCTTCAAGCTAAGGTATGCATTCTCTAAATTAAGAAAAAAGGGGAAGTGCTATTGAACCTCGCAGTTATGTATATTCTGGTAATGCATTGTTTGTGACCATTTTAACAGCATTAATATATTCATTTATGCCTTCATTAAAATGTCCGCTAGTTTTCCTTTCATAAAAGGTACTGAATACACTAATAGCTATAAATACTATAGTTTCAGCACAGCACTTTAAAGCATTTCCATTTTATATGCATTGTTTATAACAGGCTATATGAATCTGTGTACTTACTTTATATATTTGCATAAAACACAGCTACCCCTGTATATCTCTATTTACTTCACACATCTACCCTAAAATGTTCCCCTTTGCTTTATTTGATAAAGTTGGATTTCTGCATTAATAAACCTCAAACATCTTTAATAAGTAGTTCCCCAGAGGGATAAATGTACAAGGCTCTTGTAGACTTATTCTTATTTCATTGTGAGATTATTTAGAAAAAGTTAGTTTCAAATTCACCTTTCTTGTCACTTCATGTAACTGATACAGGCTGTCAGAGAAACATGGTAAAACTACTGGTAGGAACTGCGCAACAGCTTGTTTCCTCAAGCTGCTCACATTTAAAAATATTAGGAAAGGCACTGGACAATACTAAGCTTACCTGTGTTTGTTAATACTAGGAATTTATCATTCTGCATGTTGACTTACGTATCCAAAGAGAAGAAATCCAGAAAATGGAATGTGCGTAGCTCTCTATTAAAACAGCAAATCCAAGTTAAAAAGTCAGACAGACACCAGCACAGCTAAAATAAAAAACTAATTTATTAAAGATAAGTGCTTTCATGCTTGGATTAGGCGCTTCTTCAGATCCACATAAAATCAAAGTCAAGTCTAAATAACTAAGAAACAATCACTATAACAGTAAAAGGCATGTGGTATTTCATTCAGGTATAGTTAATAGTATATAACTTTAAGTTATCAGCTTAAAAGCATTCACACCCAGTCAGTGCAGGAATACAGAACATGTAATGTATCACTTACATTGAATAACATTGTATCATCTGGCTAAACCATGCTGCTTAAGGTGAGTTCAGTGAGTTCTGGAAGAAACAGCCTCATTTAGTCCTGGCTCTTTATCACCTTGAATTCTAATAATCCAACACTGTTCTGAATCCTCAGTACTATTAATTAAATCACCATTCTAAGATCTTGATGCAGTTGTTGTAAAACCAAAAAAGTAAAGGATGGTGTGGAGTCACTGCTGATCACATGTTTTGCCAAAGCATTTTTGTCATCTGCTCTCCTTATAGCATATAGATGTTCCCAAACTCACTCACACAGTGAGCGATTTGTCTTCATCATGTAAAAAGATGAGTACATCTTACACATGGCAACGTAGACTACATTGTGCTAGAACAATCAGCAAAACAGTTCAACCTAAATTCCTTCTTGGTTCCAGGGTGTATAAAGAACTGTGTACTGCTTATGCATTCACATAGATTACAATGTTTACAAGAAAAGGTTCCATTATGGTCTGTATTGGAATCATAGATCAGTTTATTGGTATTTTTATAGCAAATAATATGTTTAAGGGACGTCTTATTCCTGAAAATAAAAGATGGTCTGTCTCCAACAATATGTCTGATATCTGCTTCGGTAGTTAAAATATGCCAATTCCTCCTAAGAACTTCATGTAACACTTTACTGCAGTTTAAAAAAAACATGGGAATGATTACATTCCTCAGGAGATTAACTTGACATTTCCTTGCTGAATAAATTTGCCAATTAGAAAAATAAGGTTTAGCTCTTCCATTTCTGCAAGCACTGATGCATGTAAAACTTCACTGACCCCTTGTGCTGAATAACATCCTTCCCTAAAATCTGTTTTAAATTCCTGGAGATATCTCAGAAACTTTTCATTTTCACAGTCTAGTCCTGATATTCTAATACCCTGTCCTCTCATTATATTCCTGTAAATAAAATTAGGACGCATGCTATTACGATGTAAAATACGTTCGTACTACATTCCTTTTTATATAAACTAGAATTGAACACACCTTTATCATTCCTAGTAACACAGATGTTTAAAAATTGATTTCCATCTTTGACTTTTACACAGTAAATTTTAAGAAATTAGTTGATGCATTTAAATAATCATGAAACTCTATAAGGCTCAAATCTGAGCATGTCCATATTATAAACACATCTTCAACAAAACACTTCTAGTAAAAAAATATATTGTGAAAATGTCTTGCTATTAAGTACTACATCTGTTTCCCATTTTGCCAAAGTCATATTGGCATAGCAAATGGCACAAAATGTGTCCATAGCGATGCTGAATGTTTGTAGAAAATATCGATCATCAAATATAAATACATTATTTGTAAGAACCAATTCTAGCAAAAAACAAATCAAATTAATTTGTGACAATAAGTGACTGCTATTAGCTATAAGATATTATTTAACAAATGCATGTCCCAGATCATTTGGAATAATCATAAATAGTGATTGCATGTCGAAAGTAACAAAAGTCACATCTTGATTCATAGAAAGAGTCAGTTTAGATTCATGTAACATTTTTAAAAAATGCTTTCTGTCTATTAACACTGTACTTGCTGTAGTCAGAAAAGGTTTAAGCATTTTCTTAATATAAATGGAGAATGGCTGTGTGAGCCACCCACTTCCAGAAACAATTGGACACATAGAAGGGCACTTAGTGTCTTTATGAAATCTGTGGTAGTTTGTGCAGTACAGGTATAACTGGATGTTCAACAATCAAATACTTATAATCACCAAAAAATATGTAGACTGAAAAGCAGCTGAAGAATCCAGTATATTCAAACTTTATTGCCAAAAAGAACCATAAGTGGTCTTTGTCCATAATTTATTTTCATTTATTTGACATTTGTTAACCAGGAAAGTCTGACTGTGTCACATAACCCATTTTCAGCAGAGGCCCAGGGGGAAAAGCTCCACAATTATCATATGCAATAGGTAGAATACAAACAATTAACAACCAAAATGCTTGATGGTTATTACACAATAAATTACAAATAACATTTATGAATAGTCTTAACACAAAATAGTGCAACAGGTTAAGATAAGGAAACTAACAAGTGCAGTTACTTAAGAGTTATCCTAATAATTTATCTTAATTTGGAACTCATTCCAATACATTAACTGCAGTTTAACTACAGATGAGAATAGTTGATGTACTTATTAGCATCATGTGATGATGACAGGATTACAGTAGAATAAACAGGTTTATAGATATATATATATATATATATATATATACACAGTGTTGATTACTGAGGGGGAGAAGTAGCATAAAGATTTGAGAGATTATGATTATAATGAGGGCCAAGAGAGAACTAAAAGAAAAAAATGGGCAGAGGTTCAGGTGAGACAGGGCAAGAAAGTAGACAGTGGTTGCGGTTAGAAGAGCAGAGATTTAGGTAAACTTAAGTGGTCTACAGGGGGTAAGAAGAGACTAGAAAGAAACAATAGTAGTAGACAGAGGAAGTAGTGCTGGAGAGGAATTAACCCGGAGTTAAACACGTGCAGGCCCAGGACTTATTTAGGCATGCTTTTAGGGAGGCTTTGGAGAGTTGCAGGCTTGGGGTTGATCTGATGTTTGAAGGGAGAGAGTTCCATAGTTTAGAAGTTCAGAGAGCTGCAAAACTCAGATAATTTGATTATATGCCCTGCTGACAAAGGGGGCGTGATTGTCAACAAACACTTAATGATTTGCTACATAAAATAAAATGGACATCCCTAAAACTACTACCTCTCAATGACGCTGCCCAATATTTCAATACTACCTTCCTGAAAATACTTGATACTCTAGCCACAGTACAGACAAAAAGGGTAAAACAAAATACACTCCCATGGATAACTAAAGACTGCATTAACCTGATGAAACAAAGAGACCTAGCCTGGAACACTTGGAAACAAAACAAAAGTGAACAAAATCTACTCTCTTTTAAAACACTCCGCAACAGTGAAACCAAATTTACCAATACAACAATACTCCGAAATCTACTCTCTTTTAAAACACTTCGCAACAGTGAAACCAAATTTACCAATACAACAATACTCCGAAAAGAGAATTCACTCCGTCAAAAAAAGGAACAGGAACCAATAATCCAAGAATAATATCCAAACATTTTATTGTCAAAGTCCTAGCGCCTCGGTGTAAAACCACCTTTACAGAATCTAAAAAACATTCAACATCCTTCCTTTAAATGACTTCACATTTATCTAATTAATCAATTAAAATCACTTAAGATATCAATTAATGTTTAAAGTAAACATTTCCAACACAATTCATTATTAAGCCCAAAAGGGGCTAAAGTATTATATTTTAAAATGTAAATTGCCTCTGTGATAAATTGTCCTTCAATAATTGTTCATCTTCATGCTTTAAATTTATTTGTTCCAAAACAGTACCTTGAAGTAATGAAAAATCACTATTATGTGCTTTTTTAAAATGAGCTGAAATAATTTTATCTTCTCTCTGGTTTTTAATATCTCTTATGTCTTCCATAAAGCTAACCCTAAACAGTCTTTTGGTCTCCCCAGTATAAAAAAGATTGTAGGGACATTTCAGGGCATAAATCACTCCCTTACTTGTACATTAAAAATTGCCCTTTGGTGTATATTTTATAACATTCATATAATCAAAAGAAGCTACTACCTGTTTGCAGACTAAGCAATTTCCAATGGAACTGGTACCAACTAAACTAAATGAGTTCTGTATACTCATTTCTGGAAATACAAGCTTTCCATGGACCAGTCTATCTTGCAAACTCCTACCTTTCTTAAAAGACATAGAAAGGTAGTCAGGTAGTATTGCCTCTAAAACTTTATCCTTTTTCAAAAACTCCCAGTAATACTTGATCATACTATTTATTCCATTAATACCAATGTTATATAAAGATACAAAATACAATTTATTTTGTTGCAAAAAAACTTCACCCTGATCTAATAATTTACCTCCAGTGAAATTTTCTTTAGTATTTTATTATTAGATTATTGGTTCCTGTTCCTTTTTTTGACAGAGCATAACCAAATTTGTTGACAAAAGTAAAAAATTCTACTATGCTAACCTTCAGCTACAATACAAATGCACCCCCATAAATTCTGGCACTCAATATCAACCCTTCTTAACCCAGGTACAAACAGAGCACTCCCCTTCACCTAATGCCCCCATCACTAATAGAAGAAGAATTTAACAAGCACTTCATAACATCCATAGCTGACCTCCTGATTTCTAATAATAATGTTATCACCCCTTCAGTCAATCACTCATACTAACATCAACACCTCTCCATTCAACTCGGACCATATCACAAACAACCCACAACCCACATAACCAATGGAAAGGTAACCTGACCTCTTTCTCCTTTCAGCCTATAGCCACTTCAGCAATAAAAAATGATTGCTCAAATTAAAACCCTGCACCACATCTGCAAATCCCTGCACCACATCTGCAGATAATCTCCCACCACAATACTCAAAACTTGCTGCAGACTCCAATCAGCATCCTATAACTAGATCTCTCTCTGAATCCACAGTCCCAACCACATGGAAACTGTCACAAATAACCCCAATACATAAAGGAGGTAACTCCATCAAAATATCCAACTTTCATGTCATATCAATATTATCTCCCATATCAAAAATTCTTGAAAGGTGCATCCACCAACAGTTAATGAAACACCTACCTCAAAACAATTTGCTTACTCAAACTCAGCATGGCTTCCAGCCTGGACACAGCACATCCACAGCTCTATTATCCTTTACAGACACCATACGTAGGGCCAAAAATGAAGGATACCTGGTATCCTCTGTGTTCCTGTACTTTTCAAAGGCCTTTGATATGGTCTCACACCCTTTACTCCTTGATACCCTCTCCAACACATGCTGCCCCCCTACCAAAATACAGTGGTTTCAGAGCTACCTGCAAGACTGAAGGCAAGCTATTAAATGGTCCAAGCAACTCTTCCCTTTGTTCTCAACTCAACTGGAGTCCCCCAAGACTCCATCTTAGGTCTTTTATTGTTTAACTTCTTCACCAATAATTTACATACTGCATCTTACCCTGCAACTGTTATTCAGTATGCAGATGATTCCGCCATCATCTGCACCTCTCATACTCTCCAAAAAGTACTCAACAATAATCAAAAATCACTCACTGCTATTGAAGTATGCATCACAGATGACCAACTTTGTCTAAATAACCAAAAACACAAACTCATGCTCTTTCTCCCAAAATATACCCCATCAGCTCAGACCAATTTAATATCCACTCATCCAAAAACACAATCATCAAAAAAGTACAGGAAACAAAATTACTAGGTATAATTATCAATAGCAAACTCATCTTCGACCTCCATATCCAGCAAAACATAAAGAAAACCCACAAGAAAAAAGGACTGCTGTATAGAAGCAGGCAATTCCTTACCACATCACCCAAGACTATACTAGTTAAAACTTTCCTTTCCCCCTCCCAATTTTTAGTGTTCTTTTATTCTTACCAACCTACAAAACTCCACCAAGACAAAAATGAAACAATACTAAAACAACAGTGCAAAGTACCATGATTACCACTACAAACAACTAAGGGAACTAAATTGGTTGGAATTCTCCAACCAACTGTCATATATCCAACTAACTACTATACATGACCTAATCTACAAACCCACCACCTGTCGTGCCGTAGACAAAATTGTCAAACACTATATGCTAAACAGATCACCCAGATCAGAAGACAAAAACCTACTAGAAATCCCCAAACCTTCTAAATGACACAGTCACTGACTTTACTCTTACTCTTGTTCTAAACTATGGAACTGTCTACCTTCAAACATCAGATCAACCCCAAGCCTGCAACTCTTCAAGCCTACCTAAAAGCATGCCTAAATAAGTTCTGGCTCTGCACGTTTGACTCCAAGTTAATTCCTTTCCACCACTACTTCCTCTGCCTACCCCATTGTCTCTCTCTAGTCTTTCCTTACCCCCCCCCCGGTATACCACTGAAGTTTACCTAAATCTCTGCTCCTCTAACTCCAACCTCCTCTCACCCCAACCTCTATCTACATTCTTGCTCTGTTTCTTTCATCCCAATGTCTGTCTATTTTTTTCTTTCAGTTCTCTCTTGGCCCCCACTATAATCATAATCTCTCAAATCTTTATGCTACTTCTCCCTCTCACTAATCAATTCTGTATATATATAAATCTGTTTATTCTACTGTAATCCTGTCATCATCACATGATACTAATAAGTACATCAACTATTCTCATCTGTAGTTAAACTACAGTTAATTTATTGGAATGAGTTAGAAATTAAGATAAATTATTAGGATAACTCAAGTAACTGCATTCGTTAGTTTCCTTATCTTAACCTGTTGCACTATTTTGTGCTAAGATTATTCATAAATGTTATTTTCTGTTTATTGTGTAATAACCATCAACCATTTTGGTTGTTAATTGTTTGTATTCTACCTATTGAATATGATAATTGTGGAGATTTTCTCCCTGGGCCTCCACTGAAAATGGGTTATGTGACCCAGTCAGACTTTCCCAGTTAACAAATTTCAAATAAATAAAAATAAATACATTATGGGCAAAGAGTTTGATCATGCAGCTATGTTGAGATTACTCAATGATGTGAATACCTGTACTGTTATAGATAGGACTGCTTTGGACATCATGATATCTAGAGTATATAATGATTTATATGATTGTTTGATGTGTAGCTCTATTACAGATGATATATACAAGTATTTGATTGTTGAAAATCCAGTTATACCTGTGCTGCACAAACTACTGAAGATTCATATAGACATTAAGCGCCCTCCTATGCGTCCAATTGTTCCTGAAAGAGGGTGGCTCACAAAGCCATTATCCATTTATGTTGAGAAAATGCTTAAACCGGTTTTGAATTCAGCAAGTACAGTGTTAACAGACACACAGCATTTTTTGGGAAATATTTCATGAATCTACATTGACTCTTTCTATGAATCAAGATGTGACTTTTGTCACTTTGGACGTGCAGTCACTATTCACGGTTATTCCAAATTATCTGGGACCTGAGTTTGTTAATCCTATCTATAGCTAATAGCAGTCACTCATTGTCACAAATTAATTTGATTTGTTTTTTTGTTAGAACTGGTTCTTATGAATAATGTATTTGCATTAGGGATCGCCCAAGTGGAACAATAGTCCACAGAACGATTGACAGTGGAGTTTTATGGTGTCAAGTTGGCAGCCCCACACCCAACCTTCTACAGAAGGCACACACATGCACACACTCACACCTAGGACCAATTTTGAGTGTCCAATCCATCCAATACAACTACAACATGTCTTTGGGATGTGGAAGAAAACCAGAGCACCCAGAAAAAAACCCAGACAACTGCAAGGAGGACATACAGATTCCACAGAGAAGGCACTCCAGCCAAGAATCAAACAGAGAACCTCTTGCTGTGAAGCAGGAACACTAACTACTGCACCACCATGGCCACCCAAAGGGTAACAAATTATACTTTGTCAAATTAATACTAATATAAATGGTAGACTGTGGCCAAAGCAGTAAGGCTTATCTCAGTAGCCACAGTGTCACTAAAATAAGTAAAAGTACTTTCAAGTTGTTAAAAGTATTCACTAAAAGACCAGCCACAATGAAAAGATTTAAAAATATTTAATAATGGATAATAAAATAGAAAACAGGAGAATACTTAATATTTAGTTACAATAAACGTCATAGTTTCACTCACAAGAAATATAAAAATAGTGCAGTTGGATAGAATCCACAGACACAGAAAAAAAGAAAATAATACTAAACTAATCTCACTGTATTATTCCTAACAGAACTAAAGAGAAACTGTCTCCAGTTAACTCACTTAGTATCACAAGGTAGGATGAGATACTACACACTAACTAAACTGTACAGCTAACAACTGAACTGTGATAAATGACATAGATCTTTTATATCATATTCCAAAGAAAAACAAAAACAAACAACAAACTGCTGCTGCCAGAATTCCTTCCTTTAGCTGGTTATAGAATGACATCACATCTAGTCACCTGACTCTGGCGTAATACACATTCAGAACTCCGTTAAGATTCTGTTGCAACATTTTTAACATTAGCAACTTTTATAAATATATTTTTAATACAGCCATCTGTACAAATCAATGTGACAGTCAAATGACACAAGATTATTTGCAAAACTTCAGCCAGCCATGCTGGCATATGCCACACATGCACTATCCCACTTCTTCTGGTACAGTTGGCAATACCTCACAACATCACATCCCCCCCTTTGAAATTCCAACTATTTTTTCAAGTGACCCTGGAAAAACACTGCATGAGAGAAATGTGCCTGTCTGGGAACACATTAACCTATACCCTTTCTTGAGAATCCATCTGCATTGGCATTGGTATAAGCTGGACGGGCTAACATAGAGAGTCCTCCCAAAACCCTTTAAGCTTTCGAAATGTTTGCTCACAGACTGGGGTCTACACTATCTTATCTGGCCTGTTTTTCCTTGTCAGACCTGTGAGGGGAACAGCTATTGTACTATAATTGGGAACAAAGTTCCTATAGTACACCCCCCATCACCAAGAATGCCCTCATCTGATTTTTGGTAACAGGGACAGACCACACCTGAATAGCTTCCACTTTGGCAGTTTCTGGCCTAATCTTATCACTCCACGCTCTATGTCCCAGATAGGAGACCTTGCCATATCCACCTGACACTTACTGGGCTTAATGGTCAATCCTGCCCATTACAGTCTGCCCAGGACCTTCCTGATATGCTGAGGCTTCATCACGTTAACACAGTACCATTTATGCCCCTGCCTCCTAACTAGTAGATTTACCATGTAATTAACAATATTGACCTTTCTTATCACTTCAAAAGGTCCTTCCCAAGCTGCCTGCAGCTTATTGCGTCTGATAGGAATGAGCACTATAACCTGCTGTCCCACAGCATATTCTCGGGCTTGAGTATTCTTATCATACCAGACCTTTTTCTGCTGCTGGGCTCCTCCCAGATTCTCCTAGGCCAAACCCATAAGTTCCCTAGGCCTTGTCTTGAGGTTTAGGACATATGCCACAACACACTCCTTGTGGGATTTACACTCACCCTCCCACTCAACATGAATCATATCTAAATGCCCCCCTCACCCTAAGTCCATGCAGAAACTCAAATTGTGAAAAACCTTTGGATTCTTGGGGTACCTCTCTGTATGCAAATGTTAAATGGAGCAAATATTTGTTCCACTTTCTCTCTTGAACTGGTCTGCAAATGCCTGTAGCATGGTCTTTAGTGTAGAGTTTAACCTCTCCACAAGACCATTAGTCTGGGAATGGTAGGGAGTGGTCTTTAGGTGTTTCACCTCACAACACTTGCACAAATAAGCCAGCAGGTCTGACATAAAATTGGCACCTCTGCCAGTCAGTATTTATCTTGGGAAACCTACCCTGCTCAAAATCTCTAACAAAGCATTTTCAACTTCTCTGCCTTGATGGAGGACACAGCCACCACCTTAGGGTATCTGTTAGCATAATCTACTATCACCAGGATATACTTCTTCCCTATGGAACTTGGGGTACTCACAGGTCCCTCAGTATCAATAACTACTCTCTAAAATGGCTCATCAATCACAGGCAAAGGCATCAATAGAGCTTTGGCCTTGTCTCCTGCCTTGTCTAACTTTTGGCACTGCTCCCATGTCCTGCAGTACCCAGTTACATCCCTTGCAATCCCAGGCCAATAAAAAGTCTGTATACTATGACTCGTGGTATGCTTTATACCCATATGACCTGCAAAAGGAATGTCATGGGCTATGGCTAGAAGTGCTAGATGGTAGGCTTTTGGCACTACCAACTGCTGTATTACCTCATCCCCTAGCCATCCCTCAGGGGTCCACTCTCTGTACAGTAACCCTTTGTTCCAATACATAGACTGCCCTTTTCTTTGAGTATCAGGTGTCTCTTTAGCTACCTTCCTCAAGCTTCGTAAGGTGGGATCCAAAAGTTGAGCCTGTCTCAACTCTACTTTTGTGACCTTTCTCAGCTCCCCCTTCCACAGGAAGCTAATATCTTTTGCCAGCAGTGCCTCACTTTCAGCCTGGGTACTACCACTCACTTCTGCCCTTGCAGTCACACTGTTCAATGGAAATATCAGTACCTACCAGCAGCTGTGGCTCACTTTCAGGCTCACTGCTATAGGGTAACTCCTTCCATGAAATTGTCACATCACCAGCCCCAGCTTTAGGTGTGGAGGTCTGTCTGGGTCTCCCTCAGGCTACCAGGCCTACATGCCTGTCTCCAAGGCTGACTGCATGTAACTGCAATCACACACGGTACAACATTACCAAAATCATGCCCTATTAAGACATCTGCAAAAATATTCCCAAACACAACTACCTGCTTGCTCCCTATTCCACCATCCCAGTCAAGGTGAACCTTAGCCAAAGGTCTTTGGAATTGGGTCCCTCCTAAAGGTCTAACTGGTGTGGGCTACTCAAATAAGTACTGCTGTTCTTTAACCGCTGCAGGCATCACAATGGTAATGTCAGAGGCTGTGTCTTTCTTAGCAGCGGCCTGAATTCCATCCATTAAGATAGGATACTAACTCTGGTGATAGTTTGGTACCTCTGTTGTCTCCAGACAACTTACTACTGGCACTCTGTTATTCCCACTTGCTGGCTACCTCACCTTTTGCCCCCCCCCCCCTTGTTTCAATTGACATTTATATGCTACATGGCCCTCTGGTTACATTTAAAACATTTAACCCCTAATCTTGTTGTGTACCTGAACTAGTGTCTTCCCCTGTTACTGGTAGACTCTGTTGGGGTGATTTAGACTGCCCACCATGGGTTCCCTTACATCCATGTGCAGCACTGGGTATCCCCTTCTTATGCAGTGATGCCCTGCTTGCTAAATAGAGATCCCCTTTTTCCCCAGCTCATGTGCAGAATTACATTGTTGGTCTGCCAACCAGATTCTCTTAGCCTCAGAAAAAGTGCTAAGGGCTTCTTCCCTCACCATAAGGTCTGCCAGCCTTTCAAAAGTGGTGACCTGAAAACCACTCACCCCCTATGAAAGTAAGTGCTTAACTCAGCAATATAATCATAAACACTTTCATATGCCTTGTGTCTGTGTTCATGAAACATTTTTCTCTAAGCTTCAAGTGTTAATTTATAACAGTTCAATAAAAATTGTTTCACTCTATCATAGTTTAAACAATCAGTATCAGACAATTTAGAAGCAGCAGTTACAGCTTTACCATGGAGTAAGAGGATCAGGATCTGTACTCAGAGCTCTTGGACAGCAATATACTGTTTATATACTCTTTCAAATATATGAATAAAACTATCAATGTCATCCCCCTCTGCAAATTGTGGAAGAAATGTACTGACCTTTATTGCTTCTGGGGTCTGGTTATTCCCTTCCCCATTACCTCCATGACTCTGATGAAAAGTCAACATCTCCCTCTCGTGTTGTCACTGCTTCTCTTTTTCTTCAGCCTCCAATTGTTGCAGTTTCTCATTTTCTTCAATCTCCAAATGCTGCCAAACATTGCAGTTTCTCTTCTGTCTCCAAACATTTAGCGTCCAGTTAATGCTGGTGCTGCTTCTCCCTTTCTTCAGTCTCTCAATGCCACAGTCTCTCTTCAGTCTCCAAAGGTTTGGCCTCCAGTTCAAGTCTCTAACTCCATATGGATTTTTCAGTTCTCTGAGGAAAAGGTAAACTGCCCTGTTTCCAAAGGCTGCACATCCCCATCACCAGATTGCCTATCTCCCTGGTTCCTGGACCATGCTGCAGCTAAGATTAAGGCTGAAATCATATCCTCTTTAGTCAGGTTGGCATGAACCAGTCCTTTAGCTTCACACACCTTGGCCAATTGGTTCTTTGTCAGCTTGCTATAATCTTCTACTGACCTCTTTGCCTGCCTTCCATGACTAAACTAACAAAAATAAATAAAACTGTTATGAAACAGAAACTCTGAATGTTTACCTTGTGGCTGTCGAGAGTACACACACCATCAGTGGTAACTGCTTACAGGCTACTGAAGTTCAATAAAAATCCTTTCGCTGCCCCCAATGTGAGACGGGGCCTCTTTACCTGGGCCAGTAATCAAGGAGCCTCAATCCTCACCACTGACACCAGTGAGAGACCGTCACTAAAACAGGAATGGATTTACACAGCACCCAGAGAACCTGCTCCAGGTCTAGGACTGGACTCTCTGTTTCTCCAGATCCCAAAGAAGACTCAGCTTGGAGCACCGTGTCTAGTTCCAAGTATCTGACACACACACATACTTGAATATCTGATTTTTCACATACACACACATACACACACACGCACACACACGCACACACACACACACACACACACACACACACACACACACACACACACACACACACACACACACACACACACACACACACACACACACACACACACACAGACACACATCTGGGAGGGGCTAGCACAGATTCACTAGCTGTGTCCCCTCTCTCCAGACTATAAGGTAGATTGCTGCCACCAGTCAGATACATTAAGGCTCTTACAAAGGGTAACCAATTATACTGTGTCAAATTAATACTGATATAAATGGCAGAGTGTGACTGAAGCAGTACGGCTTATCAGAGTGGCCACAATATCACTAAAATAAACACAAATACTCTCAAGAAGTTAAAAGTATTCTCTAAAAGACCAGCCACAATGAAAAGATGCAAAATATTTAAAAGAGGATAATAACATAGAAAACAGGAGAATACTTAACATTTAGTTACAATAAACATCAGAGTTTCTCTCACAGGAAATATAAAATAACACAGTTGAACAGAATCTCACAGATGCAGAAAAAAGAAAATGATATTAAACTAATCTCACTGTATTATTCCTAACTGAGCTAATGAGAAACTGCCCCTAGTTAACTCATTTAGTATCACAAGGCAAGATGTACTGCTTAGCTGCTCACTTCCACAAGGTGAGATGAGATACTACACACTACATGAACTGTACAACTAACAACTGAACAACTGAACTGTGATAACAGATATTGATCTTTTATATCAGATTCCAAAGAAAAACAAAAACAAACAAACTACTGCTGCCAGAGTTCTGTCCTTCAGCTGGTTATAGAATGATATCACATCTAGTCACCTGACTCTGGCACAATACACACTCAGAGCTCTTTTAAGATTCTGTTGCAGTATTTTTAACATAAACAACTTTTTCAAATATATTTTTAATACAAGTATCTGTGCAAATCAGTGTGACAGTCAAATGACACAAGATTATTTACAAAACTTCAGCCAGCCATGCTGGCATATGCTACGCATGCACTGTCCCACTTCTCCTATTACAGCTGGCAGTACCTCACAACATCACACCAGTGAATATGTTTTGTAAGTAGGTAGGTCTCTGAGCAACTCCAGCTTTTATAATACATGCTCATTATTCAGCAAGGCAGGTGTGAGATAATATAATTCATCTGCGCATTAATACGTAATTGATCAACAACCACAGCTCTTCTATAACTGGGAGTTTTCCTAAGCAACTTGGGTAGATAGCTTGTGGAATTCTTGGTTAAGGAGAATGTATCCTCTGAGCATTCATGTTGTCACTGTACTTTTCAAAACAAGATAAGTAATTCATATTTTTGTAAGAAGGGTCTGGAAAGGCAAAAACAAATTGTGGAAGTCTGTAACAGTTTTCCTTTAATAATGCCTAGGTTGTAATGTATTAGATTTGTCTCAGTTAGGTATTTACTTACTCCAGAAGCCTCTTGGACCTTGCAAAGTGTGCTTATTTGGAAAGGAAACCAGCTAGGAAGTGAAATCCTGCACTTCCTTGTGAGATCTTTAAAATACAGCCAGTTAGAGAGACGGGCATTTGATTACACAATGGATATTTCATTTCCTTGCTTTCAATGCCTTACATAATCTAGGTGCATTCCACAGCCTACCTAGCGTCCCATCCTTGCAATGGACTGAGAGAAATAATTTTCTTGTTGTGCCTGTTAAGTTGTTCAAAACATACTCAATAGCAGTGTTTTGATATATTCATGAATCAACACTGTCCTAATATTCCTTCTAAATAGCATGAAACATGACCTATCAGGGCCTCTGGAATTCCTATTTAACCTCCAAACAGGCTTCATGCCGCATGAATGGAGAACAGTAACAGTTATTCCTCTGCACAGAGGTGGCTATCTACAGATCCTGGAAACTACAGACTCATAATTCTCACTAGTCTTATATGTAAAGTCATGGACGGAATTATCATGGAAATGATCAATAGCGATATAGTAAACCCAACCCACTTTGGTTTTGTCAAGGGCAGATCATGCCTACTCAGCCTGGTGGACTTCTTTCAGAAGGTCACCAAAGCAATGGATACGAGCAAAATAGTTCACACTGCCTACCTTGACCTGGTAAAGGCATTTGACACAATACCCCACTTGGGCATTGTTGACAAACTCAAGAGGTTAGGTACAGATTCATATGTCACCTGGTGGATAGCCAACTGGCTCATAGACAGGACCCGGGAAGTTAGAATTGGGGAATTCACCACTGCAAAGAGGCCAGTCACAAGTGGAGTCCCTCAGGAGTCAGTTCTTGGACATCTCCTTTTGGCATTTACTTCTCGGAAGTCAAGGCCAATGTCAGTAATCTCTGGCTGACTAAATCTGCAGATAATTGCAAATTAGGAGCTGTCAATGAAGCCCACACTGACACAAATGTTCTCCAGGAGGGGCTGACACAGACAAACAACTGGTGTCAGAGCCATGGACTAAAACTAAATGCCAAGAAATGCACAATTATATCCTTAGGAAAGTCATCCACCCCTGGATATTGACAACACACCCCTTACAAATGACCCAATAGTCAGGGACTTAGGGACACACAGATAGTAATCTAGCCTTTGATCATCAGGTGTCTACAGTAGTGAGGAAATCATTCTATATTGTGCAACTTATAAACAAAGGTATGGCATCTAAGTCCAAGGAAGGCATTGTTCCACTGTATTTGGCATTCATAAGACCTATCATTGAGTACAATCCCCCTTTGGTAAGTAACTAACCAGGCATATTCAACAACTGGAACATTGACAGAGGTTCCTTACTAAAATAATACAGGGCTTAAGTAAAATGTCCTATGCAGACCACCTCAAGGCTCTATCCCTGTATTTTGTCTCCTACAGGCTTTTGAGGGGAGATCTATGTCTGACATACAGGGCATTGTCAGACCCCACTCTGATGGACACCCTGCATATATGCAAAATGCACAACACCAGAATTACCTAGGATCTGCTGGAGAGACAGGTATGCATCCCAGAGATTACCCCATCTCTGGAACAGGCTCTCCATCCAAGTGAATCAGAGTTCCTCCCTAACCCAATTCAAGTGTAACTTGGGCAATTGGATTATATGGTTAACCTTGTTAAAAGGACAATCATAGGGGTAGTACATAATTATTACTTATGTCTCTCTGTAAGACATTCACAGATTTATAAAATAAGCCAACAGTTTATTTGCAGTATTCATATTTACTCAGGTGAAATGTAAGTGAGGGTAGATCACATGGCTTTTATATTTTTGTGGTGCCATTGTTCATCTAGTTCCAGTGGAATGATACCATTCTGGTTATACAGGGAGATAATAATGAGTTTAATTAAAAGGTGAACCCTATAAGCAGACACTGGTATGGGCTGTTTACAAGAGGTACTATTAACATCAGATGACCCTACATGACAGATTCATAGGTTGATAAACTAGTCCTGCAATTTATTAATCAACGATGGATATTAAGGTACCTGGAAATTTGATAAAGGGAAAAGTATTCCAAATCATTATATATTCATATATACGACCTTCAGCACAGTAAAATTTCATTTTGACTTGCAGCCTTATGCATGTTACTAGAACCCATGAAAATGTATAACAAATTAGAGACTAACATGATTAAGACAGTTAAAGTCATATCCGTCTTAAACTTATACATATAACATGTCAATACTCCTTTGATGGCAGGCTTATCATGAAGACTAGGTGTATTATGAGCACCTAACCTGACATCTCCTCTATGTTACAAGAAGCTGGTTGTCACCTTCATCAGGTAAAGTTATGTAATCTCTGCATCAAGAAAAAATGATTTGTTGCTGACCCCCCCCCCTTTTAATAACATTATTATGTTTATTTATATTTTCATTAAAATGGTTGCTAGTGTTCTTTTCATAAAATGTACTAAATACACATGTTCAGAACAACATATAAGAACCTCTGCACTTCATTTGCACAAAACACATCTAACCCTGTATATCTCTCTCTTTTGCTTCACACATCAACCATAAAATATTCCCCTTTGCTTTATTTAATAAAGCTGGACTTCTGCATTAATAAACCTCAAACATCTTTAATAAGTAGTTCCCTAGAGGGATAAATGTACAAGGCTGTTGTAGACCTATTGTTATTTCATTGTCAGATTGTTTAGAAAAAGTTAATTTCAGATTCATCTTTCTTGTCACTTCATGTAACGTATGCAGATGGTGAAACAAGCTAAAACTGCTGGTACAAATTATACACCCTTGTCAAGTACCACAAGCCTCTTGGACTTCAAAACAAATTAGGAAAGGCCCAGGACATTACGAATCTAACCTGTGTTTGGTGTTGCTGCTGGGAATGCACCATTCCATATACTGACTTTCATACTGGACCGTGCCATGCATTTCTACATGGTTCTGTCTCCAGACCCTAAACATATTCTTGCCTGGTTCTGATGGGTGTACAGATGTTGCCTGTGCTGCATAACGGATTGCATGATGGTAGCCTAGGAAAAATAAACCAGGGAAAGCAGAAGACATTCATCTGGAGGATTGGTACAAATGATTCATTGACATCAAGAGTTGTAATTTCTGCAATGCAAATAAAAGTATCCACCAACCCACTGATATAACTCAGTATACAACCCCATTCAATTATCACCATAGGGTTATGATCTGTAGAAGTGGGAGAGAAGGCCAAGCTGAAGACAGGTGTATTAAATGGTATGAAAACCACTCCCCCATGTTCCTTTCTGCCAAGTTTGGCAGCTAAATGACAGGTAGAACTGATCATGAGCAATTGCAAGCAGATTAAGCTGTTGTAGCTGTGTCTGACTGATATTCAGGTGTGTACAGTCTTCATTGCATTTCCAGGGATTTATATTTGTTTGTATTTGTCAGCGTTTATTGAAGCTATTTTATACTCTTTTGCTTTTCATATGGAGCCTATGCTGTTCCAGGGTATAGTTTAATATACTTTGAAAACATGGGCTTATGACTCAGAGCAAAGTTAAGTGGTAATATATTGGGAAGTGTAGAATAGAATAATCTGCAGTGACTCTTACCAAAGCTATAGCAATGATTTTCATAACATATGTGTTATTCTTAGGCTAGAAACACATGCTGAAGCCTAAATATCTGTGATCTTAATTTGGGCTACTTTTATTAAGTACAAGAGGCAGCAATACATTTATGGAGGATAGTGTGTGGGATGTCTTTCAGGAAAGTAAGAGAGTATCATGCTAGATCGAAGAACTCTGGTTCATGAGATTGTTCATAGGTTCATAGGTGTGTACTAGGCTAACGGCCCTGGACCCTATATAAGCCTAGCCCAAGAAGCTTCCCTGGCATCATGTCACCCAAAGGTAGTTCCCAGTGCCCCTATCAAGCAAGGCCACTGAAGTGATTCCCAGGCTGGACTTCCTATTGCTCATCCACTCGTCAAGATTTCTCTTAAAGAGGGCCAGTGAAGTGCTCTGCTTGACATGAATGGGAAGTTTTTTCCAGAGTATGGGAAGTTTCTGGGTTAGGAACCCTTCCCTCCAGCATGTTCTGTTTATTGTGGTAATGAGGTTTAGGTCCCTGGAGCATGTGGCATGGAGGAATTGGGATTTCTTTAGGTGTAGCATATCTAGCAGCTCTGGGTCAGACATGGCTTTGCAGGTCAAGCACAGATCGCCTCTAAGTAGGCGATAAGAGACAGAGTATAGCTGGAGGTTTTTGAGTCTGTCCATATAGGACATGTTTCTAAGACCTAAGATCCTCTTAGTAAGGTATTTTTGTGGCCTTTCCAGTTGTTGTAGGTGTCTAGTGAGGTACATACCAAATGGGGCATTGTATTCTATAATAGGTCTAATGAGGGAAGAGTAGAGAGGGATTATGACGTCTTTCTTCCTGGATGAGAAACCTTTTGTAATGAGATGTGCCACATAGAAGGACTTTCTGACTACAGTGGCAATGTGGTTCTCAAAGGAGAGGTTGCTGTCAACCTGTGTCCCCAGGTCTCTTATCACACCTTCAGTGTTTAGTGGACTACCGCCTATGTGGTAGTTTATGGGCACTGATTTTTTTCCCAAAGGGAATGACAATGCACTTTTTGGCATTGAGCTTAAGGCCATGGTTCTGGCACCAGTCACTGGTGTCAGTGAGGCCTTTTTGTAGAATGTCTACATCAGTTGGAGAATCAGTAATGGCTCCCAGTTTGCAATAATCTGTAAATGTGGTCAGCCACAGTCTCTTTGTGTTGGCTTGAACTTCATAGAAATAGATGCCAAACAGGAGTGGACCTAGGAGACGACATATTTAAAATGTACATAGGATGTGACAGTTGCTAGCAGGAAGCGATATATAAGTGAACACTAACATCCTGTTATGATTCTGTCCTGAAATCATTCTTACTGAGTTATCTTGTTGAACCTGCATGTCTAGATTACAGGAGTATTATCACATCTTAATTTTTTATTTATATTCTAATGGCAACACTCATTCTCCATTCCAGAGTGAAGCCATGCTGATCTTTAAAGCAAGGTCATGCTTGAAAATGTGTCTATTAGTTACCAGAGCCAAGCTCTTCAAAAACCCTAGCCAGCTGGGATAGAAAAGAGATGGGTCAGTAGGAACTGAGGGAAATTGGTGAACATGTTCTGCAAACAAGTAATATAATAACTAGTTTCAACAAATCATGGAAAATCTGTGTAGAACTGGGGGTATTTATTGGAAATGCATGATGTTCATATGATCATAGGAAGTTTCTAAGCTATTGGCCCTGAGGCCCTTACAAGCCTAGCCAAGAATTTAGCCGATGTTCCGACAAGTCAGCACCCAATGTCCCTGTCCAGCAGGGACAGAGGTGAAATCCCAGGGTGTTACTCTGTTTGACATGGAGAGAGAGTCTATTCCACAGAAGGGGGAGTCTCTGGGACACAAATCTGTCCTGCCAGCAAGTCCTATTGATGTCACAGATGAGGATGAGGTCACACGTGCGGGTTACTCGAGTGGTGTTTGACTTGCGGATATGCAGCAGTCCCATCAAGGTGGGATCTGAGATTGCTTTGTCTGCCAGACAGAAGTCAACTCTGAGAAGTGTATATGAGACTGAGTAGAGGGAAAGGGCTTATAGCCTATCAGTGTAGGGTAGATGTTTGAGGCCCCTGGATTCTCCTAGTGAGGAAATTCTGTGGTCTCTCTAGCTGCTGCATGTGCTTTGTGAGGTACATACCGAATGGGGCATTGTACTCAATAACGGGTCTTAGAAGAGAAGAATACAGTGATGTTATGGCCTACTTGTCCCTGGATGAGATTCCCTTACTAATGAGGTGGGCCATGTAGAAATCTTTCCATACAATGGAGGCAATATGGTGGTTAAAAGTCAGTTTGCTATCAAGCTGGGTGCCCAAGTCCCTCATGATTGATTTCATGCTTAGGACCTTGTTATTACTGTGATAATTTGTGGGGATGTCACTCTCCCCAAAGGAGATGATGATGTATTTTTTGGCATTCGGTATGAGGCCATGTTTCTGGCACAAATCATTTGTTTGGGTGAGACCGTCTTGGAGAATGTCCACATCACTAAGGGAATAGACGATAGCGCCCAGCTTACAGTCATCTGCAAACTTGGTCAGCCATAGCCTACTGATTTTGGCTTGCACCTCAGAAAAGTATATCCCAAACAACAGAAGCCCCAAGACCAGTCCCTGGGGTACACTGCTCATTACTGGTCTACTTTTTGAGGTGACTTCCCCTATTTTGACTAGGTGGGTTATATCAGTGAGCCAGTTTGCTACCCATCTGATAACATATGGATTGATGCCTAGTTGAGAGAGTTTATCTGTTATACCTGAGTGGGGAATAGTATTGAAGGCTTTGGCCAGGTCAAAGTAGGCAGTGTGCACCATTTTCCCCTCGTCCATGGCTTTGGTGACTGTCTCAAAGAAGTTGGCCAAATTTAACATGCATGACATCCCCTTGACAAAACCAAACTGTGTGGGATCGAGTGTTTGGAGGTTGACAATATCCTTGCTAATGAGGTCCATGATAATCTGTTCCATGGCATTGCAGATCAGGCTGGTAAGGATGATGGGTCTATAATTTCCTGGATTGGTAGATGCTCCACCTTTGTGCAAAGGGATGACAGTGGCTGCCCTCCACTCAGCTGGGACACAGCCTGCACTCAGGCTTTGGTTGAATAGGGTACCTAATGGTGCTGCAAGTTCCTGCCTGAGTTCATGTAGGATGCAGTCTGGGATGTTATCAGGTCCCATGGAGGCTATATTCTTTGCCTCTGAGAGGGCAGTGATGACTTGATCCCTAGAAATAAGGAGAGGGGGGCAGGTGATGGGGATGTCCTGATTTACTGATGGGAGGACAGAGGGGTGAAGTTTTCACTGAACCTTTCTGCCAGCAGGTTGGCTATATCTATGACTTTTGTGTATGTGGTGTCCTTGAACACCAATTCTGAGCAGATCTGAGTGCTTTCTTTGAGATTGCAGACATATGTGAAGAAGGCCTTATGATTGTCTTTAGTAGATGTGGACAGTTTGGACTCGAAGTTTGCTTAGGAGGATTTCACTATTGCTTTTATTTGCTTGTTCAGGATAAGGACAGATTGCTTCCAATTAGGCACCTACTCCTTCTTGGTCCTGGACAGCAATGTTTTTCTTTTACTATAGAAATTATTTATTGCAGATGTCCACTAGACAGGTTTACTCTTCCTTGAGGAGGAGGATTTTGTCCTGTCAGGTATTCCTGATTCTATGCAGCTATATAAATGCTCGTATAGTACTTTGGTGTACGTTTAGACATATGTGCCAGTTCCTATGAAGGGGGAGGGGGCTGTGAAGCTGTTTATACCTTCCCTCAGGAGGTTTTAATCAGCTTTGAAGATTTTTTTTGTTTGACCCTAGCTGGGTTGTTGGGGGAGATGGTGACTTTGTATGTGCCCTCTTTTTGGTTGGATCTTACCAGAGAGGATGACACTGTAAGGATGCTGCAGTGGTTACTCATGTTGGCTAATACCAAGTCCAAGATATTATCACCTCTTGTGGGGGTGTTAACCAGCTGGTTCAAGGCATTTGCAATGACGAAATCAAGGAATCTCTGCGCATTTATGTTTTGGCATGAGTAGTTCTTCCGATCTATGTTTGGATAGTTAAAGTTGCCCAGGATTAGGATAAAGGGTTGAATCTTGACAGATTCAAAGAGGTCCAGATGTGGAGTGGGCATCTTGAGTCAAAGTTGGGAGCCTGTAGCTAACTATGATTTGAATAGGTGTCTTGTCAATGGTTAACTGCACTTGGAGTGTCTCCTGTGTGTTATATTATTTGACCAGTCTGGAGGTGTGTATGTCTTCAATATATATAGCAACGCCACCTCCTTTTGCTTTGCTGGCCCAGCGTCTGAATGCATGATAGGATGAGTAACCTGGGATGCTCATGGCAGCCTTGAAACAGGTCTCTGTGACTGCACAAATGTCAGCATCTTCCAGGGTTAAGAATGCTTGCAATGACTGCAGTTTCATGCTTAGACTCCTAGTGTTTGGCAGCATGACCTTTAATTTCCGTTTTGATGACATTTTCATGTTGGTAGTTTTGACCTCATGGCATTGCCTAAAAAAAAGCACTATGGGGGAGGCAAGAGCCTTTGCCTGAATCCTGAAGCCCAAGGGAGATAGATGGAGGCCATCTCTGCCAAAGCATCGTGATCTGTCGATCATGTCTTCCCAGGCTGTCAGGTACTGGATCCCCTTGGAATGACACCAGAAAGTAAGCAAATTGTTAAAGTCAGTCATTTCTTGTGTTCAGTCTGGCAACTGCGCATGATGCATGATGAATCTAAGGTAAAAATGAACAATCCCAGCTCTTCTATAACTGTGAGTTTTTTCCATGCAGTTGTAGGACATTTAGCTTAATGAGAAGGTACAGGATCATTCAAATTCCTCTAACTTTTTTATGTCACCACTCTATGTTTCAAGATAAGAGAAGTACTTCATTACATAAAAAGAGTCTGTAGATGGAAAACGTTTAGGAGAGTATAATAGTTTTCATTAAGTATTGCACAGACTGTAATTTATTAGATTTGGCTCAGTTAATTTGCTAATTTACATGCTTGTACATCCTTCTGAGATCTTTCAAATACAGTTAGAGAGAGTTTGTTTGACTGTACAATGGTCAGCTCTTTTCCTTGCTTTAAATGCCTCATATTATTATTATTCAGGAGCAATCTCCACTACCACCTAGGGTCCACCCATGTAATGGTCTGAGGGGAACATTTTTCATGCTGTTATTGTAAGCTGTTTAAAAGATACTCAAAGGCAGTCTTTTCATAATTTTATGAATCGGTACTGGTTTCCAATATTAATAATTAATTTCAGGTAGGAGATCTGCAAGTAGCAGGATGTAGTCATTTTTAATGAAGGCTCTGGATATGATGGATGAACCTGTGATTCTTGGTTAACTGCCAGAAAATGTGGTAGAGAACATAAATGATTACTAAGTACCTATGTCATAATGTGTGTGTGTGTGTGTGTGGGGGGGGGGGGGTTTAGTTTCTAGGAGTATTATTGGACATCAAGTCCAAACCTTTTCGGCTCTCTGAACATTGGTCTGCAATTGTTTACAGTGTTAATGTTTGTTTTTGTGAATTATAGCTTAGAATAGTGTGTGTGTGTGTGTGTGTGTGTGTGTGTGTGTGTGTGTGTGTGTGTGTGTGTGTGTGTGTGTGTGTGTGTGTGTACATGTGTGTGTGTGTGTGTGTGTGTGTGTGTGTGTGTGTGTGTGTGTGTGTGTGTGTGTGTGTGTGTGTGTGAGACTTGGTCAATTTTTCAGTCCCACTGTGAACATAGGTCCCCTTAGAATGACACCATCATTGTTATTTTTGGAAGTAGTAATAATACCATTTAGATGGTTAACATTATTAGGAAAGCAAGTGTAACAGCAGTACATAATCAGTACTTATGTTCCTCCATAAGATGTTTGTTTGCAGTAATATTTGCTTTGGTGAATTTTAAGTGAAGATAGATTGCATAACATGGGCATTTTTTGCTGCTGTTGCTAATTCAGATATCATAGAATAACACCATTGCAGATATTTAGGGTGGCAGCAATGAGTTTAAATTAAACGATGAACCCTGTTATGAGACATTAGTACAGGCTGTTTACAAGAGGTACTGTTAACTTTAGATGTCCTTCATCACACACACACACACACACACACACACACACACACACACACACACACACACACACACACACACACACACACACGATTCCCAGCTTCATAAATTAGTACTCTGACTCATTAATCAAAGTTGTTAAGTGCTTTGAAACCCAATAAAGAAAAAAAAGTTACTCGTCTGCCAAGAGTCTGGCTACTGAATACCAGGCAGTACATATAAAGGGCAACAGGAACCACATTATCAGGGAATTGGCCTTCAGTTACACCTGGTTTGTGCATTCCTCATTGTCATTCCAGTGATTTACATCTGTCTCTACTTGCCAGCAGTTATAGAAGATATTTTATGCTCTCATGATTGTCATATGGCATTTGTGCTGTTCCAGCACTTTGATCATTACCTCTTGAAAGTTATACACATATAAAACAAAATAAAGTCAAGGAGTGAAAAAAAATATAAAGTGTTGAAAAGATCATTTCAGACTGAATATGAGAATAGTTATCTCAGTGAGTTTTCCTAATTTGTTTATTGACTTTAAGGTAAATGTACAATGAGAAGCACAAAGGGTGCAGTGCATTCATAGCGTGTGAGGGTGCCTTTTTAAATGGCAACAAATGAGAGCACAATTGCTAGATTAAAGAACACTGATTCATGAGCATATTAAAGATTTAAAATGAACACAGGGTGGGACAATTATCAGCAGGAACTGATATCAGTATATTACAATATACAAGTGAACAATAACTCCCTATTAAGATTCTGCCTTGAAATTATTCTTTTTCAACTACACCATGGAATCTGCATATCTAGATTACAGGATTGTCATTGCCTCTTCATTTTTTGATAGCTATGAAGAGGATGAAGAATGGAAAGGCTGTTGGCCCAAATGACATACCTGTGGAAGCATGGAGGTGTTTAGGTGAAATGGCAGTGGAGTTTTAACCAGATTGTTTAATGAAATCTTGGAAAGTGAGAGGATGCCTGAGGAATGGAGAAAAAGTGTTTCGGTACCGATTTTTAAGAATAAGGGTGATGTGCAGAGCTGTAGTAACTACAGAGGGATTAAAGTGATCAGTCACAGCATGAAGTTATGGGAAAGAGTAGTGGAAGCTTGGTTAAGAAGGGACGTGATGATTAGTGATCAGCAGTACAGATGCGATGTTTGCTCTGAGAGTGTTGATGGAGAAGTACAGAGAATGTGAGAAGGAGTTGCATTGTGTTTTTGTAGACTTAGAGAAAGCATATGACAGGGTCCCTAGAGAGGAGTTGTGGTATTGTATGAGGAAGTCAGAAGTGTCAGAGAAGTATGTAAGGGTGATACAGGATATGTACGCGGGTAGTGTGACAGTGGTGAGGTCTGCTGTGGGAGTGATGGATGCGTTTAAGGTGGAGGTGGGGTTACATCAAGGATCAGCTTTGAGCCCTTTCTTATTTGCAATGGTGATGCAGTGGTGATGGACAGGTTGACAGACGAGATCAGACTGGAGTCCCCGTGGACTATGATGTTTGCAGATGACATTGTGATCTGTAGTGAGAGTAGGGAACAGGTGGAGGAGACCCTGGAGAGATGGAGATATGCTCTAGAGAGACGAGGAATGAAGGTCAGCAGGACTAAGAAAGAATATGTGTGTGTGAATGAGAGGGAGGATAGAGGAATGGTGAGAATGCAAGGAGTAGAGGTGGCAAAGGTGGATGAGTTTAAATACTTGGGGTCAATAGTTCAGAGTAACGGTGAGTGTGGAAGAGAGGTGAAGAAGAGAGTACAGGCAGGATGGAGTGGGTGGAGAAGAGTGTCAGGAGTGATTTGTGACAGACGAGTACCTGTAAGAGTGAAAGGGAAGGTCTACAAGAGGGTAGTGAGACCAGCTATGTTATATGGGTTGGAAACAGTGGCATTGATAAAAAGGCAGGAGTTTGAGCTGGATGTGGCAGAGTTAAAGATGTTAAGATTTGCACTGGGTGTGACGAGGGTGGACCGGATTAGGAATAAGTATATTAGAGGGTCAGCCCAGGTTGGAAGGTTTGGAGACAAAGCCAGAGAGGCAAGATTATGTTGGTTTGGACATGTGCTGAGGAGGGATGCTGAGTATATTGGGAAAAAGATGCTAAGGATGAAGCTACCAGGTAACAGGAAAAGAGGAAGGCCTAAGATAAGGTTTATGGATGTGGTGAGAGAGGACATGCACGTGGTTGGTGTGACAGAGCAAGATGCAGAGGACAGGAAGAAATGGAAACAGGTGATCCGCTGTGGCGACCCCTAACGGGAACAGCTGAAAGAGGATGATGATGCTAATGGCTAAACTAATTCTGCATCCCACAGAGAAGCTATGCTGTTTTTTATATATAGACTATTTGTTTGCAAATGAGGCTACTGGTTGCAAGAGTCAAGCTCTTCAAGCCCCTTACCCAGCTGGGATAGAATGAAGAGGGGTCTGTAACAATTGATTGCGATTAGTAAATGTGTTGTTCTGCATTCAGGTAGTATAGGATCTGATTTCCACAGATCACAGAAAATATCTGTACAACTAAAGGTAGTTGCAATAAATGCTCATGCTCGGTCAGTGATATATAATATGGCTAATGAATCTGTGGTAAAGATCAACAACCACAGTTGTTCTATATCCAAGAGTTTTATTAAACATTGGATGTAGATAGCTTATGGATGTCTTTCTGCATGAGAAGGTAAAGGACAAACCAAATTCCTGATAGCATTCATTAATCACTGTGTGTTTCAAAATAGTAATAATCATTTATATGTAAGTAAAAAGGGTCTGCAGAGGCAAAGAGCACTTTTGGAGAGTATAACAGTTATTAAGAAATGCACAGAGTGGAACTGATTCTCAGTACAAAAGCCTCATGGCTCTTCCAAAGTATGCAATTTTGAAAAGAAAAGGTCAGCAAAGGAAGTGAGATCTTACTCTTCCTCTGAAGTCTTTAAACTACACTTAGTTGGAGAAACAGTTAGACTGTACAATGGATACTTTCTCTTGATTTAAATGCATTATATTAAGTATTAGTGAGCCATAGTCCTATTGAGGTCCCACCCTTGTAATGATCTGAGGGAAATATTCTTCTTGCTGTGACAGCAAGCTGTTTAAAACATACTACAACATATAGTTTTTATGAATTAGCACTTTCTTCCTAATGTTCGTAATTAATTTTAGGTAGGAGGTCTGAAAATAGTAGGATGTGATTATTTTTAATGAGGGCTCTGGATCTGAGGTATGGACATGTGATTCCTAGTCAGATGGCAGAAAATGTGGTAGAGAAGGTCCATGATTACTAGGTATGGCTGGAGGTTGAAGAAGAGGTGTTTTTCCTTGTAGTATTACTGAACATTAAGTCCAAATCTCTGTAGTTCTCTGAACATTGGCCTGTACTTGTTTACAGTGCTAATATTTGCTTTTGTGAATTTTAACTTAGAATGTGTGTGACTTGGGCATTTTTTGCTCCACTGTGCATGCAAGTCCCCTAGGATGATACCATTATGGTTACTCTTGAAAGAAGCAATAATACTAATTAAATGCTTAACATTGTTAAGAGAACAGGTGTAGTAACCCTTCATATTCATTATTTATGTCCCTCTGTAAGACATTGAAAGATTAATAAAGTAAACCACCAGTTTGTAGTATGAATGTTTGCCATGGTGAATATTAAGTGAGGGTAGATTGCATGGCTTGGGCATTTTTGTGGTGCTTTTGTTCACTTAGATACTTTATAATGACACCATTGAAGTTATTTATGGAGGTAACTCTGAGTTTAATTAAAAGATGAATACTGTTTTTAATTGGTCACATTGTTGAATTCATTAGTATGTGAAATGGAGGAAATATGTATATTTTTATTGGATGTTTTCAATTAGTTCAGGTATATAAGTAAGGTATTAAAGAATTGTTTTTATGCATCTGAGAAAGTAACATTGTGTTATGAAAGCGCTTACGCAAAGAATAAAAGTATTTGTGAACACAAACGGATCTGTATGATACTGTTGCCTTCTTGCTGGTTTTGGGATTTGTTTGCAACTTTGTATTTGCTCATCAAACCTTGTTCTTAGGATTTGTTCTGGGACTCTTGTATTTTGCTACGAACAGGTGTTTGTGAGTATGGCAGAAGGTAACCACAGAATTGTGTTTGGTGATAACCAGTGTTCGAATGAACAGGTTTTTAACAAACGGCTAAATGAATGTTTAATGGAATCACACAATCCTTTTTTGGTTGGCAAAATACCAGAGCTGTCTGATGAGTTGGTACAGGATGCAACTTCCAACTTCAAGGTACGTGAAGTGAAATGGAGTTTAGAGAATGATGTCAAATGAAAAAGAAATATACCCACTGCTGGATAAGGCACCCTTGGATAGAGGCAAACAATCAAAAATAAAATAAACCAAGGATGCGCCAATGACTGAGAGACTCAACAATGGTGTAACGATTGATGAATAAAAATCCAGAAAAACTGCAGCGATTGATGAATTTATTTTAAAACCAACGATAAAATCCACAAAGTAAGCACTTTCACGTCATGCGACGCTTCATCAGACTTTAAAAAAGTGAAAAAAACATCTTCTTAAATACATAGTGGTTAATTGATTAATCTCTTCAATTAATGAAACTACCAACCAATTAAAGTACTATAATACAATGCAATAGCTTCACACAATGAAAGGCTGAAAGCGCGTGTTCACAATATGCAAATCAAATCAAACATATATTCTCTAAGTTAAAAAGCTTTGCCATACAATATGTGAAATCTCTGAAAATATCTTAAAAATTATGTCTTATTGCATAAAATATAACGTGATTCCCAGGGATATATATTAAAAACAACCACATAATACAAAATTAATGTCTAAGTGGTCGTGCTGCTAGCGAAGATTTTAAGGTGATTCTCTCATTTAAACCATATTTATGTGCTTACAGCCTAAGTATCCACTTATTCTCTATTTCCTCAATTTTGTTCTTAAAATCACCAAGTCTATTTGTCCTGCTAACTATTTCTAAAGCTCGGAACCTAAAAGTATGGGTCAAACCATAATCAAGTACATGTCGTGCTAGAGCATTAGTGGTATTCTCTTTGTTTATGGCGTAAATGTGTTCCCTTATGCGCTCTCGCAATGTCCTATTAGTTTTACCTATATAGAACATCGTGCACGCCTGACATTGTGCCAAATAAACTATGTCTCTTGTTTTGCAGTCAGCATACCCTTTAAAGTGATATGTGCGTCCAGTTTGGGGATGTATAAAAACTTTCTTGTCGGTTATATATTTGCATTGATTACATGTACGACAAGCAAAAGTGCCTGACCTCTGTGATTTAATGAGATCCACATTTGTCTGCTCATAGCACAATAGCCTATTTAATGATTTCATATTCCTATAAGATATATGCGGTTTATCGCTGACAAGGGTTCTGATCCTATCATCCATTGTCAACAACTTCCAATTGTTGTCAATAATCCTTGTAATGCAACCATTCCTGTTGGTGAAAGGGATGGTAAGTCTACACATGGTAGCTGTATTGCCTATGTCTTCTGAGTCGGGAGAACCACTCACTCTGTTGAAAAATGGGATCCCTTTCCCTGTTCTATGTATATCACCTGCCTTTATGGCTTGCTGTACCTCAGTCTCTTTGTAACCTCTAAGGGCAAAATTTTCAGCCAACCTAATTTGTTGCTTCCTATACGATGTTTCATGTGTCGTCAGCCTTGACGCCCTTAAAACCCGATTCTTAACTATGTTGGAATGTACATGCCGTGGATGCATGCTATTCCGATGTAAGAGATTATTCCTCCAGCAGGTCTTTCTAAACAATTCAGTGTCTATCCCATTCACCCCTTTAATAACTTTGACATCAATAAATTCTATCATTTTGTGTGAATGTGTACCTTCAAATATAAGAAAGGTAGTGGTCCCATTGATGTATCGTATAAATTCACATAGTTGTTCTTCAGTTCCCCCCCCCATACAATAAACACATCGTCTACAAATCTCCTATAATATTTGAGGTTGTCAGCGAACCCTATGTTATTCAAAACATAACTGCCTTCCCAATAGGCCAACACCAAGTTGGCATAGGAGTTGGCACAGGGTGTCCCCATCGCTACACCCTTCTTTTGCAGAAAATATGTATTGTCATATAGCAAGACATTATTTTCAAGCACTAATTCTAACAGCGACATCCATCTAATGATATTGTCATTAGTTATATTGTTTTCAATTAAAAATAACCTCACATACTCTATTCCAATATTATTAGGTATTGATGTGAATAAAGATTTCACGTCTAATGTTACAAATAGGTCATCTTTATCAATGGGTGATGCCTTGTTGAAAATTGCCAAATTCTCCAAAAAATGCTGCGTATCTCTGAGTATTTGCTTGGTGTTATTCACTAATGACTTGAACTTCTTGTCCAAATATATGGACAGGGGTTCCGTGATCCAACCTCTACTTGAGACGATGGGTCTCAGAGGGGGGTCATGTGGTTGTTTATGGATCTTGGGAAGAACTCTGAAGACAGGAATTAGGGGATTCTCTACTAGGAAGTATTTGTATAAATCAGAATCAACAACGTTGTCTAACAAAAGATCATACAGATGTCCATGCATTCCCTTAATTAAACTATTAAGTGTGTTGGTGTTCAATGGATAATAAGTATCGATGTCTGCTAATAAAAGCTCCATCTTATGTCTATACAACGTTCTATCCATCACCACTACTGCTCCCCCCTTGTCAGCCTGTCTGATCACAATGTCCTCGTTGTTCTGTAAGCTCTTTATGGCCTCCTTCTCATTACTAGTCATGTTAAAAAATTCAGCCTTAACATCATTGCTATTGTATAAATCATATAAATCACTCTCACATGCATGCTCAAATGCTTCAAGCATAGGATGTTGTTGAGGTATGAAAACAGAAGGTTTCTTAAAAACATTTACATTCCCCATATTGGTATCATGGGTATTGTCACCAAACAACATTTTTAAAGCAATGTTCCTTGTGAACAATTTAATGTCCAAAATAAAATCAGCAATGTCAGTGAACCCTGATGGTATGAAATTCAAACCTTTGTTGAGTACTGAAAGTTCATGTTCGGTAAGCACATACCTGGAAATGTTGTATACTAGATCGCATTGAACGACTTCAGAGTCTTTCTCTGCAGCTCGTGGGTTTCCTCCAGACTCTTTCTTTTTTTGTTCATGTATTGAGGAGACCAAGTTCTTCTCTCGAGGGGCTTTATAGGAAGTGGAAAAGATGGAAATCCCTCCGATGCCACAAAAATCTCATCCTCTATAATCTCTGTGTGTTGGTCAGTTGTCAATTTCTTCTTCCGGGCAGCTCTGATCACAGTCTCGTCTGTAGACACTGGAAAGTTTTGAGCAGATGCATGTGTTTCACCACTGTGATGTATCATGGCTTCAACAGTTACCTGTCTTGATTGGTTTATCGTAGGTTTAGTGAACGTAGAATTGGAACTGGATTCATGTGAATCATGAAGTAATGTACCAGGCCTGGATTCAAGAGCCGGCGTCACCATTGCAGCTATTCGCCCAACCGCTGCTACATCTTTCGTGACTGATTTGGAAGGAGGCACTATGCTTGTATGGGCTCCTGTATCAGCCCGAGTGAAGTGTTTCTCTCTCGGCCAAGAAAAGACTTGGCCCTTTTGGAAGTCAATGAAATCCCTTTCCAATTTTTTCTTCTTGTCCTGTAAGGATTTATTGTCTAGGGAAGAAAGCATCAATTTTAAATCATTGTGTAAAGTCTCTAATTCCGTAATGTTCAATAGTTTAATAATCTCAGCTTCTAAGGCGTTGATCTCAGTCATCAGCGCCTGCTCAACAATGTCATATTGCTCTATTAATATTTTAATATAAGAAAAGCTAGTGTCCAGGTTTAGTTTTTGCCACCTGGCTAATAACTCCGGATGTGCCGTATCAAAAGTAGGCATTTTTAGTATTTGTAAACCCCTAGGAACAAGCTTGAAATTGAGGCAAGCCTCCATATGTAGCTTCTGCCACTGGATATTTTTCAATTTATGTAACTTGGTTTCTAGGCGTCTTGTAGTCAAAATTACTTCCATATTATGTTTCATACTCTTGTTAGCATCACTGTTTTTGGATAATTCATTAGTAGTTAGACGCAGTAAAGGATTACTGGTCACTCCCATCAGTTCTTTGAGGCTTAATATATTGTCAGTTCTTCGCTGAATGCGGACCTTGCATCGATGCAGGTTCCATAGCCATGTCCCAGCAGGGTATAACAAGCAACAGAAGACAAATGAAAAATAAATATACCTACTGCTTGATAAGGCACCCTTGGATAGAGGCAAACAATCAAAAATAAAATAAACCAAGGATGCGCCAATGGCTGAGAGACTCAACAATGGTGTAACGATTGATGAATAAAAATCCAGAAAAACTGCAGCGATTGATGAATTTATTTTAAAACCAACGATAAAATCCACAAAGTAAGCACTTTCACGTCATGCGACGCTTCATCAGACTTTAAAAAAGTGAAAAAAACATCTTCTTAAATACATAGTGGTAGAGAATGATATGTTTAAGTATAAAAGACTAGAATATCAGTGATATAATTTTGGGGCATGGTTGAAGAAGGGTGTCATTCCTAGAGGACTTAGGGTCCTAAATATGCCAACATATGGGAACACATACCCGTCATTGTTGGCACAATGGCAGAAAATCAACTTGGCAACCAGTAGACAGTATAGTCAACTCCTCATAGAGTTCTTTCAACCTATTGAGAAGGAGTTGAGTGAAGGTATATTATGACAGCAAGCCAAAATTGAGTGCTTGTTAGGTGATGAAAGAGCAGATATTTATCGTAATGAACTTACGGAGAAGGTGACTGTATATGGCAACAAATTGCTAGCTCAGAAAAAGAAAAAGCTAACGACAGACTTGCATGATTTTTCACAGCAACACGTATTTACTTGGCCCAGGAATCAGTCTGCACCAGCAAATCGGGAAACCAATCAACGCATCAGAACAGAGATTGTATCCAATGAGAGAACGAACATGGGGGAGATGCCCAATCCAGTTAAAGAACCTCCTGTTGAGCCTATAGAGCTGCCCCATTCAGTATACTCTATTCCTTTGGTTCAAGTACCTACAACAAATGGTGGAGCTATAGCTTTGGTCACGAGTGAGGATGGGCCAATAGTGAGACGCAAAATTCTAGCAGGGCAGGAAGAACAGTTGGAACAGGTTTTTTCCACATTTCCTATGCCAGTTCAAATAATGCGGAAGAGGTCATTCAACAATGGGGTCCAGCCAATTGGTCAGAAATGGAAGGAGCTTCCTATGGGCACCCAAACACGGACATTAAAGAAAATGTGGGGGTTTGAAGAACAGGACTCATATGGAACATCTCGCATTATGAATTGAGTTCAGCTGATGAAACACAACTTTTGTGCAAAGGTTTGAGTTTTATACCAAACGTGAATTCTGACTTTAGTGATGTTTTAATTCAGTTATGCTTATTTGCATGCAATGTAACTCTTAAAACGTTATATGGAACTAAAAGTGACAATGTTCCTATTACTTATAAAAAAAAACTAGTGTGTTTGTTCCAAATATGCCTGCAAATATTGACATTTTTATAAAAGCTTGTGAAAGGAATTTTTATAATAATTTTGGTAAGTTGGAGAAAAAGAATAATAAAACTTTAACCAAAGACCAATAGTTGGATTTGTATTCTCTACAGAATAACAAAGAGGTAGTTATTCGGCCATCTGATAAAGGTGGTCCTGTGGTTGTATTGGATGACTTGTATTACAGTACAGAAATGACAAGGATGCTTTCTGATGTGAATGTTTACCAGATTGTGACTAGAGAAGTGATTTTAAGTATGCAAGATGGTGTTCATTCACTTTTGAATGAAAGCTTATGCTTAGAACATTTGACCAAGGAAATATATGATTTTTTATGGTTACAAACCCTGTACTGCCTCAGATTCATGGCTTTCCTAAAATACACAAAGACCCCTTGAAACCAATGTTTAGACCAATAGTGGCAGGGGCTGGGTGGCTGACTGAGCCGATTGCTGTGTTTTTGGATAAGGAACTTTGAAAAGTGCTAGAGGGCTATGAAGCTGTTCTTAGAGACACCAAAACTTTTTGGCTGATTTATATAAATTTATGACAGAGAGTGTGGATAGTGAATTTGATCTATTGGTGACCCTAGATATAGTGTCCCTGTTTACATGTATTCCCAACAGGGAAGGTCTAGAGATGGTCACAGACTGTCTGATGAAACATGGTGCGTACAATGAGATGAGAGCTGATTTTATATGCATGCTATTGGAAATTGTGTTAGAACATAACATCTTTTTGTTTGAAGGAAAATATTATTGGCAAACGTCAGGTGTAGCTATGGGTACTAGCTGTGCCAATGCATATGTGAACATAGTGATGATGGAGTGGGAAGAGATGCACATTACAATAACAGGTACATCTAATGTTAGATTTTTTAGAAGGTTTGTAGATGACCTCTTTATTTGTTGGAAGGGTGATTGTGAACTTTTGCATGACTTTGTTGATAACCTGAACAACAGCTGTAACTTCCTGAATTTTACCTATCAGATTTCAGCCACTGAGATTGGCTTCTTAGATGTAACAATTTTCAAAGAGGAGATGCAGAGTCACACCCACATATAGGATATTCTAGCAAAGAGGTAGTACGTACATGCTCAAGAGTGAGAAAGGAAACAGAAGGAAGGGGGAAGCTCTATCTTTCAGATGGTAGCAGGACCATCGGTCCGAAATCATGTGAGGCATCACAGGTTCCAGTTGTGTTATCATTTGCCCAGGGCACACAGTTGGTGAAACAAATCATCAATAGGAATTGGCATATTTTATTGACAGATGAAGAGACTGTAGGGATAGTGGGCACGAAACCTAGGTTCACATATAAGAATAGGTTGAACTTGAAGCAACATCTTTGTTACCCACAATTGAAAACACTTTCTGATGAGGTGACTGGGTACACACAAATGTGGGAAATGCAATTATTGCATGTCTGTAGATAAGTCCAGATATTTTAGGCATCCAGACACAAGACATCTGTGGCAGATAAGATGTAGTGCGGATTGTAATACCCGAAATTTAGTGTATATTGCTCATTGCACTAAATGTTTTAGATTCTATGTGGGAAAAACAAACCGTAGGCTCAGAGAGAGGATTAGGGACCATGAATACTGTGTAAGAAGAGAACAGGAATATAGTGCTTTAGCCAAACACATACTGTTAAAAGGAGAAAATCATTCTTTTATATTTCAGGTCCTTCAGGTTGTACAGCAAAGTGTGAGGATGGGGGATGTAGTCAATAAGACTGAATCGTATGAGTTAAAATGGCTCTTATGTCTAGGAGCATATCGGGGCTCCAGACTGAATGACACGGTACCCCTTAAACCAATATTGAAAGAAAGGAGGCTTAAGCGTTGATTTACTATGTGAGGGAATGACCACTTATCTTGCTTACTGTGATGCATAGATTTTATAAAAGTTAGCAATCTGATAAAGTGTTGTTTGTATGTGTCCTTTTAATTTTTAAACTGTTTTTAATTGGCACATTGTTGAATTCATTAGTATGTGAAATGGAGGGAAATATGTATATTTTGATTGGATGTTTTAAATAAGTTCAGGTATATAAGTAAGATATTAAACAATTGTTTTTATGTGTCTGAGGAAGTAACATTGTGTTATGAAAGTGCTTACGCAAAGAATAAAGTATTTGTGAACGCAACTGGATCTGTATGATACTGTTGCCTTCTTGCTGGTTTTGGGATTTGTTTGCAACTTTGTATTTGCTCATCAAACCTTGTTCTTGGGACTTGTTCTGGGACTCTTGTTGTATTATACTAAATTTTAAACTGGACCATATAAAACCAGACTAGGTTGGGGGGCTGTGCCCCCCCCACACACACACACCCTCCCTAACTATATATACTAACTCCAGGATCGCACTACAGTGGGGAAAAGGGCATAGTAGTGGCCGCATGTAGACTACTGTAAGGTAATTGAAAGGTATATGGGGAAAAGGGCATAGTAGTGGCAGCTAGTATTATACTGTAAGGTAACTGAAAGGTATATGCCCTTTTCCCCACTGTAGTGCGATCCTGGAGTTAATATATATAGTTAGGGGGTGTGGAGGTTGCAGCTCCCCCACACTGGGGGGCAAAGGGGGCATAGACCTCATCTAGTCTGGTTTTATATGATCCAGTTTACAATTTAGTATGTTGAAATTCAGTATTATAGGTTTCAGTCTTATGGGTTTCAGTCAAGTGACTTTTCATTCTTTTGAAATTTCAGTCTTATGGTTTCAGTCAAATGCGTTTCAGTCAAATGAAGGTTCTATCATATGATAGGGCTCCCTCAGGACATAACTAATCTAACCTGCATTTGGTGTTGCTGCTGGGAATGCACCGTTCTGCATGCCAAATGCGTTTCAGTCAAATGAAGGTTCTATCATATGATAGGGATCCCTCAGGACATAACTAATCTAACCTGCATTTGGTGTTGCTGCTGGGAATGCACCGTTCTGCATGCCAAATGCGTTTCAGTCAAATGAAGGTTCTATCATATGATAGGGCTCCCTCAGGACATAACTAATCTAACCTGCATTTGGTGTTGCTGCTGGGAATGCACCGTTCTGCATGCCAAATGCGTTTCAGTCAAATGAAGGTTCTATCATATGATAGGGATCCCTCAGGACATAACTAATCTAACCTGCATTTGGTGTTGCTGCTGGGAATGCACCGTTCTGCATGCCAAATGCGTTTCAGTCAAATGAAGGTTCTATCATATGATAGGGATCCCTCAGGACATAACTAATCTAACCTGCATTTGGTGTTGCTGCTGGGAATGCACCGTTCTGCATGCCAAATGCGTTTCAGTCAAATGAAGGTTCTATCATATGATAGGGATCCCTCAGGACATAACTAATCTAACCTGCATTTGGTGTTGCTGCTGGGAATGCACCGTTCTGCATGCCAAATGCGTTTCAGTCAAATGAAGGTTCTATCATATGATAGGGATCCCTCAGGACATAACTAATCTAACCTGCATTTGGTGTTGCTGCTGGGAATGCACCGTTCTGCATGCCAACTTGCATACTGTCCAATGCCATGTGTTTTTCTATGTGGTTCTGTCTCTGGGCACTAAATATATTGTTGCCTGGTTCTAATGGGTGTACAGATGTTGCCAGTGCTGCATAACTGGTTGTGTAATTAGTTGCCTGAGTAAAAAATAAACCAGGGAAAGCAAAGGACATTCATTTGAAGGAATGGTTTATGTGATTTATTAACATCAAAGTTGTATTTTCTATGATGCAAACAATGTTATCCACCAACCCACTGTCAGCACCCAGTAAATAAGCCACACTCAGTTACCAGAGTGGAGCCATGACCTGTGTAATTCAGGGAGGAGGTCACACTGAAGAAAGGTGTACAGCATGATATCCAGACCACATCCCAGGTACTCTTCTACCTGGAGTCCATTTACTGAATAACAGGCAGTTCATATAAATGACAGGAACCACATTAACAGCATGTGGCCATGACTTTCTGACCCCACAGTTATACCTGGCTTGTGCATTCCTCATTGTATTTCCAGTGATTTAAATTTATTTGTACTTGTCAGCATTTGATGAAGCTATTTCATACCCTTTATATTGTCATATGGCATATATGCTGTTCCATGGCTTACTGCAATATGTCTTAAAGGTATAAACATTATAACACATAATAAAGTAATAATAACACATAATAACAGTATCTTTTTTTTCAATGCTATTTATCTCTCTTTTCTATATAGAAGCCTGTGTCTGTGTCTAATGAATGTTCAACACTGTATATACCTATGCAAGTTATGTACATGCTGTTTCTAAATGATGTTTATGTAAGCTAATGTAAATATTTTTCTCATGTATTTACCTGTATTTTGTATCCCTTCTGATATTGTAGAAAAAGAAGTTATGTACTCACCATAATGTTCCATGTTTGTGGTCCATAATCTCACCTTCATTCTTGATGTTTGGGTTCAGAACCGAGTATCGGTTCCAACTCGGCTGCATACTAAAGCTCGAGAGCTTTCACTGTCTTGAGGCTATACCCTATTCCATGATGCCAAGCGACAGTTACCCAGATCTCGTTTGCAATACCCATTACTAAACTATCTAACCCACTATGGTACACAGTAATCCTCTACACATGTCTCATGAGGCATGAAGTGAATCAGAAAACTTACGACCAATTCCAAAAGTTTCCTGTCAATCCTCCAGGAATGGGGAAGGAGGGTGGGATGCAAGAATGAAGGCGCAATTAAGGGCAGAAAACATGGAACATTATGGTGAGTACATAACTTCCTTATGTTATGTTGTCCTATCTCACCTTCATTCTTGATGTTTGGGACAGCATCCTCAGCACCTTCTTTCTTGGGTGGCTCTAGGGACTAAAGGAAGCCCTGTTCCAGGAGGCCACATCTACTTTGTAATAAGTGATAAAGGTATGAGGGTTGATCCATGTGGCTGCAGCACAAATTGAATCTAAATTGAAAATCAGTAGAAATCGACATAGCTCTAGTCCTATGGATATCCAATTGGTGAAGCATATATTCTGCCTCGATGCCATAGTTGGGAAAATACAGGTAGTTCAATAGACTGATTTAAATTGGACTCAGAACAAACTTTGGACAGAAAGACAGGATTAGTTCTAAGAGAGACTTTGTCTTTGTAAAGATCAAATAGGGAGGATGGATAGATAGAGCTTGCATTTCTGAAACTCTCCTAGCGGAAGTAATGGCTGTTAAAAAGATTGTCTTCCAAGTTAAGAACTTTAATGGACAAGAGGCAGCTGGCTCGAAAGGGGGGAGAGTTAAAGCAGTCAGTACCAAATTAAGATCCCATGGAGGTGGTGGTTCTCTTATTGGAGGTCTTAAAAGGAATGTACTTCTCAGAAAGGCTTTGCATAATCTATGAGACATTACATTGCATACAACTCCAGACAAACGCCAGATACTTTAATAAAACAACAAAGCTTTTGGATTACAAATCCTTCATCAGTGTCAGAAGGATTTGCAATCCAAAAGCTTTGTTGTTTTATTAAAGTATCTGGCGTTTGTCTGGAGTTGTATTTATTGGATTTGTGCATTTGGCTACAGTTTCAGCTTTATCATTGTCTCAACCTTAATTTCTTGTAACATTATATTGCATCCCATGTCTTCTACGTTGTAGTTCAATATAGCAGCTAACTGAACTCGTATAGTGGCCGCAGCTGCTCCCTGATTAAAATGTTTCTGCTAAAAAATCCAGAATTGTACTTATAAGGGCTGTAAAGGGATCAATCTTATTTTTGTCACCCCAACAACAAAACCTTTTCCATTTGCAAGCATAAAGTTTCCTAGTAGTAGTTTTGTACGATGAAACAAGAATGTGATGCACTGCTGGGGACGTCTGGAAGCCTGGCTAACATGGGAAGTGGAGAAACCAAGCCGTCAGCTTGAGGGTTTGAATGGAGGGATGGAGCTTTCCTGAATGATGAGTCAGAAGATCCGGTACTGGGTTCGGGATCCAAGGCCCCTCCTGGAGATGGGGCCATAGGAAGAGGAACTATATCTGATGAGGCCAGTACGGAGCAATGAGAATTAGCCTGCAACTCAACGATTTGGCTTTCTGAAGAACTTTGGGTATTAGTGGAAACTGGGGAAATGCATAAAGAAGTCCCTGGGACCAATTGTGAACAAGTGCATCCCTGGTGACTCCCCGGAGGGGGAATTAGGACAACATAGCTGCTGCATTTGGCATTCATGGACATGGCAAAGAGGTCGCAGCAAGGCTGGCCCCACTTGCAAAAAATTTGGTTTGCAATTTCCTATTTCAGGGACTCCTCATGAGGCATAACAATTGCCCTGCTTAATTTGTCCACTATCACATTGGACTTCCCTGGAATGTGCATTGTGATCAGAAAACTTTGAGAAGATATTTCCATTGCCATACTCTTTGAACCTCTCTACAGAGGGGGTAAGATCTGGTTCCGCCTTGTTTGTTGACATACCACATGACGGACATATTGTCTGTCTGAATTGCAATTGTCACTGATGAAAGACAAGTCTGAAATGCCTGCAATGCTAGAAGCACAGCTCTCATCTCTAGGATGTTGATGTGGAAGTGGTATTCATGTTAATGCCAAGTCCCTTGGACAGTCTGTTCCAGATAATGCCCCCCCACCTATCTGGGAGGCATCCGTGGTCACTGTAGCTACAGGTTGGGGATGAAAAAATGGTCTGCCTATGGTTACCTGCATGGACTGAACCCACCATCATAGATCCTTTTTGCAGGTGTCCATAATGAGGATCTTGTGTGACATGGGCAACTCCTGCATAGACAATTGAGCAAAGAGTAGCCACTGTAACACTCTCATGTGTAGACGTGTCAGAGGGACTAATGTTATTGCAGCTGCCATTGAACCCAGTACCTTGAGAACAAACTTTGCCTGTACTTTCTTCTATATTAGCAAGATAGATATTTGATGGTGCAATGTTAGTACCCTTTCATGAGGCAGTTTTGCCACCTTGTCTCTTGTGTTTAAGTCTGCTCCTATAAAGGTAATATGTTGTGAATTTTTGGTAATGCCTAGCTCTGAAAAGAGATGAATGGTAGTGTCCCTTGCCTTGGTCAGTAGATGCTCAGTGGTGGTGGTTAGGAACCAGTCATCTAAGTATGGAAAAAAACAGAATCCTAGATGTCTCAGGTGAGTCGTGACTACTGCCATGCATTTGGTAAATACTCTGGGGGCTGTAGTGAGATCAAAGGGCAGAGCTCTGAACTGATAATGACTGTCTCCCAGCCGGAAGCATAGGTATCTCCTGGATCACCTGTTCATCTTTATGTGATAGTACACATCCTGGAGATCTGTTGAGCACATCCAATTGTCTTGTCCCAGAAAAGGGAGTATAGACTGCAGTTTTACCATCTGGAACTCTGCTTTCTTTACAGACTTGTTCAGTTTGCTGAGATCCAGAATTAGTCTCCAGTCCCCTGTTTTTTTTTTGGAACTAAAAAGAACTTCGAGTAAATTCTGGATCCGGCCTGGTCTGAGGGGACTTCTTGGATAGCTCTTTTTTCTAGCAACTTTTGGATTTCTAAGGTTGCTTGATCCCTTTGACTGGATGATATGTCTGGGATGGATCTTGATGGATTGGGTTGAAAAGAGAAAGGAATGTTGCATCCCCTGGATATGATCGGCCCTACCCATTTGTCTTAAGTGATATTCAGCCAGGCTTTTGGGTACAGTGACAATCTCCCTCGACTGCCTCCAAAGGTGGACAGGCGGGCCTCCTTTCAGGAGCACTGGAAGGGTCTGCTAGAGAACGTATCTCTGTCACCCTGATTCTGCAGACCCCCCTCTGTGACGAGGGCAGCATCTCCCATTGTTATTTCCCCCTCTGCCCCTGGGGGAAAATTCACCATGAGCATCTGGCGAAGCTCTTTGGGATTTCTGGAACTACATATTTCTGCCCTTCTGACCTTTGGGATAAGGTCTGGTAGGGAAGGAAACATGTATTCCCATGGCAGACAGAGTTTTGCCTTCTTGTTCGCACCTGGTAAGAGTCTGTTTTTCTTTTGGCCTGAACAAAGACAAGCCATCAAAAGGGGCATTGATAAAGGAAGACTTGAAGGGTTCAGCAAAATCATGGACACATCCAGGAATGTCTCCTCAGAGCTATTCCTGTTCATGCTGCCCTACCCGCTCCATTGGCTTAAGGTCGCAATCTGAGAGTTTACCTTGTTAGGGACCCCACAGCTGTAGTACCCTGGAAGGTATCTCCTAGCTCCTTGAGGAGATTCCTCTGAAGTTGAGTAAACTGGGATAAGTAATTCAGTGACCTAAGAGTAAAGGCCACTGAAGAAAACATATGCTTCCCGTATCTGTCCATGATTCGAGACTCCTTATTCGGCGGATGGACAGATGAAGAAGTTTCGGCTAATTCCTTCTTGGTGGCCACTGCCACCACCATAGCATCTACTGGGACACCTTTTGTCAGGAATTGTTTGTCATCTGGGGCTGTAATAAATTTGTTGGGTCTCCTCGGGACTGGTTCCACAGATTCTGGAGAGCCCCATGCCTTTTGACTGACTACACCAAAGAGCTGGTCGAAAGGCAAAGACACCCAAGAGTTGGAGGGTCGAGATCCAAATGTCTCCAGGTATACAGACTCATCTTCAGAAGAGGAGAGGGTCTTCCAGCCACCTCTCTGTTTCATGATCTCTAAGATGTCTGAGAAGGAGACATCCTCAGAGGGTGACCTGGGGACCCTTCTGAATCCTCTAAGTCTGCATCCAATGTGACAAACTCAGGGGAGTCTAGATGTTTCCTCTTGCAAGAACTCTTTATGAGGGACTTCCTCAGAGGGGTACTCCGGGGAGGTTTCAGAATAGAGTGGCTCACCCATTGGGGCATCCTGGGGCATTAGTTCACTATGCTTGGGCTGGAGGGATGGTGTAGAGGTTGATACTGGTCCCTTAAGGAGAAGAGTAGCTAGAACCAATGGTGCAGCAGTCTCAGGGGAAAGCACACTCCTCATCACCTCAAAGGCACCATGATCCCAGCCCGAGAGAGTTTCTGGTTCTGAGGAACCTGGAGACCTCCCCAGCACCAAGGAGGATGACTCCGAGTCCAATGTGGGCACTGAACTCACCTGCGCTAAAGCCCTGAGGGGAAGAGTCAGATCCGACAAGGGTCCAGTTCGACTCTCCTCTCCAGAACCGACAAAGGACTGTCGGCTGCCAGATCCTTTGATAGAAGACAACATCGAAGAGATCAGAGTGGAAGTCGGGACTGAGACTCCAGCTGCAGTTCTCGTATCCGACGGTTCCACCACAAGGACATCCAGGCACTGTGGCTCTGAACTCGTCCGAGTCAGAGGAGGAACAGAAGATAAGGCAGATACAGCTGTTGGCTCCACTTATGTATGGGCTGGGCTCTAAAGAATTTTTGCCAAGGCCGGTGTTCGAAGCACCATCTTGACCACCCACTCCACATCATCATCCGAGAGAGTCCTGGAAGACTGAGAGGAAAGGGAGGAAGATCTATGTCTACCAGCGACTGATTGCAGAAGGGGTGACTGTGGTACTGAATGGACCAGTTCCAAGGTCAATGACCAGCTTCTCTTTTGGCACCGAGTCGGCTTCGATAATGCTGGTGGGGCTGATGGAGATTTTGACTTCTCAGGTCCGACAAACTTTGGTTTGAAGCAACACATTTCTCAAGATTCTTAGTCGGATCTGCAAAGAAGCAGATTTTGTAGTGGATTTTCCAGAGGAGGATTTTGAATACTGATTCCCTTTGATGTCCACCTCAAATGTTCCCTTTAATAAACCTCTAACAATCATTTTATTCTTGCATTCCTACAGGAACCTGGAGCTGAAACCATGGCAGATAGAGCAGGAATCCTGCAGGTGAACAGTGCCTAAGCAGTATATACAACTTGTGTGCCCATCTGTTAGAGACATATTTTGTGTGCACGAATCACACTTCTTAAACCCAGATTGTTTAACTTCTTTAGCAGAATCTTTAGACATATTGAAAGATTTGTCCACAATAACAGCCAAGCACTATAAAGACAGTACACTAATGCAAGGTACAGTCTAAGACAGTACAGTAAGGTACAGAAAGCACAAATAACAGAAACAAAAACAAGAAGTTTTTTTTCTTTTTTTATCTATGGGGGAAAGACAGCCTGGAGGAGAGGTTTCTAATTTAAATGACAATCTCCTCTAGCCAGAGACATCTCTAAGTTGAACGATGAAACCTCAGAAAGGGATGTAGAAAGGGGAAGGAAGCCTCTAACTAAAACGGACTAAAATAAAAGGGACAAAAAACAAATCCTCTAACTTAAATGAATTTGTTCAGGACCAACTAAAGCCAAGCATAGGGTAAAGGAAGGCCTGCAACAATGACGGCCTACACAAGCAAAGCTAAAACCAGTGAAAAAAAACAACAGTAAAGATTTAAAAACTGCTCAAAGTAGACTAAACTGCCTTAAGTAGAGAAAAAACAAGATTTTTTCTCAAAAAAGGTATAGAAAACACTATGAACTAATCACATAAACCAAATACTAGCCTGAGCCAGTGAAAAGCAATCCCGAAGCAGCAAGTGGCAAATAAGAAGATCTGGGTAACTGTCTCTAGGCATCATGGGATAGGGTATAGCCTTGAGCCAGTGAATGCTCTTGAGCTTTAGTATGCGGCCAAGTTGGAACTGATACTCGGTACCGAACCCAAACATCAAGAATGAATGTAGTCAAAATAACGTTCCGATGTACTGCTGAACCAAATAAATAAAACAGAACGTTACAGTCCTCAGTGTCTTGAGACGAACGCCTCTCTGTATAGCAGCAGATTTACCAACGCGAACCCATTCAAGAACATAAAACCATGAACGTATATTCAGCGAATACCACAAAACAAGCTGAAGTTTTATTAAGCAAATGCGTGTTACATCCAAAAGTTAAGCGCTTTCACTTGCTAACTGCAAGCTTCATCAGAACAAAGAACAAAGAACCTCCCAACTTTTAAATAAACTTTTTGGCGCCAACAAATCAACAATTATTTTTCTTTTAAAGTCGTATGTCACCAACAAATGAACACTAAATGTGCGAACAGATAACTTGACATGACATACTACAAACTTGTGTATATGTATAAAACAATAAAATAAAATAAAATTAGAATAAAATGATTAATGCTTAATTAATATATAGTAGTTGGAACACATTTTTTCACATCTCCCACTCATACTGTGCTATATTATCCTAAACATGTCAGGCACTGCCTGATAATCTAAAAATCTCAAAAAGTTGTCAAATAAAATAAAAGGTTTATACCATACTCAATGTTAAGCTGTCCTAATATTGCTGGTGGGAATACAATCCCACTACATAACATAAAATAAAATGTATAATATTACTGCACATGATGTATTATCAAACATTCACAAAACTGTTTTCTAAAATGCCAATGTAGTGTATTACAAGTTCATTCCATGACTAGCAATTAAACCCTTGCTAGTCATGGAATGAACTTGTAATACACTACATTGGCATTTTAGAAAACAGTTTTGTGAATGTTTGATAATACATCATTATGTAGTGGGATTGTATTCCCACTTTAAAAGAAAAAGAATTGTTGATTTGTTGGCGCCAAAAAGTTTATTTAAAAGTTGGGAGGTTCTTTGTTGTTTGTTCTGATGAAGCTTGCAGTTAGCAAGTAAAAGAGCTTAACTTTTGGATGTAACACGCATTTGCTTAATAAAACTTCAGCTTGTTTTGTGGTATTCGCTGAATATACGTTCATGGTTTTATGTTCTTGAATGGGTTTGCGTTGGTAAATCTGCTGCTATACAGAGAGGCATTTGTCTCAAGACACTAAACATCAAGAATGAAGGTGAGATAGGACAACATAACATCTGCATTTTATAATTAGTGTTAATTGTGGAGCTTTCTTCCACCAGGCCTCTGCTGTAAAAGTATTTTATCTATCTCAGACTTTCCCAATAAACAAAGATAAAAAGACAGTAATAATACTATATTGACCAAAACAGGTTCATGAACATGTTGCATATTTAAAACTTGCACATGGTGTGACAGCTGCTTGCAGGCACAGATATCAGTATATTACAAACACACGTTAACATTCTGTCCTGAAATTATTCTTTTTCAGCTACTCTGTGGAATCTGCATGTCTAGATACGAGGAGTATCATTACCTCTTCATGTTTTTCATCTACATGCTAGTGGTTGCACTCATTTTCCTTTTCATAGTGAAACCATGCTGCTCTTTATAAGCTTGAAAATGAGCCTAGAAGTTGGAGAATTTCATTTAGAGGAATGGTTTAGGTGATTCATTAACAGTAACTGTTGTATTTTCTACAGTGCAAATAACATTATCTCCAAATCCACTGTCACCACCCAGTAAATAAGCCACACATAGTGACCACAATGGTGTCATCACCTGTGTAGTTCAGGGAGGAGGTCAAACTGAAGAAAGGTATACAGCATGATATCCAGACCACATCCCAGGTACTCTTCTACCAGGAGTCCATTTACTGAATACCACTCAGGACATATGAAGGACAACAGGTACCACATTCACAGAGCGTAGTCATGACTTACTGACTTACGGTTATACCTGGCCTGTGCATTTCCCATTGTCTTACCAGTTATTTAAATTTGTTTGTACTTGTCAGCATTTGTTGAAGCAATTTCATACCCTTTATATTGTCATATGGCATCTATGCTGTTCCAAGGTTTAGTACAATATCTCTTCAAGGTATAAACATGTAAGAGATAATAAAATAAGAATAAATCATAATAATAGTATCTTAATTCATTCTTATCTATCTCTCTTTGCTATATGGAAGCTTGTGTCAATTTCTAATGAATGTTCAACACTTTATATACACCTATGCAAGTTATGTACATGCTGTTTCTAAATAATGTTTATGTAAGTTAATGTAAATTTTTTTCTCTCATGTATCTACCTATATTTTGTATTCCTTCTGATATCATAGAACTGTATTTTATTTATATGTCAAAATTAGTGTTAAATGCGGAGCTCCCCCCTTCAGGCCTCTGCTGTCAAAGTATTTTATCCATCTCAGACTTTCCCAGTAAACAAAGCTAAATAAATTAATAAATAAACATTATTTTATTTATTTATTTAAATCTGCAGAGAAGAACCCTGATCAAACAATGACCAATTATGGACTCAGCTCAGTTAAATGTTAATATACTGGAAAGTGTAAAAGACGACAGTTTAGACTACATTTTACAAAAGTTTCAGTGATTTTCATGACTTATTTATTGACTTTGGGATAGATGTACATTGAGAAGCCCAAATATTGGTGATATTAAATTAATGTACATTAATAAGGGACTTTTAATAAGCACCAGTGGCATCAGTACATTTATGTAAGGATAGTGTGTAAGGGTGTCATTTGGGATGGTGAGAAAAGACAATAATAATACTAGATTGACCAAAACAGGTTCATGAACATGTTACATATTTAAAACGTGCACATGGTGTGACAGCTGCTTGCAGGAAGAGGTATCAATATATTACAAGCACACATGAATAATAACTCCGTGTTAAAATTCTGTCCTGAAATTATTCTTTTTCAGCTACTCTGTGGGACCTGCATGTCTACATACCAGGAGTATCATTACCTCTTCATGTTTTTCATCTACATGCTAGTGGTTATACTCATTGTCCTTCCCAGTGAAACCATGCTACTCTTTATAAGCTTGAAAATTAGCCTAGCAGTTACCAGAGCCAAGCTCTTCAAGAACCTTAGACAACTGGCATAGAATGAAGATTAGTCTGTAGGAAGTGAGGGAGATTAGTGAATGTGTATTGAAAACAGGTAATATAGTAGCTGGTTTCCACAGATCACAAAACATTTCTGTACAACTGGAGGTAGTTATAACACATGCTCAGTGTTCAGCCAAGCAGGTATGAGATGCATAATGAATCTGTGTTAAAGCTCAACAACCTCATCTCTTCTATAACTGAGAGTTTTATTTAGCATTTGGTGTAGATAAGTTATGGAAGTTCTGCTATATGAGATGGTAGGAAAGAAGTCAAACTCCTGTGAGCATTCATGACACCACTGTGTGTTCAGGATAAGACAAATCATTCATATTTAGGTAAAAGGGTCTGAAGAGGTAAACACTAGTTTTGGAGTATAACTGTTTTCATTAAGTAATGCAGAACATGGAATTTATTAGATTTGTCTCAGTTAGTTAACTAATTTACTTAGTCTGGAATACTCTTGGATCTTCCAGAGTATGCTTCATTGGAAAGAAAACTTTAACAAAGGAAGTGTCATCTAGTATTGCATTTTGAGATCTTTAAAACACATTTAGATGCAGAGGCAGTTAGTTAGACTGTACAATGGACTGTATTTTCCCTAGTTTTAAATATGTTATATTATTTTGGAGTCTTCCATAGTGCTACCTATGCCACACCCTTGCAGTAGTCTGAGGGAGATATTTTTCTTGCTGTGACAACAAGCTATTTTTTATATTTTTATGAATCAGCACTGCTTTCTAATGCTCATAATTAACTTCAGATGGGGGGGGGGGTCTGCAGGTAGCAAGATGTGATCCTTTTTATGAGGGCTCTAGATTTAATTGATGAATCTATGAGTCTTGTGTAACTGACAGATGTATCTTTAAGACAAGGTACATAATGACCCCCTAACCATACCTGACATCCAGTCTCTATTACGGGAAGCTGATTGTCCATACTATTATTCACAAGCCAAGGTATGGTCTGCATTATGACAAAAATGAGCTGTTGAACCTCCAGGTTAAACATGTTTTGGTAGTAAATTGCTCATACCATTTATAACAGCCTATACATTCAGTAGAAAATATGCAATAAATGTGTGCTAGCTTTCCTCACATAAAAGATACTACATACACAAGTAGCTATAGGTGCAACATTTTGGTACAGCACTTTACAGCCCTTTCCATTTAGTACAGAGTACTTGCAATAAAAATCATAAATTTATACGTTTTATATATTTGTATATCATACATCCACCCCTGTACATCTGTCTTTGTTTCATACCTTTACTCCAGAATATCCCACTTTGATTTATTTCACATAGCTGGTTTACCGTATTAACAAACCTGTTAAGTTCAAATTCATATTTCTTGTCACTTCATTCAAATCATGCAAACTATCAGACAAACATGGTAAAACTGCTGCTCAGAACATGTGGAAAGGTTCAGGACAATGCCAAACCTACCTGGGTTTGCTGCTGAGAATGCACCGTTCTGCATGCCAACTTGCATACTTGTCCATGCCATGGGTTGTTCTGCATTGTTTTGTCTACAGGCACTAAATATGTTCCTGCCTGATTCTGATGGGAATACAGATTCTTCTGGAGCTGCATAACTGGTTGCATGGTTGTTCCCTGGAAAAATAAATCAAGGAAGTAGCAGACTTTAATGTAATCGTGAACAAATCAACAACAACAAAAAAATTAACGCCTCCAATATTACGTTTTCATTTGAAATGACTTCATCAGATGTGGGCAGCAAGCAGAATTCAGTTGCTGAAGAGCACTTGTGTCCTGGTGGGAGACTAGTGATTAAAGGAACAACTTGCAAAGGGAAAACAATGCAGATATTCCTAGCTGGAATAGCCAACTTTAAGGGTTTACCTCTGAAATAGCTTTTCTTTTGTTACAAGAAAGAAGTTCTGCAGATGCAGCAAGGCAAGGAAGGATGGAAGAAGGAAACAAGAAGGGACAAACATTTGTAGTTTCTCAACAGCCACAGAGAAGACGACCGGTGGCAAGAAAAAAAAGTAAAAACAATGGCAGTCTGAGTAGGTATGATATGAATAGTACTGTTTAGCCACTAGGGTTTAACATTAAGGACATAAGAGCATTAATTCATTTGGGAGCTGGACATTTTTGTGAAGTAACATGTGAAAGCTTTAACTTGCCTCAAAATTTATGACTGAGACTGAAAAAAGAGAATACAGTAGCACCATGGAAATACTATTTATTTCAGAGCTTGGGACAACAACTGAAAAAAGAAAAGAAATGTGCAATTTAGTAAAGTACATGAACTTAAAAAAATATGTGACAAAAGAAATGTATGGACTGGGGGTTGGAAAATGTGGGTAACAATGAATGCTAAGGATGGAAACGTTCAACATATTTTAAATACAATGACTGTGAATGGTAAGAGAGGATGTGTTAGGTGCCAAGGCCAACCCAAAGCATGTTTTTTTCCCCTGAGGAGATGGAAATAATATACTACAAGACTGTAAGAAATGAAGGTGTGGCTAATTTGGGGAGAGGGGACATATATTAAAACAACTGTAAGTCTTTTTGTAGATAACGAAGAATTTGGATACTTCTGGTTTCACTGTCCTATTTTAGAAAAGAAAAGAGCAGATGAAGAGGAAAGCTCAGAAGAAAAACAAGCAGTAGAAATATTACTACAGAATATGTTATTAAAAGAGAAGGTGGTATGGGGGAGGGTGTACTGAAAAAAGGTTAAGCAATGAAGGGTTGTTGTTGTTGTTGTTCGTCCGTCTTTGTCGACAATGACCAAGTTCAAAACAAGGTTATTAATACAGAGGAAGAGAACAGATTTACAATTTTAGAAAGTGAAGAGGAAGAAGAAGGAGAAATGAAGACAGTGAAAAATCAATTAGGAGAAGGCAAAGGAAAAGAAATATAAGATCTGGAAGTAAAATCTCCTATTGTCTTACACAACTACCTCTATATCTCCCCCAACTGCTGTAAGTTAAAATCTGGAATTTCACCTTTTATAATTCAAAATATGTTTCTGCTCTCAGAAAGTTGTAGAATTTCATAAATATTTATACCAGGAAACCACTGTACAAAAAGATTATATATGAGAAGACATGCTGTTTTATCTTCCAAACCTGTGCTTATTATTGCAATATGGAATAGTGATTAATTACATGGCCTATGTATACCTAATTGTATGTATTTTATGTCTTGTCTTGTCATATGTACATGTGGCCCATATATATCCTTTTTAAATTATCTGTTTTATTGTATGTGGAGCTTTTGTCCCTGGGCCTCCACTGAAAATGGGTTTTACCTAGTTGGACTTTCCCGGTAAACAAATGTGAAATAAATAAATAAATAAACACTTCCAAAAAAAAGGGAAAATAATTGCATAGGAATTTTAGCAGTCAATGGGAATAGCAGTAAAAATGATATAAGAGGTTTGCTGGTGGTGCAATGCTGTAAAACAAACAAGAGAGCTGGTCAGATCTGCCAAAGCAAACTATGAGGTAAAGATAGCCTCTCTGTTAAAATATAACCATAAGGTTTTTTTAATTATGTTTATAACTGCGAGGAAAATGCTCAGTAATGTGCTGAGTTAATCATGAATGGCAACACTTACATCCAGCCTGAAACTATAGCAAAATGTCTGCCCAACAAGCCAGTTCAAACTTCTCCCCTCATCACCTCCTACCACACCCAACACAGTCATGTCCTTAACTACTACAATTATAATCCGTTTCTGCACTATTCTAGCATTTACTACATCTTATGAAGACATTTCAGTCAATTCTCCCAACCACTTCCATTGCACTCTGTCAACTACCCCTCTCAAATTCCCACCACACAGTTTCACTACTCCAACCCCAAAATGCATCCTTCCACCACACCTACCTAATTACCAAGCCTGCACCTCATCTGAATACAAATTATTCTTAAAATACTACAAGCATTTCACTGCATATATAAAAGATATCCTCCACATTCTCTCTAAACTTACTCTCAGTGGAGACGTGCACCCTAACCTTGGCCCGAATTTCTCCAACCTCTCCACAAACCCCCCCTCCAAATAGCTCCTCTATCACCCAAATCACACTTAATAAAAAGTCAACAGACCTCATCATTATGTCTCTTAACATCAGAAGCATCTGTAACAAAATCCAAGACCTCCAGGCATACATACACCTGTATTCCCTTGCCATCCTTATCCTAACCGAATCTTGGCTTAAACCTCACATCAAAAGTGAAGAAATACTCCCACCTGGATATAACATCCTCCACAAGGACAGAATATCCAGAAAAGGAGGAGTGGCACTGATGTATAAACATCACCTCAATATCCAAATTCTCACCCAGTCAGCTCCCCAGCTTGACAAGGAAGAAATCCTCTATGCTACCCTAAAATTAAATCCTAAGAAAGCAATCAACTTAACAGGCTACTACTTCCCTCCAGGCCAAAGTATACCCCCCCTTGAAAACCTATTAAACTGGGCCAATCTTTCCCTACCCCAAGAAACCATCATACTCGTTGACTTTAACATCAACTGACTATCCTGCAATAATAAACCCCCAGCACTCCACCTAGATCTCCATGGCGTCTCACAGCTTATACAACCCCAACCAGGATAAATAAAAACCCCAATAATCACACCATTCTTGATAGGGCCGTAGTCAACAAAGATCCTCATGCTTACCTGGCAGGCTCCTTAACTGACTCCCTAAGGGACCACTCCCCAACCTTCCTACTAAAACACCACATAAATAGCAGCAAACCCATTGTCCACTGACACACTCACTACAAAGCTAAATTCAACTCCAGCTCCTTCACCACCTCCCTACAAAAAATAAAATGGTCACCCCTCAAATACATCAACCTAGATGAAGCAGTCCACTACTTTAATAGCACTTTCCTCGACATCCTTAACTCCCATGCCCTCCAAAGATGCACCAAAATCCAAACTAAAAAATCCCCCTGGCTACAAAAAACCACCAAAGACCTTATGAAATCCAGGGATAAAATATGGGAACAATGGCGCACAACCAAAAACTCCTCAGATAGGCAACTATTCCTTGAACTACGTAACAAAATCAAAAAGCAAGTAAAAGCAGACAAAGCCCTTTTCTATCAGACATCCCTAAAATCCTCCCAAAACAACCCAAAGCAATTCTGGTCCACAATTAACTCTATCCTCTGCCCAGGGAAGGTAAACACCCCCCTCACCAACCACCCCTCTCTCCACCTGTAGCATAGCTGACTCTTTCAACAAACATTTTACAGAGACCATTCTCTCCCTAACTAAAAAACACTTCCCTACATCAACACCCCCCACACCCAAACCAACTCCACTCCTCCCTCCCTTCTTCCTTTCCACAGTACCCACCTCCAACATAAAAAAATGGACAAAACTTAAACCCACAAGACTAGCAGCTGACAACCTACCCACAGAATACTTAAAAATAGCAGCTGATGTTTTACAACCGCTCCATATCTGAGTCATATGTGCCAACCTTATGGAAAGTATCCCAATCATACCCCTACACAAAGACAACAGACATCTCCAACTACCGCCCCATTCCCATCCTCTCACCTCTCTCCAAGACACTCAAAAAATGTATCAACTCACAGATCTCCAATTATCTCCTAGACAATAATCTCCTCTCCTACATACAACATGGTTTCAGACCACACCATAGCACCACAACTGCTCTGCTCTCCTTGACTAACACCATTCTCCAACATAAAAACAATGGCCTTTTCTCATCTGCTGTATTTCTTGACCTATTGAAGGCTTTTGATATTGTATCACATGATCTTCTACTCTCTGCACTCTCCAACCTCTCCTTTTCCATACTTGCCCCCCCATCAATTGGTTCCACAGCTATCTACACAGCCGCTAGCAGTCAGTTGTCTGGCACAACGATCTATCCCCTCACCTCCCTGTTACTCTCGGGGTTCCCTAAGGCTCCATCCTTGGCCCCTTGCTTTTCTCCATTTTTGCCAATGACCTGCACACCGCCACCAAACATGCCTCCCTCATACAATATGCAGATGACTCCACTCTCATCTGCTCAGCTCCAACTCTAACAGAACTACAACAGATCACTCAAGCATCTTTCTCTTCTGTTGAAAGTTGGCTATTAAATGCTCAACTCCTCCTCAACCCAAATAAGACCAAACTTCTCATCTTTCAACCCTCAAAATCTACCCCGAACATCCCCCATTTCAACATACTTGCCAAAGACAACACTTCTCACCAACAGCCCACACTAAGCTACTCGGTGTACAGATTGACAACAAACTCAAATTTGACACCCACATATCACTCACAATAAAAAAGTCCACAAAAAACTGGGTGCCTTGTATAGAAACCAACAATACCTGACCAAACCAGCCAGAATCTCTACCACAACTTCCCAACTAATCTCAGTCCTACTCTATGCATCATCCATACTCACAAATCTTCGACAATCAAAGAAACTCGAAGCCTGATGCAATAAAATTGCAAAATTTGCATCAGGGGACTCCCACCGCAGTCACCACTGTGTCTCCCTTAGAAACCTAAACTGGCTTGAGCTCCCTCAACTCCTACACCTAACCCAGCTTACCTTTGCTCATAAACTTGTAAACCACCCTCTTAAAATTCCCTCACTTCATACACTTCTCCAACCTTACCAGTCCTCCAGACCCCTGCGCTCCTGCAACAAAAATCTACTCCAAGTAACCAAATACAACAACTCTGCAAGGGAAGTGCTATTCTCCTAATCCATATCCAAAATCTGGAACTCACTTCCCACTGCCATAACTACCCTCCATTCAAGCAGTCTCTTCAAAAATGCTCTTAAAGCACAACTGAAATCTCACTGGATATGTCCTTGTCCATACCCCAACTAACCCCCCTTCTCCTGTACCACTAATTAGCTGCCAGCTCTGCTATTAGCTGTCAACAGGTTATCAGTATGTTATTACTATTTTATATCCTTTTACTAGCAGATGAATTCATTACGATGTTTACTCTTTTCTCTATGTGAGAAATTAATACTACTAGGCAAATGTCTTGCACCTTATATTGTTATTACACTCTGACATATGTCATTACCTGTCAGACTGTGTCTTTGCTATAAATATGCTTTTTTCTTCCTCTGAAATGCTAGATTATACTCTTATATGATGTGAAATGTTGCTTGTCTGAATATATGGAGCCTTCCTTGTGATATTATACTCTGACATATAGGTCATTTCTCCTGTTAAACTGTGTCTTTACTATAATTATACTGTTTCTTTTTTCATCTGATATGCTAGATTGTACTTTTATATTATGTAAATCTCATATGTCTGAATACATGGAGCTTTTCTCCTCGGGCCTCCGCTGAAAATGGGCATATACCCAGTTGGACTTTCCCGGTCAACAAATGTAAAATAAATAAATAAATACCTGCAACCCATCCCCCCTACCAGTCGCTCTGAGGGAACAGGTCTTCACTGCACTCACTAAAGCCAAAAGCACAGCTTTCATGGGTTCCAACAACATTCCAGGATGCTTATTAAATTACTTAAAATAGAATCTATCAGGGCAGCCAGAAACTTTTGTTAACCACAGCTTCCAGACAGACTTTGTCCTGGAGGAATTGCAGACTGCAACAGTCATCCCTCTGCACAAGGTGGGCTTACCAACTGACCCATGGAACTACAGATCCAGGAGCTTGACCAGTCTTATATGCAAGGCCATGGACAGAATTATCATGGACCTGATCGATAACAGCATAGGAACTCTCCAAACACTGAACCAGGCCCAATTTGACTTTATCAAAGGGAGGTCTTGCCTGCGTAATCTGTTGAGTTTTATCAAGAAAGTCATCATGGCCTTGGATGATGGTAAAACAGTACACACCATTTATCTAGACCTGGCCAAAGCTTTTGTCACAATCCCTCACTCAGGGATCATAGGTAAACTTACTGAGTTAGGCATAAACCCCTGCATCATCAGATGGACAGCCAACTGGTTCACTGACAAGACACGTTGACCAGATAGGTGAAGCCATCTCCAATAAGAAACTTCTTACTAGCTGTGTCCCATGAGGCTCAATGTTGGGACCCTTCCCATTTGGTATATACTTCTCTGAACTGAAGGCCAATGTTGGGTGCCTCTCGCTCACCAAGTTCGATGACAACTGTAAGCTGGGGGCAATCAATGAATCCCCAAACGATGTGACATCATACAAACAGACCTAAAAATAACAAACAACCGGTGCCAAAACCATGGTCTGAGACTAAATGCTAAAAAATGCATAATCATACCCTTTGGTAAATCAGCTATCCCTGTATATTATAATATTGATAGTACACCCTAAAGTAGACCCAGTGGTAAGAGACCTAGAAGCACAGATAGATGGTAACAAACTTTTGCCGCTAGGTAGTTACAGTAGTGAGGAAATTCTTCTGTGTAGCTCAACTTATAAGTAAAGATAAGGCATCAAAATCAAAGGAAGTCATACTGCCATTGTACTCAGCCCACATCAGGCTCATAATCGAGTACAATGCTCCCTTCTGCATGTGCCTAACCAGCTACTTACACCAACTAGAGCAGCCCTAGAAGTTTCTAGTGCAAGACATATGTCTTATGCAGACTGACTAAAGGCCCTATCCCTGTACTCTGTCTCATATCATTTGTTGAGAGGTGACTTACGCCTGACCTAAAAGGCATTCTCTGATCCTGCACTGATGAAAATTATACGTATTCACAAGGAAAAATTATACGAGGGTTACACATTCCATGGACCTGAAGCTTATTTGTGAGTCTAACAGAACTTGCTGGAGAGACAGATTCATATCCCAGAGGCTACCTCATCTGTGGAAAGAAGTGGTAGATATGACAAAGAAAGAAAATAAAAAAGTAAGACTGATACTGTGTGATGTAGCTAATGCCTTTGATAAAGTGAACCATAAAGCAATGTCACTGATTTTAGAGATACATGGAGTAGGAGGAAAAAGTATTAATGTAATAAAGACATGTTAAGAAAAGTCATGGGTACAAGTTTGATGAATGGAAGGAAGGGAAAATAACTATTAAGAGAGTAATAAAAGAGGGATGTCCAATGTGTATGTATGTATGTATGTATGTATGTATGTATGTATGTATGTGCTTAATTGTGCTAGTAATTAATGCAGCAGTACAGACACATATATATGAATGAGGGAGGCAAGATATGAGATGAAGGGGAATGTTATATTACCAGCATATGTGACATATGCAGATGGTTTACTTCTAATAACAAAAAGCAAGAGGTGGATAAGTGTGGTTGTAATAAGAATCAAAAAGCTGTTAAAAAAAAGCTGGTCTGCAGTTTAACAAAATGAAGTAGAAGGGATTTGTTGATGCAAAACATGGAATATATATCACAAGAAAGGAAATAATGATTTTAAGAATGACATTTGGTGGTTAGGGTGATAAGATGGCACAGAGGATAGCACTGTCATTTCACAGCAAGAGGTTATTTGGCTCAATTCTTCACTGGGGTGCCTTCAGTGGAGAGTCTGCATATCCTCTCTGTGTTTGTATGGGTTTTCTCTGGGTGCTCCAGTTTTCTCCCATATTCCAAAGGCATACAGTAGGTGGACTGCATACACTAAGTTGGCTATAGGTGTGAGTGAGTGGAATGAAAGAATAACCATGGCAGGGCTAGCCACACGGCAGCCTGAACCTTGACTCTAGATGACTGTCCCCATTGAAGTGACACACTGACTTCATGTGGAAAAATGGGAAGATGGGTTGTGGATGGATGGATAGATTTGGTGAGTATGAAAGTGTAGTAAGTTAATGGAGAGAAAGAGATACTAGAACAAATAAACAATTGTTTTTATTTATCATTTCAGATAAAGAAGTATATAGTAAATACATATGCATTAGGAAAATATTATATTTAGGAGAAATGTATACCCTACTCACTCAAGTGGAAAAAGAGTTATTAGAGTTTTTTAACTTCATCTGGGACTCAAGGCTGATTTTGGAGAAGAGGGATAGTTTAGAATAAAAAAAGAAGAAGCTATTTTAATTAAAACATCCAGTGGAGCATTTAATAAGAAGTTATGTACTCACCATAACATTCCATCTGAGTAGGTAACTTCATTTGTCAGCAACCTGTGGGTATCGGATCAGACCTCGGATCTGAGCTGACAGCTTTCCAAGATAAAAGATCTGAGCTCTCAGCTCCTCCCCTTTACCCATAATACCCTGCTACCTCCCTCCAGTCCTCAGATCGAGTTTGCCAAATATGCACCCAACAAAAAAACAACCATCTAACACACTCGACAGAGGAACACTAACCTGATGCATGACAAAGGAAAACCTTCCATCATGGATAAAACCATGAAACAGGCTAGGGTGAAGGGGGGGGTTGGTTGCTGACAAATGAAGTTACCTACTCAGATGGAGCATTATGGTGAGTGTATAACTTCTTAATCTGAAGTAATTAACTTCATTTGATCAGCAACCTGTGGGACAGAGTCCCCAGCTACCAAAAACCTTGGGCGGTCCTCAAGGAAGGATATTCCAGAGCACTGCGGAGCCAAATGCTGCCCTACCTCTGGATATCAGATCCAGCTTATAATGAGAAATGAAGGTATGAGAAGAGGCCCAAGTAGCCGCTGAGCAGATGTCATCTTGAGGAACTTTTGACCAGAATGCTGCAGAAGAAGCCATAGAACGGGTAGAGTGGGCATGAACCCCTAAGGGTTCAGGCTGTCCGGAAGCTAAATAAGCGTGAATGATGCAGTGTGATATCCATCTCACTAATGTAACTTTCATAATAGGCTTTCCCAAAGATGGCTTAGCGAAAGACACGAAGAGTTGATCCGATTTTCGAGTAGCCTCTGTCCTGTGCAAGTAAAAATGCAATTGTCTGTGCACATCCAATAAGTGCAACCTGTATTCCCCTTTGTTCTGAAAGTTGGGGAAGAAAACAGGCAAGTTAATGATTTGGTTGATATTGGATTCGGAGGCCACCTTAGGCAAGAATGAAGGGTTAGTCCTGAGAGACACTCTATCCTTATGGAAGACCAGATACGGGGGTTTCATACAAAAGGCTTGAAGTTCGGATACCCTTCTGGCTGAAGTAATTGCAATCAGGAAGGCCGTTTTCCAAGATAGAAATTTTAACTCAACTGAAGCTGCAGGTTCAAAGGGTGGGCCTGTCAGTGCCTGAAGAACCAAGGTTAAGTCCCACGGGGGAACCACATTCTTGATCAGAGGTCTCAACAGTAAGGTGCCTTTCAAAAAGGTTTTGCATATCATAGGGGATGCTAAGGGACCAAGGTTATCCCCTATGTGGAAATGGGAAATGGCTGCCATTTGGACTTTGACTGTAGAAGCACTGGCTCTTTGGTAGAAAATATGGGACAGGAATTCAAGAACCATTGGAATGGGAGCAGTAAAGGGGTTTAAATCCCTATGTTTGGCCCAGATGGAAAAACGCTTCCATTTACTTCTGTAGATCTTCCTGGTAGAAGGTTTATGTGCCGCCACCAGAACAGATTTTACGGGAGACGAGATAACGGGAGTCCTAGCTATCAGTGGGACTGGATCAACCAAGCCGTGAGCTTGAGGTTGACCAGGTTTCTGAGGTTGTAAACGCAGGATGAGAGAACAGATCTGGAATGGGATCTAAGAGCCAAGGAGGAGCTACGCTGTGAGACCGCAGGTAAGGGAACCAGATCTGGCAAGGCTAGAATGGGGCTATGAGGATTATTTTGCTTCCCAACCGATGAGCTTTCTGCAGAAATGTTGTCATTATTGGAAGAGGAGGATAAGCATAAAGAAGACTGGGGGGCCAAGCATGAACAAGAGTGTCACTGGGGCTCTCCCCTGTTGGGGGAATCAGAGCGAAAAACTCGCTGCATTTTGCATTTGAAGGAGAAGCGAAAAGATCACAGCAAAGTTGACCCCATCTGAGGAAGATCTGATTTGCTACTGATGGGTTTAGAGACCACTCGTAAGGTGTGAGGATCGAGCGAATCAGCTTGTCCGCTAGAATGTTGGACCGACCCGGAATGTGCGTTGGTATCTGAAAGCGGTTGGTGGAAATCGCCCATTCCCAAACTCTCACAGCCTCTCGACAAAGAGGGTAAGATCTGGTTCCTCCCTGTTTGTTGATGCACCAGACTACTGCCATGTTGTCTGTCTGAATTGCAATAGTCCCCAGAGGAAGAAGGTCTTGAAGGGCTTGCAACGCTAGAAGCACCGCCCTCATCTCCAGGACATTGATATGCAGAATGGTCTCTAACGGGGTCCACGTGCCTTTGCCCTCCCACCCGAGGCAAGAAGCGTCCGTGGTCAGCGTGGCTTGGGGTTGAGGTATCACAAATGGTCTCCCTTCCCGCAGTTCTCGGGAATGGAGCCACCAAAAAGGGAGTTCCTGCAAACCCTGCTTAGGGGAATCGGAGAATCCAATGGGTGAAGGAGGAGAGACCATTGAACCTGAAGAGTCCATTGAAGGACTCTCATGTGTAATCGCGCCAGAGGTGAAAGGTTGATGGCTGCTGCCATGGAACCTAAGGCTTTCAGGACCAATTCTGCCGGTGGGGCTGAGGACTGTAGGTGCGCTATTACATGGAGTGACAAGTTGCGCAACCTGTCCGCTGTCAGAAAGGCTTTGGACTGGAGCGTATTTATCCTGGCCCCTATGAAATCCAGAACTTGCACAGGATGAAGAGACGACTTCTGAAAATTTATGGTAATGCCTAGATGCTGGGCCAAGGATAAGGAATAATCCCTGGCAGAGCAGAACAGATGCCTGCTGGGGGCGGTGAGGAGCCAGTCATCTAGGTACGGAAAAACCTGAATTCCCTGAAGTCTCAGGTGGGCTGCTACAACTGCCATAACCTTGATGAACACCCTGGGGGCTGTGGTGAGGCCAAACGGGAGAACCCTGAACTGAAAATGACTGGCCCCTAGCCAAAAGTGGAGAAACCTTCTGGAGCGTCTGTCCATGAGAATGTGGTAGCACGCATCCTTGAGGTCTATGGAGCACATCCAGTCTTTCTCCTGTCGAAGAGGGAGAATAGATTGCAGAGTGACCATCCAGAATTTCTCTTTGGCAATGCACAGGTTTAGAGTTGACATGTCGAGAATTGGCCTTAAGTCCCCCATCTTTTTTGGCACCAAAAAGAACCTGGAGTAAATGCCTAACCCTGATTGCTCTGGGGGGACATGCTGGATGGCCCTTTTTTCTAGCAACTTCTTTATTTCTGAAGCTGCAGCCTCCCTCTGATTGGGTGGGACATCAGGAAGGTGCTTTGTTTATGGGGGAAGATTCAGAAAGGGGATAGTGTAACCTCTGGATATTATTCGGAGCACCCAACGATCTGTCGTAATGGACTCCCATCTTCGTAGGTGCTCCAAAAACCGCCCCCTGACTGCCTCCAGAGAGGGACAGCCGGGCAAGCCCTCAGGGTTGTTCCGCGGGTTGGTCTGAGAAGGGTTTTTTGGACCCGAAGTTATTTGGCCCCCCTCTGCCTCTGGGCCGGCGTCCACCTTGTCCTCCTCTGCCTCTAAAGGACGAAGGGTCCAGAGCGGGATGGGACTGCTGGGACTTCCGGAACCACATCTTCTTTTGTCCTCTCTGGTTCCTTGAGAAGGACCTTTGAGGATTCGAGAAGCGGATCCCGACTGCAGACAGCGTCTTCCCATCTTTCTCACTCTGGAGCAGCGTGTCGTGGACGGTTTTGCCAAATAGTGTAGAACCGTCAAAGGGAGCATTCACGAAGGATGCCTTGAAGAGTTCCGCAAAGTTGTAAAGGCAAAGCCAGGCGTGGCACCGCAAGGCGACCTCTGGCCCACTGGCTCTAGCCACTCCCTCCGTGGCATGGGAGAGAAGCCGCATGGAAGTGTTAGAAATTGACTTTAGAGTGGCCATGCGAGCCGAGAAAGTCCGTTTATCCTCGGCCGCCATGGACTCTGAGGGATCTCCAGCATATTCTTTTATCAGATCCCGCTGGAGTCTAATGACATGTGCCAGATAATTCAGCGCCCTTATAGAAATGGTGGCTGAAGCAAACATCCGCTTTCCAATACAGTCCATCGTCTGAGACTCCTTATCAGGAGGATGGACCGAGGAACCTTCTTGTGCTAGTTCCTTCTTAGTGGCAGCTGCTACCACCATGGCATCTACTGGGGACCCTTTATTCTATGCTTGTTTGTCAGAGGGAGGACTAAGACTCTTGTCCGGTCTTCTAGGGATTGGCTCCACGGTGTCCGGCTCCTTCCAAGCCCTGGTAGTAATCAAGTCTACCAGGGGATCAGCCGGGGGGGACACCCAAGAGGTAGATGGGCCTGCGTCGAATGCCTCCAGAAACACAGACTCAGCCAAGGAAGGTTTTGGGGCTGACCAACCCCCTCTAATCCACAGCATTTCCATAATGTCCCCAAAGGAGACGTCTTCAGGGGGTGACCTTGGGGAACCTTCCCATTCCTCTAAGTCCGTGTCCTCCGTGAGGGACTCGGGAGAGTCCAAGTACCAACTCTTGCACTTTCATTTGTGAGGGACCTCCTCAGCGGGACTGTCTGAGGAGGCCTCACCAACGGGGTCCTGTTCCCCTACGGGAACCAACTGGAGCATCGGCGCAGGCTGTCCCTGGGGCCGGACGATGGACGACAGGCCCAAATGCGAGGGAGTGAGGGGTGGATCTGCAGCCCGGACCAGGGATCTGGAACTCCTCAACAGCACCCTCTCCACCACGTCAAAAGCTGAGGGCGAGCCACTCTCCCCTGGCTCCGAGAGTAGCCCCCTCGCCTCCGACGTGCTGACCGGAGTCGGAGCCGACGCGATCGGATCCAAAATGGTAGTGTGCTCTGACCGAAATGGAGCCGAAGACACACTGACCCCTGCGGATCCTAAGCTCGGCTCTCGGCCCCGAGAGGTCGGATCCGACATGCTCGAGGGTACGGTCGGCGTCGAAGTAGCCACCACTGTCAGCGCCGACTCCCCAGATACGAGACGGCTCAGATCCAAACACTCCGAAACCCGATACTGAATCGGAAAAGGAGCAATTGGGGTAAAGAAAGGGGCCGAGCTCCCCCCGGAGAGAAGGAGGCACGAGCACCCCCATCTGCATTTGGGCCTGCAGGAATTGATGCATCATCCGGTCCATATCAGCGTCAGACATACTTCAAGTAGACCTTGAAGAGGTCGTCGAGGCGGGCTGGGAAGGCTGCCTAGACTACCTCGAGGGAGCCTAGGACTCCTCCTCTGGCTCCGGAGAAAAGTGGGGAGAATGGAGCCGAGAGGGGGAAGAACCGGAGACCCTCCTGGGAGAGCTAACTAATTTAGCAGGTGGAGCAGAGGGGTGAGACTCCGCCCGCTGCTTGTGGCTCTTATGCTGGTCCTTCTCCCTATGCCTTTTCTCTTTGCTAGAAGAGTCCCCCTCTCCCTGGAGCACAGAGGGAGGTTGAGTCCCTGTCAGGGGAGGGGGAAATGAAGGTTGGAAAGCCACAGCCACGGCTGGTGCCGCTGACGGAGAGGAGGAAGAAGAATCTGCAGGCAAGAGTCCCACCAGGATTAACTTATTCCTCCTATCCCTCACAGCCCGGAGGTTAAAGGCTGCGCACACTTGGCAGCCCGAAGACAAGTGGGCCACCCCCAGGCAGAGAATGCACTGAGCATGGCCATCTGCTGGGGACAGCTTATGACCACACTCAGTGCATTTAGAAAAATGGCCTTAGGCCCCTCAGCCATCGCACATTGAAACGCTCCCACACACACAAGAAAGGGGAGGGAAAAAAACTAAAACTCTACACAAATTACCACAAAAAATATCCGAAAATTACAGATATAGAAAATTAAGGGCCAACTGGACTCACACACACAAAAAAACTTTAAGAAAAGAGTTTTAAAATAGTTTTCGGTACTCTCACCAATGCCAAGAGCTCATCACTTAAGCTGTCAGAAGCCGCGGCAAATGGGATCTGAGGACTGGAGGGAGGTAGCAGGGTATTAACTTGGAAAGCTGCTGGCTCGGATCTGAGGTCGGATCTGATACCTACGGGTTGCTGATCAAATTAAGTTAACTGCTTCAGATCATCTATTCATACATTTTGGATAATGGGAAAGGTAAAAGAAAGGCAAAAAGAAATCATATGTATGATGCCATATAAAAATATCAAAATATGAAAATGTATAGAAAGAAAAAACAAGGAAAGGGAAAGAAAAGAAAAAAGGGACAGGATAAAAGAAAAAAGAATACAACAATAAAATTAAATTATGGAAGTGAAAAGTAAGTAAAGTTGATGGGAAAAGGAAAGAATGATATAATATGATTTTAGAAAAAAGAAATGGTGTACCCATGGAAGGAAATTAAATAAGATAAAAGATGGCAATAACAGGCAGAAGAAAAAGTTCAATTTTCTTTATGAATCAGACGATTTGTTTTGTTGGAAAATATTTATTAGACAAGTTGTGAGTGAAAAGGAATTTGAAATAGAAAATGATGGAGGAAAGAAAATGTGATAACTGCCGTGAAGAAAGACAAGAAAACATTTTTGGATTGCAGAAATAATAAAGAATTTGGGGAAGTTTAAAAATGAATATAGATGGGAAGTATTTAACTGCAGAAATACGAATTTGATATTATATTGGAAATATGATAAAGAAATGTGATAATGATAAATACAATAATGTACTCTTTGTGACAATATGGCTGCTGTGGAAAACAAGATGTGAGGATTTCTTATAACAAGAAATTGGAAGAGAATGATGTATTAGCCAAAATAAGATAGTTGTGGAAGAGAGGATCAGGGGAGTGAGATAAATATAAAAGAAAAAAATAATGTGAGACATAATATTGTTTACTTTAGTTATTTTGTGATGATAACTTAAAAAAAAATAATTTTAAGTATGAATGTCAAAAATGAGAATGTAAATAACTGATATATGGATTTTTATATGGTAGAAAATTAATGTAAATGTTAATAAAGCAACTCCTCCTCTTCAATAAATAACATAGGATAGATATTTTATATTCACTTGAACTACCACTTAGGTGGGTAAATGGGACATCAGTTTAACATCTCATCTTCACCTTTATTGGTTTATAATTTAGTCATTCTCTTAAAATGAATGTACAGCATGTTGTTGGCTTTTAAGCAACTATAAAATGGTGGATAAAGGTAAAGAATTAGTGTTGTTGTACCCTTCCTTCATGTTTGAATAGTGCATTAAAACTTCATTTCAAGCCCATCTTTTTGTTAACTTCACATAACTTGTACAAAAACTCAAATAAAGCACCTTATTAAGTACTTCAGTCCCCACAGGTATCAAAGCATATTTTGAGAGGCTTAGAAAAAAATTAAGCTTACCTGTATCTGTCATTACTGTAGAAGTTGTATCTCTTTTCATTTCTTTGTCCTCAATGGTCCAATCCATGCTTTCTGCTTCCTGACACCTGTGTGCAATGATCCATTCCAACCTTTCTTCTTCTGGAGACCTTTCTTCATTGGTCCACGCCATCCTTTCTTCTTCCAGACTCCTGTCTGCACTGGTCCAATCCATGCTTTCTACTTCCAGCCTCCTGTCTGCACTGGTCAAATGCATGCTTTCTACTTTCTGACACAAGTTTGCAATGATGCATTCCCACATTTCTTCTTCAGGAGACTTTTCTGCACTGGTGAACTCCATCCTTTCTTTTTCCAGACTCCTGTCTGCACTGGTCCATTCCATGCTTTCTGCTTCCTGGCACCTGTGTGCAATGATCCATTCCAACCTTTCTTCTTCTGGAGACCTTTCTTCTTTGGTCCACACCATCCTTTCTTCTTCCAGACTCCTGTCTGCACTGGTCCAGTCCATGCTTTCTACTTCCAGCCTCCTGTCTGCACTGGTCCAATCCATGCTTTCTGCTTCCTGACACCTGTGTGCAGTGATCCATTCCAACCTTTCTTCTTCCGAAGACCTTTCTTCACTGGTCCACACCATCCTTTTTTCTTCCAGACTGCTGTATGCACTGGCCCAAGCCATGCTTTCTTGTTCCAAACTCCTGTCTGCACTGGTCAAATGCATGCTTTCTATTTTCTGACACAAGTCTGCAATGATGCATTCCCACATTTCTTCTTCTTCAGGAGACTTTTCTGCACTGGTGCACTCCAGCCTTTCTTTTTCCAGATTCCTGTCTGCACTGGTCCAATCCATGCTTTCTACTTCCTGACACCTGTGTGTAGTGATCCATTCCAACCTTTCTTCCTCCAGACATCTATCCTTATGGGTCCATTCCTTGCTTTCTTCTTTATCCTTCTTCTGCATCTGAGCTATAACTATCCCTCTGCCCAGTTGTGATGGGACATTAGATGCTGTGAATGAGGTATTACCAGCCGTGCCACAGTAGCCTAGGAAAAAGTATCCAGGGGAAGTAGAGAACATTAATTTGGAGAAAATGGTTTTAGCTAGACATTAAAATTAGAATTAGCACTAACATTTGTATTTTCTACAATAAAAGCAATAGTATAAACCAACTCAATGTCACCGCTCAGTAAATAAGCCACATTTGATTACCAGTGTATGGTTATAAATAATAAGGGAAGGAGCCAAGTTGAAACAAAGTGTACTGCATTTCCAACACTTACCCTTATGCCAAGTTTTTATATTTTGATTGTTATCCAGGTAAGTGAACTGGTCCAAGGACCTTTTCAGTCACAGTCTGGGCTATTCAGGCAAGACAATTAAAATAGTGATGCACACATTAACACATATCTTATGACAATAATATGTGTTAGTGCACAGAACACATATTATTTCACAAGATATCATCAACTTCATACAGTTACTGAATAAGATACAACAAATAATGTCAATTATTAATCATCAATAACAAATCTAGTAACTAAACAGCAGGAACACTAGCAAAGCAGCAGTATACATACAGAGAAATGTAGCATCATGTACATATATCAATACAAACACACACACACACACACGCATATATATATATATATATATATATACATATATATATATATATATATATATACATATACATATATATATATATATATATATATATATATATATATATATGGTACCCCTTCAGAAAGTCGAACGGCCACAATCTCGAAAGTCATATGGTCGAGACCATATGCTCGAAATTGTGGAAGCTCGACTCTGTGAATGGGGAAAGGCATACAGCACAGAATGGGATATTTCCCTTTCTGCGCTGTATTGCAATCTCGGAGTTGGAATACATACGTAGCGGAGGTGTGGGGGGGTGCAGGGGGGGCTTGCCCCCCTGCAGAAACACTTTGTTGTGTTACATTCTTCTGTTTTTCAGCTCCATTTCATGAAGTTGAGCTTCAGAAATTTGACCATATGGCTTCAGCCATATGCATTTCGAGTTTCTGAACGCTCGACTTTGTGAAGGGGAACCATATATGTATATATATATATATATATATATATATATATATATATATATATATATACATATATATATACACATACATACACACACGTGCACTTGCACATGCATTTTATATATATATATATATATATATGTATATATATTTTATATATATATATATATATATATCTCCATCCTCACCCCTTTTCCCATTTTGCACATGAGGTTGGGGTGTCACTTCCGCAGTGACAATCATCTCGAGCCAAGGTTTACATTGCCGGTTGGCTAGCCCTGCCACGGGTGTGCGCACACACACACACACACATATATATATATATATATATATATATATATATATATATGCGGTGGTGGTGCTGTGGTAGCGTTGTCACCTCACAGTAAGACGTTGTCCTGTTCGATTCTCAGCTAAAGCATCTTCTGTGTGGAGACATGCGTGAATGTGCGTCAGGCCTGGCAAGTCGATACGTAAAAATCTACTGCCAATCATTAGCGGACCGGAGTTCTGCTGTGGCGACCCCTAACCGGGAAAAGCCAAAAGATACAACATATATATATATAAATATATATATATATATATATATATATATATATATACATATATATATATATATATATACACGTGTATAAAAAAAAATATATATATATATATATATATATATATATATATATGAGACTAATTCAGTTGATCAAATGTTTGAGGAACAAAATATCAAGCTCATAACAGCAAACATGCACAATATTGAGCAAATGCCAGCAGAAGAAAATGCTGGCATTTGTAAGTGGGAGATCACACAACAGCAGGGATAGAGACATGCATTTTCATCACTGTTGTGCAGTCTTGGAGTTGGTATATATAATTAGCATGGGTGTATTGGGGGCTTGCCTCCCTGCATAAAACATTTTTGTTTTGTTGTTGGTGTTTGGGTTTTGACATTCTGAATGCTCGCTGTTGTGGGTTTCAATATCATACACTTTCAGTGATGAGGCCTTGATGTCTTGATATTTGAAGTGAAGTAGTACTACATCTGTATGCATAGTGAAGAGGTCAGTCACCAGACTCACAAGGTGTTAGGGGGTTGCTATCAGCAAATGTCAATTGTCAGTGCATTAAAAAATTATGGTAGTGGAATAAGCAAAAACCTTCTATTAACAATCAGTACCCTTACTTTGTGTTTTTTTTAAAATACATATTTACTTATTTACAGATGTATTGTTTTAAGACATTTATACCTACCAACTTCACATTAAGAGAAGCAGGTGTGACTGAGACCTAGAAAAAGCAGAGAAGAAAGACTGACAGTGCATAAGCGAGAAAAGCTGCAGTAATAGTCTGTTGCAGCATTTATTTATTTATTTACTGTGTATGTTTACCGGGAAAGTCCACTGGGCCTAAAAGAGCCCATTTTCAGTGGAGACGTGGGGAGAAAAACTCCAACAAGAAAATAGATACAGAAACTATTAAACATTAATTAGTACAAAAGTAGATACAGTGTTACACATAGTGATTACAGTAATATATACAGAATATATACATAAAAGCAGGAATTGTGTTGGTTGCCAGATTAATTCAATTAGAGAGGTATAAACAGAGATATGTTAATCAGCATTATTGTACCAGTATCAGGTTTAACCAGATGAGCTTTAAGAATCTTTTGGAGTAGTATAATATTCATTTTCCTAATATCTTGAGGAAATATCATTCCAGTGTGTTGGTGCTGTTTTAGCAAAGGCCCTTTGTGTGGTAGGGAGTTCAAAAGGAGGTCTCGGTAACAAAGTTCTGCCATTATTGGGTAAAGAAATATGGCTGGTCTTTTTGAAGCCATATACCTTGTAATATTAGGCAACATGTATTAGTGCATTTTTGTAGGTTAGTGTGTTTAGTAAACACTCATGCTCTTGCCTGTACTGGTAGCCATTTACATTTTTCTGCAGTACAACACTGGTGTTCCCTTCGGTTGGCCAGATGCACAGACTGGAGTATTATATCTTTCATAGTTAGAATTAGTGTAGACATCTGTGTGGATAGCAGGGAAAGTTCAAACTACAGTCTTGGTAGAAGTGCATCAGTAGTGATAACACACGTAGCTAAAGCAGTGATAAGAATGGATATCGTGTAAGTGTTAAGCTGAAGAAGAACTTAGTTCACATTTGATTCAATGCGAGTATTAAAGGTTGAGTTTTAGGCCAGTATTCATAGTTCTGGGGCTTCACATTTTCATAGCGGTAATCCACAAAGGGAGGTGCTATGTGGATATTCAAACTCCGGACTTTCAATAGGAACACTGAAATGCACAGGACTTTTTATAAACACCCCCCCCTTATTGCAAAAGCATAACATGCTTATCACCTAAGAGATAGGGGGACAGCTAAATACCCTGTTAAGGGGCTTTAGATGTTTGTGCAAGCGTACGATTCATAGAGAGGAATCTATAATGAGATAATTAGCATACTAAGCATGCACATAGCCTTGAACTTATGCCAGTAAGCAACAGTTTACCAGGAGAATATGGAGATGTGAGGGAGAGATTGCCTTGGGAAATGTTTCATTTTGGTGCTTGTGCAAACTTCAACGAAGTACTAAAGGGGTTGCTTAGGTAAATATTTTATTTTTGTGCTTGTGCATACTTGCACATACTACTGAAAGGGTCACTTAAGGAAATGTTTCATTTTGGTGCTTGTGCATACATATGCCTGAAGGGGTTGCTTGGGGAAATTATTAATTTGTGTGTTAGGGAAGTGCTTGTGCTTACATGGTCAGTTTGTTGTACTGATGTCTGCACAAAATAATTTATTTTGTATCATTTTAGTGCTTGTGCACACTTAAGCCAAACTAAAGAATGGGTTGCTAGGGAAGTGCTTGTGCATACTTGGACAAACTATTGAAAGGGATGGCCGGGGGCAAGTTCATGGACTGCAACTCCAATATCAAAGGCAAAGCATTGCTTTTAATATTGGATTTGCGTATCGTGGATTATGAATTACACAACCACCTCACTAGCATACATCGCTTTCCAACATTTTACATTTGAATTCATTATTTTTAAGGCCTTTTTCAATAGTGTAAATGGCATGTATGGATCTCACTTTTTCTGTAGTCATTCATAAGCATTAGTGATACTCCTATTGCATTTGAGCATGTGACTATGAATACCAGCCACAGAATTTTTGAGATGTAATAACTGGTAAGTGTGTACCATTGGTGTCTATGATTGTGATACTTCTTACCTTATGCAGGTGTTGAGAGGGACTGAAAAGAATAATATTTGTTTTTTTTTTCTTAAGGATAAGTTTAGGGGTAACAAGCCAGTTCCATATTTGAGAGAAGTCTTTCTGAAACTCTTTGGTTATTATTTGTATAGATTTACCACTCTTGAAAATAACTAAGCCACCTACATACAATACACAGCTATCTGTGGGAGATAACATTGCAGGTCATTATGAATACGAATAAAAATGCGCCTTACACAGATCTTTGAGGAACACCCATATCCATCCACAAAGTTTCTGACTGAATTATATTGCTCACTATTCTAACTGTGTATTCAGTAAGATAAATTTTAAACCACAGTTACCTCATGGGTGAAACTAATAGCAGTTAATATGCTGAGTAGCATTTTATGATCTGCTATTTCAAAGGTCCACTTTATATCTAGGAAAATATTGCTGCTTAATAGAGCATTATCCATATCATTACATGTTTGATTTGTTCAATAACAAATAGCTTGAAATCATGTCAGCAATTTGTAAGTATGGAGTATTTAGAAATGTATTTCCTTATTTAATTGTCAATAAGTTTCTCCATATTTTTTGAAAGCAAGAACAAATTTGTAATGAGCCTGTATTCTACACATAAACTGACTACCTAGCAGGGACGTCAGGAGGCATACGCACTGTACTGATTTCAGTACAAGTTCTTTAGAAGATGGGGTAGCTGGGGTAGCTTTTTTAATTAATGAAAATTTCCGATTGGCCCCCTTTATTCCCAGTTATTTCCTGGGCTTTTTAAAAAAATTTTCCATGGCAATTTACACTGATGTCATTACATATGCGATGGCATCAGCATCATGAACAGCCTGTCGGAATTCGGCTTGAGGGGTGTGTGACTGCTGAATCACTGGCTTGTGTTTATGTTTGGGTAGCAGCAACGTGTGTCTCGGACGTCAGGTGCAGCAGCTATCCTAAAGGTAAGTGCAGAGCAGCAGAGACTATGGGTGTCATCTAGTTTTATGTATAGTGTTGTCAGGTTTTATTTTTCTATATTAGTGTTGACATTGATATCTGGTTGCTTTCACTTGCCTTTAAAGCATATTTATTGTTGCCAGCTGTATTTACTCTTATTGTGCTTCCAGTTGTTTAGCAATGCTAACGTAATGCCTGATCGCGGCAGTTGTTATCTTTTGTTCGAGCATTAAATTTGTATGCATTTCGGTATTTTTAGATGTCAGAAACTGATTGGTCAATTCTGCCTTAAATCCAGTGACAGAACTGTTTTAGTGCTTTACTTTTGGAGGGATTTGCTCTGTCTATGGGTATTCAGGCTTAATGGCCCCTATGCAGATGCCATGTGACTTTATTGAAGGGCTGCATTCATGGTTTAGTACATACAGTCTACAAATATGATGGCTTCTGGACTGGTGGTTAAGTTTTCATGTTACAAAGGTTTCAATATTTACTATACTGTCATGATAGGTTTATTATGCCCGGATATGCTTTTGAGTGTTTAACGTTTTGCAGTATTCTAGAGCTATGATTACCAATCAATTGTTTTAGCAGTGTGTGATTGGTCAGATTTATGTATTTTAAGCTGTGATTGGGTGCAGTTTTTACAATTATAAATGTAGCCGCATAAGTTACAGTTTGTGAATATATTTTTTGTTATTATATGACTTGCAGTAATTAGTTGCTTAGATCAACTTTCAGCTTAGGAGCTTATGTACAAGCTGTTTGATATTTTGGTTCTACTTCTACACGTTGTAGGCTAGGTTTTTAATTATGGCATTTTATTATTTATTGTGAGTTTTTATCCAATACGTAATTTTTGTAGTAGATTTTAACCAATCAGCTATCTTTGATTATGATCTGTTGCTTTGATGTTACTATTGTAAACAGACAGCCTTGAGTGAGTTCACTTGCATGAGTTTTTGATCTTTTTACATATGAAGGGCTCTATAAGTTCTCAACATATGGATCGATTTTACTTTTCTAAAATATAAGGCCATTTAGACATTTAATGGCTAGGTTCACCTAAATTGGATAAGAGATTTAATGGTGATTTTAATGGACAGACTGCAGGAGGGCACCAGGCTCACTTACTACTGTGTGTGTGACTGTAAATATTTGAATTGAAGTGTGTATGAGTATTTGATTTGCAGGGTCTGCTTGTACTGTGTGCGACTATTTGATTTGCAGGTCCGTTCTGCTTTTTAGTTTAATTTACCGCGCATCTGAATTATCAGTTCCATTCAGTGGTTCACTACTTGACTCAGGGGAGAGGGTGTGTGTGCGTGCAAATATTTGATTTACAGGTCTGTTCTGATTTACTACTTAAACTCTGCATTTTATTCAATTACTGCAGTCTGCTTTATTACTTAAACTCTGCATGTGAATTATTCAGTTATTTGAGTACAGCAGGGCACCAGGTCCACTTATGACTGTGTGTAAGTATTTAATTTGCAGGTTCTGAAGTGTCTGAGTATTTGATTTGCAGCCGGTTCTGCTTTAAATTTGTACTGTGTGTGCGACTATTTGATTTGCAAGTCCATTCTGCTTTACAATTTCATTACCACATTTAAATTATCAGGTCCGTTCACTACTTGACCTGGGGGGGTGCGACTATTTGATTTGCAGGGCCATTCTGCTTTACTACTTAAACAGCACAAATGTAATCTTTATCCACCACTGGCCATATGCCGAGATATATTTCTTTGAATGTGGGTTTCAATGAATGTGAGTTTCAAGGGCAGAGACGTTTTAATGCTAAGTCTTGTTTCATTGTGAGACTGCATTGCTTTGTTTAGCAGATATGTATTGGTGTTTGTGCTGTAAAATGCAAAATAAAACTTTTCTGGCAAATCATTTAAGAATGAAGTCATTAAATAATAACAGACTTTAAGTTTCAGATGTCATAACCTTCAGAAAAATGCATGCTAAAGCAAGACCTGTTATTCTATCAACTGTCTTAAGTTTATACAAAATCAATTTTTAGTACTGTTTGTATGTTCCCCCAATATATTTGACCTTGTCCAGATTTCCTGCATTAAGAGGTTGAGAGGTATGTGCAAATAAATTGCTTTATAGAATTAGGAATATCCAAACCTCTCAACTGTCCCCAATTTTGCCTCAAAATGTTGCTCTCCCCCTAATAATCCTTCAGCAAAAATAGCAATTTGGGGAGAAAACGTGGAGGGTTTACAATTATAAATAACTGTAATGATCAGAGTTATACATTACTTTTATTTCAGAAATGCATGTAGATTCTCTAATTTTGTCAGCTGCTGAAGTTAACAGTGCTAATATTAAAAAGGTGTCCCTTCTTTGATAGGTTCTCAGCTGTATTGTGCGGAAATTTTATATTTTTGCATCACATTTTTGGTCCGTTTTTCATAAAATTGTGGTTTTCTGGCAAATTAGTGGCAAATCATTAAGGACTGAAGTTAGAAAATAATGGCAGACATTTGAGTTTCAGATTTCATACCTTTCAGAAAATTCATACTAATGCAAGACCTGCTACTATTCTATTATCTTTCTAAGTTTATAAGAGTAATATTTAAAAAAATGTCCCTATTTTTGGGCCTTTGCCTCAGTTTTATTTATGGGTTTGTTGCTCTAAGAGGTTGAGAGGTATTGTGTGTGTGTGTGTGTGTGTGTGTGTGTGTGTGTGTGTGTGTGTGTGTGTGTGTGTGTGTGTAAGAGGTAGGTAGCATACCTCTCAACTGTCCAAATTTTGCAGAATGTCCAGATTTTTGCCCCATATGTTTTGTCGGTTTCTCATAAATTTTGTGATTTTTCTAGAAAGTCATTGAAGGCTGAAGTTACTAAATAATGACAGACATTTGAGTTTTAGACTTCATGTCCTTTAGAAAAATTCATACTAGCACAAATCCTGTTATTCTAGCAACTTTCTAAGTTCACGAGAGCATTATTTAATATCTGTCACTGTTTATTTTAGGCTTTGTCCATATTTCTTGCACTAAGAGGTAGGTAGGGTTGTGTGTGTGAGTGAAACACCCTAGTTAAGGGTAGCAGGTGGTTAGTAATTTATTCAACCTCAAAACCTGTACCTTAGTTACAGAAAACAAAAACATGAATCCTCTACCCCAACTACCATGCTGCATTTTTCAAAGAACTGACTTTCAGGTTAATTTTCAACGAACCAAGTTTGAGTGAATCTATATTATATTACTGAAGAGGCATTACAGCAAATGCCTCTTCATCGACATTAAAAGAGCGAACCATGAATTATGAGAATGGCCGTAACTTGGCTGGAGGGGGGGGGGTAGCAGTTTGAGAGCTATGAGTACAAACTTGAAAATCCTAGCCTCACCCCTGCTACCTAGTTGTAATATTTTCAATGAAAAGTGCATAAATGTGGCTTGTAGTTGCTTTCATCTTTGCCTAGAAGTTCATTCACAAGGGTTTTTGTGATTTATTTAAAACAGAATAGTGTAGATACCTATGAAGTGGAGTGGTTCATTGGGGAGGTGGTGCATTTGTAAACATTAGTGGGTGGCTAGTGGATGTTTTTTTCATTATTTTTTTATACTTTCTATTAGGTCTGCATTCACTGTGTCTGCAGTGAGAAGTTTGGGAAAGACTTTGTTGGTACCTATGTTTTTAATTACATGCCAAAATTATTTGGGTTGGTCTAGGAATTTTATCTGCATCTTTTTCAAGTAAACTGATCTGTGAACATTAATACTGATTCTGAGTTCTGTGAGTAATTTAAGATAATTATAATATTTCAGGGTACTGTTTTCAGAACCACAGCTTACTGGGTGCCCTGTGCAGTTCTTTGATCACTTATCCCCCAAATTCACTCAAGGCATTTGAGAAGCAAAAAAAAGCTCTTTTCATCTAAATTTGTAGCTAACAGTTATCATCACATATTAGTGCTTTGTAGAGAAGTCCATCACCTTCCTTAAATAATGCACATTCCAAAATTTAATAAATTTTAGCTTCACCAGTTAGCTAACTTCCTTAGATGTAGAACAGTCCTAGATCTATAAAAGTGAGCATTCTGTTTTCAACAGGTACCTTAGCAGAGGAAGCAATATTTTGCACTTCCTTTGGAGGACCATTAAAATTCAGTTAACTTGAGGTTCTATTGTAAATGCCTTATACAGTTCAGTAATAATCTACAATGCTAGCTGGGATCTCAGCATTTTAGTGGTCTGAGAAAAAATTATAAATATATATATATATATATATATATATAGATAGATAGATAGATACAGATATAGATACACGTGTGTATATATATATATATATATATATATATATATATATATATATATATATATATATATAGATAGATAGATATTTGTGGCACTGAGATGTTTAAAATATATTTCATGGTAGTGGTATGACATTTCTCCTGAGTCAACACTGGTTCTAAGTTATTCAGGAGAGACTTCAACATGTACTAGGTTGCTATAATGCTCAATGAGGACAGTGAATGTCACAAATGCAATTCTTATTCATTTGGTTGAAAAGTAGGTAGAGAAACACAGTGATTATTACGGGTCTATATTACTAGAACGAATGCTTAAATTGTTCGAATCTGTAAAGGTCGACCTTTACAGATCGAACACTTAAAAGTTCGAAATAGTAAAAAAGTATATTAAAAAAAATGTAGAAAGGGTTTAGGCAGGGGGCAAGCCCCCCTGCACCCCCCACACCCCCCCGCTACTTAAATATACCAACTACGAAATGGTACTTCAGTGAACTACAGTGCGGAAATGGGAAATTTAGCGTGATCTTGGAGTTGGTATATTAAAGTAGGGGGTGGGGGGGGTGCAGGGAGGCTTGACCCCCTGCGTAAACCCTTTAGTTTTTTTTTTCTATTGTGTATTTTTCTTTTTAATTTTTGTAAAATTTTGATCGCTTAACTGTTCAATCTCTAAAGGTAGACCTTTAGAGATTCAAAGATTTAAGCGGTCGAGCATCTAATATAGACCCGATTATTACTTGTTCCTGAAAGTACAATTGGGGGTTGAATGTGCTAGGAATGGTGCTGAACATCAAGTACAAAACTTTGCAGTTGGGGAGGACTTGGTATAATGGTTGAGGTCCTTACCTCACAGATTCAAGGTACAGGGTTTGATTGACCTATTTTTGATGGCTAGGCTAGTAATAGTCTGCAGAATGATAGGTTCTGTAGGTACTGTAAATGCTATGCTATCTGTAGTCAGAACTCAGAATACTTCCTTTTGTGAATTTTAAGTGAGACCGAGTGTATAGGATTAGAATTCTTTTTGTCAGTATGAATGTATGTCACTCAGAATGACATTGGTGTGGTTATTGAGGAAAGTAGCAATAACATCTATTGGACAGATAATCATTTTAATCCTTTTATGTAGTACATAAATGATATTGCTAATGTGAACTTCCCCTCCATACGACATTGACAGATGGACAAAAAGTCCATCAGTTCATCAGTGGTAAATTTAAATATTCTCTGAAACCTGAATTTGCATTGAACCATCTGATCAGGAACATAGTTTGCTTATGTATTGTCAGCCTTCTTTGTTAATTGCATTAGTATATTTCTTACAAGATACTTCACTATGCTATTTTTTTTTGTTTTCCATACTCAGAAGACATTACAAACATAAGTAACAATGCATACTTTATTTTCAGTACTGTATTTTATGAACCCTTTTGTTTTAAAGGCAACTTTTGTAGCAGAGTATGTAAAGTTTTCACTTTTTGTTTAGTTACATTTCCCACATACATCAGACACGGACTGTTAGAGGCATTGCATCAAACTGCTGGTATACACAAGAAACATTATTAACTACTTCAAACATGTTAGACATCAGCCCATATTTAACAAAGCTTTGGAAAGTGCCTTGAAAGCTGTCTGTCTGACTGTTCTGTTATATCCTTAGTAGGATATAAGCAATATAGCTACAGCTACGACAGCAGTGATCCATATGAACAGCATCAACATTAATCTTATCAGTATTTGTCGTTACTACCAGGGCAGCCACGGTGGTGCAACTGTTAACATTGCTGCCTCACAGCAAGAGGTTCTCCGGTTCGATCCTCAGCTGGGGTGCCTTCTGTGCGGAGTCTACATGTCCTCCCTGTGGTCATGTGGGTTTCTTCCGGGTGCTCCAGTTTCCTCCCACATCCCAAAGACATGCTGTAGGTGGATTGGACACTCTAAACTGGCGTGAGTGTGTGCATGTGTGTGCCTTCTGTGGAAGGTTGGGTGCCGGGCTGGCATCTCGACACCATAAAACCCCACTGCAAATCATGACAGGACAAGGTGATCCACTGTCGCGACCCCTAACCAGGAAAAGCCGAAAGAAGAAGACCACGACTGCACCATGCTGCATCTCTTCCTACTCATTGATCCATTCTATGTTTTCATTTTTACATTTCTGCGTGAAAGCCCTATGTTTGTTGGAGCCTGATTGTGATGGGATGTTAAATTTTTAAACTGATGCATAAGGTCTACATTTCTTCATGTTTGACTGTGATAGGACATTAGATTTTGTAGGTGATGCATTACAAGTTGCGTCACTTTCAGCTAGGAAAAGAAACCAGGGAAGCAGAGGACATTCATTCAAAAAAAAAATGGTTCGAGTGATTCGTTAATGTTAGTACTAACACTGAGTTTTGTGTTTTCTTCAGTAAGAGCTAGAATGTACATCAACTCAGTCTAACCACTTAAATAAGCTTTGTTTGATTGCAGAAGTACTACTGGGAGTAATAATGGGGTGATGTAAAGCCGAAGCAGAGTATATTGTATGACACCAAAAGTCATATCCCACTTACACTTCTGTCAGGTTTCTGAATACAGAATGCCTGGGAATATTGGACAAGAGTGGCTGAAACAGGTTACGGGCATTAAATAGTACCCTCATTAATATCTTCTTTATGCATTGATTATTGTTGGTCATGTGAGTAATATTTGTTGGTAAAAGTATCATTATTTAGTAAGATTATTTTTAAACCTGTTTGATTGTCACATGGCATGTGTTTAGTACATAATTTTGTTCTGTACCTCTTGAGAGGAAAGGCAAAATAAAGTTAGCGTTAATGCACAGAATGTTACAAAAGGGAATCTTTTCCATTGAATCTTACAAGACTTTCCCTGCGATTTTCACAACATATTTGATAATGTTAGGACATTCAAACATACACATGACCTGAGAGTTAGAGAAAATAAAGTACAGCAGATTGACAGGGAGTTCTGTTATTTAGCAAAGGTTTCAATACATTTACTGAGGATGGTATGTGAATGTTTCCTTCAGGAGGGTGAGAAATAAGTTTATTAATGCTAAGTATAAGAACACTGACTCAGGAGAGTCTCTCCATCCATCCACAACACTTTCTTCTGATTTTTGAACATGGGATCAAGTGTGTTACTTCAACAGTGACGATCATCTAAAACCAATATTTATGCCACCATGTTGACATCCCTGCAGCGGTTCTTTTGTACCATGCACACACACACACACACACACACACACACACACACACACACACACACACACACACACACACACACACACACACACACACACACACGTACTCACACCTTCAGGCAATTTAGCATGTCCAATCTACCTACTGCATGTCTTTGGAATGTGGGAGGAAACCAGAGTGTTACATTTTTTAAAATGTGCATGTGCACGTGACAGATATTAACAAGAAGTGCTGTCAGTATGGTATTGTCTATGAGTATATATCCTTCTTTTAAAATCATTACCGTAGTGCATCTTTCTTCATATATTCTGTGAAGCTTGCCTTGCTGATCACATAACTATGATTATTCCTTAATTTCTACACACATTATGAGGGTAGCAGTCACACAGAGGACTGAATGAAGGTAGGTCTGTGGGAAGGGAGTGAGAACGGAGCACCTTACTTGTGGGAGGAAGCAATACAGTTGCTGCTTTCCAAGTATCAGCATAAATTGTTCTTCAAATAGACATATGCATGATTCATGCTAAAGGTTCATCCAGGCAGGTGTAATACGGAAAAGGAATTTGGGGTACAGACCATCAACCTCAGTCCTTGAGTTTTCCCTGCTTATGAAAGTCTTCCTTAATGAGAAGGTGGGGGAAAACAAATCTATATGAGCTATTAATGATATTATGATGTGTTCCAGAAAAACAGAAGTCCTTCACTTTCATGGAAAAGTAGTTTGCTTAGTTTTCAGATGAGGAGAGCTTTGAGAATTTTCCTTAGATAATGTACAGCCTGAGATTTATTAAATTTGGCTCTGATAGATAATTTCTTTACTTACAGACTGCTCCTGGGACTTCTAGAGTTTCATTTCTGTCTTCTACAGATATTATAACACGGGAAGCAAGATTTTACACTACCTTATGAGTCATTTAACTTTTAGACAGTTTTAGCAATGGATAGATTGCTTTACATTGGCCAGTCCCTGTCTCCTTCTTTAAATGTATTACATAATTCAAGAAGTTGTACAGAGAGAACTCTGCATCTCTGTACCAAAGAGGATACTCATATAAACAAGCTCTACAATCAAAGGGAAAATGTGCCACATACTTACATGTGTTTTCATACTCCACACCTGAAGAGGGCACTCAAACAACCAAGCAAAGAACTTACGCTATCATCAGAAAACACAGAGTTAATTATGAACTGAAAATGGCCACTGACACTAAAAGCGAATCATAAATTATTCCTTAACTCCATCAGAAAGCTAAGAAACAACACCAGTCCTTGATCAGAATTGGTACAGAGTGATACCACCAAGTCTAACCCCAAACTTCACCACACCACCATCATAAGTTGTATGTATGTATGTATTTATATTTATTTATGTTATTTTATTTTACATTTGTCGAGAGAGGATGTCCAACTGGGCACAAAGGCCTGTGAAGGAAAGCTCCAAAATACAAAAATATCAATAATTCAATTCAAATACATTTCTATGCTAACATTTAGATGCACAATCAGTACAATATTAAGCATTTCATTTTAACATTTAATACATGTAAAGGTAAAAAATCAGAAACAATTATGACACTCCATTAGAAATAGATTTTTGAAAAAGTATCAGTCCTGGCAAATGGTGGGTAATTGATCATACAGCTGGAACTTCTTAAAGCAGATTTAACTACAAAGTACCCAGAAAAAGGTTGGTGACATAGTATTTTGAAGTGTTTAGTTAGGCTTTAGTTGGTTGGAAATATACAAGGAAAAGAGACAAGACACAAGTGAATATCAGAGGTTAAGCCATGGTCATTTATTGAAAAAATGATTTAGAGTAGTAGAGGGTTGGTGGTGAAACTAAGACGGGGACATGGAGATATGTATAGCTATGTAACAGAGAAGGAGGTGGAGTATGACTGGGGTAGATGCTTGCTAATTCCTCCATTCCTGACCTTCCAAGATCACTATGGAACAAGTCCTGGCAGCCCTTTCTAAAATAAGGAAATCTGCATCTCCTGACCCTGAAAATTACAAAGAAACTTAATAACTAGAGCCAAGTATGGCCTTTTGGAATCTCTGTTAAACCTCTTTAACATGAGTCTTGCCACAAGTTATATCCCAAACTCCTGGAAAATAGCTGTCACTATACCCCTACATAAGAGAGACCAACCCACCATAGCTATTAATCATAGACTTATCAAATTTACCAGACTTGTTTTATAATGCCATGAAATGCATCATTCCTGACCTCATAAATATAGACAATAATAATCTTTTAGCCCTGGAGCCATATCAGTTTGGCTTTGTCTTATATAAGGCATGCCTTTTTAGCCTTGTAAAGTTCTTCAAAGGGGAACAGCAGATGATGTTAATTGTAGTTATACAACCTACTTGGAACTGGCCAAGATGTTCAGTTATCCCTCTTTGCAGGCTTTGTTGGCAAACTGGTGAACCTAAACATCAATCAGTATGTAATAAGGTGAATAGAAAATTGGTTTCAGACAGAGCATGTGTTGATAGAGCTCCAGGCACCACCTTGCCCAGTAACAATATCACAAATGGATTTCCTCAAGACATGTTGCTGGGCCCTCTTCTATTTGGTATTTATTTCGCTGATATACAAGGCAATATCCCAGGTCTCTGTTTAAAGAAATTCACTGACAACAATAAACTAGAGTTTGTTATTCAAACACCTGTTGATGTGAAGTTGCTCCAAGATGGAGTGGACTATACAAACAAACAGTGCAAGGACAATAGCTACAAACTAAATACCAACAAGCACAGTATAGCCCACTTTCATAAAATAAATATTTCCTCATCTTCAGGGCTGGATCCAGGACAAGGCAATCTAGGCAGCTGCTTTGGGCCCAGTGCTGTCTTGGGGCCTAGCCATGGACATTTAAAAGTCTGTTTGCTATAGCCCAAATAAGTCCATTGGCTACAGCTGCTAAAAAGACAATTGTGGTTCAAAGGTCTGCTCAGCATTAGTCTTGCACCTACTTATATAGTTAGCTCCAGTCTAGATCTCATTGGCAAATGATTTCAGCCAGTGAGACTGAAGCTAAGATGCAGATTTCCAGGAATTTAGTGTGCATGCCTGATATGAAAGTCAGGTAAGCAAATGGGAGATGCAGCAAATTCATATTAACTTAAGCAAGCATTGTTTGATTTTTTAATGACTGGACCTTGAGCAAGCATTGACTGTTGAAGGACCACACCAAACAGAAAGGATGCAGCAACTTTGAAGCACCAAAACAATCCCAGGTAGCAGTCCTGTAATACAGGTGTGTGTGTGTGTGTGTGTGTGTGTGTGTGTGTGTGTGTGTGTGTGTGTGTGTGTGTGTGTGTGTGTGAGATGCCCCATTTAGAGAGGCTGTGTAGTCTCTTGCTCCACACCAACTGCTGAGCTTCCTTTAATTACTACTTCTTTTATTCCTTTTATTAAATTATTGAGTTTGATGTTAATATTTTAAACTATGAATGCATTTTTAATGTAGCTTTTTTGCAGGCACACAAGTGTGAAATGCAGTGTGTATGGGCTACAACAGTTTGTCTAGCACTTAGTGCAGATGAGATAAGCTGTTAAAGAGCAGCTTCCTGTAGCAAATGGTTTGACTCCCCCAGCCATCCTTTGTTTCTATGTGACACTGCCAATTCACTTCATCAAACAGTATTTCTGGGCTACTCCTGAAAATTGAGACTTGGGTCTAATGGGCTGTCTCAGGCTGTTAGCAAATGCGTTGGTCTTTTGGAATCCCACACCCTTCACATTGATGATAATTAGTATGAATCTCAGCATGTCTCTTGTTGTTTAATGGGCTGCCAGGTTCATTTTTTACTAAATGTGAGTTTCAAGGAAATAGGAGTTTACCGTTTGTCATGCTAAGCCTGTTTCAATATGAGAGTGTCTTGTTTAAGAAACGTCTGTCAGTGTTTTTTTTTTCTGTTAAATCTGAAATAAAAGTTGAAATGAAAACAAAATGTCTATAATTGTAAAAGTAAAGAAGGAAATAGTATATACACTAACAGTTTTGAACAGTGTTTATGGTAAATGGGAGAGACAGTGAAATAATTGGATATTGGTGCAGCTGCAAGGTCCTGATTAATATTCCTGCACAGGTCCCCATTTGTCCATGATTTGGCTCTGTTGACTTTGGAATTGTATGCGGCAGCAATACAGCATTACTGGCCATTCAGGAGGGTTAGACCAGTACTGAGTGATGTCAGATGGAATAATAATTTTTGATAGCAGAGAAGACATAGGATGTCAAAAATGAGATGTAAGTGTCCTGCAACATGTAAGCCCCCAACCAAAAAATTTTGTATGCAGTAATATTTCTGATTTTTGTAAGACTTGTGGATTGAACAAAAGCTGCTGCAGCATTTATATTGTCTTTAATTGTCATATTTTATTCATTGCACTAAATTAATGAATTCATCATTAACTGGCCTGGATTGTGTAATATAGTCTAAACATTATGCGTTTTAGCAATATATTTTTGCAGTACCTCCTTTACAGCCTCCAGCAACTGCAAAGGGGTTGATATTTGTCAGGCCATACCTGGATCCTGGATTCACTCCTGTGTTGTCAGGCTATGCAGTCTGCATTATATGGAGTGATGATCAGAACCATATGGTCTTCAGCATCCATTATGTAGTCATTTTCAGACATTACTGTTATACAGTCGTCTCTACAAGATCAGACTGTAAAGGATTTTGGCATTTAGTTAAAAACAGTTACTCTGGTAATTAACACAGAGGACTAAAGCTCTGACTTGTTAATGAGTGGCTTCCTGAAGCAAGGGTGTGGAGTTTGAATACTTCCATCTTCTTTTACATGATGCGTGACATTGAGCAAGTCACTTAACCACACAATGCTTTGGAGCAACTGGGGTCTGGGCTAGGCTCCTTGGTGGTTTCCAGGACTGCATGCCTAGTAACTATGAACTTCTTATCATTGCTTGCCAGCCATTCCCTATTGCATAGCTGATCTAATTCAGGAAATGTTACAGCAATATCATCAGCACAACATTTTTAATATAACATAGGCAATTTATTCTTCAAGGCAGCAGGCAGTGCATTGTAGATGAATCACTGAAATGCAATATTGTTTGCCAGCAGCAACCTCTACATTAGTAATAGGTATCTTTAATGTGGGATTATTCAGCTGATTTTTACTTCTACAGAAAGTATGTATACTGATTTAACATATGTTACTAGATAGTTGATATTTCTTACGCTATCATAAATACTCTTCTATTTAAACTGTGATACACATGGCTGGATCATATGGTATGATGCTAGTGATCTGTATACAGTTTCATATATTTCATCCAAAGCTACCAATAAAGTACATGTCATTTATTTTTTAATAACAATAAGAAGTGTAAACAGCCAACAAAGTGGCTGTAGCTGCTAGTGGGGGTGGGGGCCTTCTCGTGGATGAAAGTGCCTTATGCTCTTCTCACCTGGTCATTTTAAACCATCTTTAATCTGGCTTTACAGTACTAGTGTGCACTATCTTAAGTTAAGTTGGAATACTTTGGCTACTTTGTTTTTTATGCGAAACGCATCTGAAATATGCGACTTTGGTCATTATTATCATTTTTTGACACAGGCATCTAAGAAGGATGCACTCAACAATGTACCTATAATTGCTGGGTTTGGGAGAGGCCTGTGGATAAAAATGACTGACTCTGCTGAGATGGTAGTTAAAAAGTCATAAGTCTGTCTTCACAGTGTTAAGCAAACTGAATCTTTTACTGTGGCAATTTTTGTGACAATCAGACGTGATGTGTACACAGTTGATAAAGTGATGGTAATTGTTGATATGGATATTGGTGAATTATGACTGCAGCAGTCTGAGTGGCCTTTCATAGTTGAAATGTTCTGAAAATTGCTAGTTCTGCTGTTATTGCTTCACAAATTTTGTTTTACTTACTGGAAAAAATGTTTAAAACTATACATTTAAAACACACTCTAACAAGTGTTGCTGTATTTAAAAAGAAATATAATTTAAAACAGTAATGATGAAGGTTAAGCAAAGAATATGTGCATTTGTGCATAGTCCTAAAAATGTGTGCAGGAGGCTCATAGTTTAAAAACAATCCTGAGCCTAAAGTACACTTAATCTGCCACTGGCCAAATGCTTTTTCAATGAATGTGAAATTCATTGCATTTTCTTTAAAAAAAAATATTCAATTTTTAATGTACATAAAGTAGAAAAGGAAAATACAATATTTAAAATTCTAAATTCAGCCAACAAATAAAACAATTAAAACTATTTACAAAGTCCATAACAAATATCGATCTCAAACAATATGAATATTTTTCTAGTAAGTCTTTACGTTTTTGCCAATATAATTTCTTCTGGGTGATATTTGTAGTTCTATTTTATATATATATATATATATATATATATATATATATATATATATATATAAATATATATCGTTTGTAGTTCTTTGTTATAAAACAACTTTTGCTACACAAAATCTGAAAAAGAGAGAATATTTTTATTTTTCTAGTTCATTGAAATTACCTTTCTGTCAATAGTCACAGTAGAACACAGAAGGACGCCAGAAATCAGTAACATTTTTTTAATCCACAGATTAAGCACTTTCGTCGGTTTATAGCCATAGCCTTCCTCAGAATCCATTAATCAAACTAATTAAAACACTTGTATACTAAAAAACACACACCACCTGACCACACTCTTATATACATTTAAATAAACATACTACCCATCACTTGTTGAAATACAATAAAAGCATATTAAGCACTAATATTAAATCAGTTCCCCCAACAATATATTTTTATTCCATTTACACAATATACAACCTCAACTTGAATACACTGCTGATAGAGCAGCTTTTATTTAGCCCAGGAGATAAATATGCCTGCAGTTTAATTTGCCATTGCAATTCCTTAAATTCTAATATATTTTGCCATGGCCCACCCCTTGGGCTTTGAATAACCTGCTCAACGGCAAAAAATAAAAATTCATGAAGCAAATATTAAGTCACATACTTGGCTAAAGCATTGGTCTTTTTTTGTTTTTTTTTTATATTCAATAGATGCTCATACACCCTGTTCCTGAAATGTCTCTGGGTTTTTCCTTCGTAAAAACCGGGGCACTTTTTACACTTTGCTATGTATACAATTCCCTTAGTATTACAGTTACAATTAAACCAAAATTTAACCACTTGATTGTTGATCAAAACTGAGTCTCCTTCCATAATATAAGGGCACTGGGGGCCCGATCCACACTTGTAGGTGCCTTTCCTCCTAAAACTCAGTCTACGATTGGGGCCACCCTCACTCTCAAGTAAATTCTTAATGGATCTCCCTTTCCTATATACCATATTGGGTTCCTTCCCCAAACAATCTAGAATTCCTTCAAAGCGACCCAAAATATGCCAATTTCTTACTACTATATTCCGAATACCTTCATGGTCAGGGGTATAAGTAGTAACAAAAGCCCTTGGAAATTCCATTTGTGGAACATTATATTCATTAGCCGAACTCCAAATCCGGTCATGTATGCCCCCAAGAATAGGTTGATACACTCCCTCTTGCCTTTTATTAGAAACTTCACTAGATATTTGTGATATTAGGGTACTATGGTAGCCACGTGCCAGAAGCATATTCGCTAATTTGTTCCCTTCAACTTCAAAGGTATCATCATCAGATATAATTCAGACCAATCTAGCATACTGCCCCTTAACTAATCCTCTTTTTTGAAAATATGGATAGCAGCTGCTGAAATGGAATAAGCAGTTAGAGTAGGTAGGTTTCCTATATATGTTACTGATATACCTCCTACGATGATAGTCCTTCCTTATTTCAGCATCAAGATACTGGATAACATCAGGATGAAAAACATAAGTAAATTTAAGGAAGGACATAGTGTTGTTGCAATATTCAACAAACTCTGGTATTCTGTCAAAAGGCCCTGTCCATGCAATAAAAATGTCATCCAAAAAACGACAATAATTAATCCAAAATTTCTCATAGTCAGAGCCAGTGATAAATCTCCTCTCTTAATGATGTTGGAAAAAATTGGGGCGCAAGCAGCTCTCATAGCCACCCCGCATTTTTGATGATAGTATTGCCCTTCAAAGTACACATAATTACATTTCAACACCATATCCATCAGAGTAGAAAGAACATATGTCTCATTGTTCATATAAAGTTTTATGCTCGCTATATACTCATAAAACCATTCAAATCCCGTATCATGCAGAATTACATTGAATAGATTTACAACATCAATTGTTAAAAACACGATACTTTCCTGAAAGGCCATGCTCCTAATCTTACTAAGGAAATCCCATGAATCCTTACAAATTTCCGAGTGAAGCCCCAAACATTTTTCAGCTTTACATCAATATATTTTGCAAGCGGGTAAACTTTAGCCGTCGAGGCATTAACAATGGGTCTGGGGGGGGGGGTCCAAAACACACTTGTGAATTTTAAGTAGTCATAGGTTCATAGGTTCATAGGTTTATACTAGGCTATCTGCCCTAAGGCATTTATAAGCCTAGCCCAAAGTTTTGTGGCTTACGCCACCCCTTATATGAAAAAAATACTGCGCCCATTAGTTTGTTGTGCTTCTGTCCAGCAGTGACACAGAGATGATTCCCGGGGTAAACCTACGATCTCCCATCCACAGGTCAAGATTTCTCTTGAACAGAGCCAGTGAGGTGCTCTGCCTCACATGGACCGGGATTTTATTCCACAGCATAGGGAGTCTCTGAGTGATAAATCTATCCCTCCAGCACGTCCTATTTATAGTCCACATATTGATAGAACCAGAGGATGTTCACAGTTAAGAAAATTGTAATCATTTATAGTAATAACACCCTGGTCAAACATATCCTTCACCAAATAATCAATTTAGACATAATATAAATTCACCAATTTAATAGATACTTCTTTGTACATACAATCCTCTAAACGTATACCATTCATCTGATTAACGTAATCAACTTTGGACATGACCACAATCCCCTTACCCTTGTCGGGCTTCATAACCTTTATACTCTTGTTGTAACAAAGACCTTTAAACAGCTTCCACTCACATTCAGTTAAGTTGTTTACATTTTTAAATGAACTAGATTCCACTACTTTTTTAAATTAAAATTCACAAACTTTTTCAAAAATAACAAGGGGCATTTGCAAAGGCGTGTTAAATATTCTCTTACGTACCAATTCACTAACATGGTTACTTCTGTTGTTGTCACAAAAAAACAAAGCCAAATTAAGTTTTCTCATGTACTTCTTTAAATCAA